>NC_133619.1:273004640-273347140 GCF_048593235.1 Sminthopsis crassicaudata | reverse complement strand
GATGTCATCATCTTTCACCGAGATTATTTTACCAGCCTTCTAACTGGTCTTTCTGCCTCGTCTTTCCTTCTCTAGTCTGTCCTACACACCTCTGTCAAAGTAATTTTTCTTAAAGGCTTAGTTTGTCCATGTGACCACTTCCAATGATATTAAAAATCTCTTTCAGGATTAGTTATAAATTCATCTATTAAGCTGATAAAACCTCATAAAACTTGGCCCCAACCAGGTTGCAGTCTCATTGGACATTTCTACCCTCCTTCCACATACACCCTATTTTCTTTCTCTTCCATCCAGCCAGATTAGCATTCTTTCCTTTGCTCATGTCTTTCACATTTCATCTTAGTGAGGGTCATTGCATTGGCCCCATACCTACAAGGTACTCTCCCCTTATTTCACAGAATGCTTCACTTTTTTTTCAAGATGGAAATGAACCATCATCTTTGTAAAGGTTTTCTTTTTTCCCAGTGATTAATGTTCTCTTTTAGATACTCTTGGCATAAATTTATATACTTTATATTCATCATTTATAAGTCAATTAATTAGATATGCATTGATATATTAATTAATACAAATGTATATATATACATACATACATATGTTTGTATATCTAAATGGACATAAGTGTATCTCATGATTTAAAGGACTATTGGCTGAAGACTCCCCTCATACTGGAAGTATAGGGATTATCCAATGCAAAGGTGTGGATGTTAAAGGTGTCATTCTTGTAAAAGGAATAAAAATAAACACAGTTTGGTTGGCTCATTAATGTGAGAAGGTGAATAATGTACTTTTCAGCCGAAAAACAGATAGGGTCCAAGTTGTAAAGGACTTTATAAATCAGATGAAAGAGTTTATGTTTTATTCTGGAGGCAATAGCAATAAAAAGTCTTGGAAGTTTATTGAGTTGGTTAGATATGGGTTTATTGAGTAAGACAGAATTGATCAGTCATTTTAGTTATGTCTGACTCTTTGTAACTTTTTGGGGGTTTTCTTGTCAAAATACTGGAGTGTTTTGCCAATCCTTCTCCAGCTCATTTTATGAATGAAGAAACTGGGACAAACAGGTTAAAGTGGCTTGCCCAGAATCACGTAGCTAGTAAGTGTTTGAAGCCACATTTGGACTCAGGGAGGTGGGCTTTCCTATCACAAGGTCTAGCACTCTCTGAACATGATACCATCTAGCTGCCCCAAAGTAGAGTGGATAGCACAGAGGAAAATCACTTTGATAATGTTGGGAGCATAGTTTGGAGAGGAAAGAGACTTAGGAAGAAATTACAATTAGGAAGCCATTGCAATATTCCAGGTGAGAGGTGATAAGAGTCTGAATGAAGGTTTTGGCGATGAATAAAGAAAAAAAGGCTTTTATGGAAGAGATTTTGTAGATGTGAAAGTGACAAGTTTTAGCCAATAATTGACAGTAGGGGGTGCAGGGTCATTAGGAGTAGAGGATAACTGAAGTTTTATACCTGGAAGAAAGAAAGAACTATGATATCCTTGACAGAAACAGGGAAGTTTAGTGGAGGGGAGAGGTTGGGGGAAATATTGTAAATTCATCAGTTTCCATGTTTTCCTCCTGCAATTTTTCCCTGTAATTTTGGTTTAAAAACTTGAGAGTTTCCATAAGACTCTATATTAGGAGAAAAAGTGATGATCAATGCTGCATGCCTACCAAGGAATAGTATAAATGGTAGTCACAAAAAAGACTATTAGCAATCATCAACAGTAAGAAAACCCACTGATCTAAGCAAAAAGGAAACAATAAAAGATTATATAGATTAGAATATAGCAGAAGATACACAGGCTGAGTGAACTTTCTCACTGAGAGCGAGATATATCAACTCAATTGAGAGAATTTTCAATCTAGACTACCAGACATATGACTTTGAACTACATATGTCCTATCTGGAAGCAGAAATAAAGAATAATGTCTCTCCTATGGACATTTCTCATTCCAATTCCACTTCTCAAGCAGAGTCAAGCCATCATTCTCTTTGGAAGGGCAATGTTTCCCTCACCTGGAATGAAATCACTGCTTGTAGCCACTTCAAAGAATCCCTCACTTCTTTAAAAACATAATTCAAGCAATACATTATATATGAAAGGGAAAATTGGAGGAGTATATATTTGAACCTCTATGTCTTTACTGATTCTTCCAATGTTTAGTGCTTCCCTTACTCTACCAAAATTATCTCATATTTGAAGCAACTTCTCTTTTCAACCTCTCCAGAGGAGGCTACCACTCTTGGATCACAGGAATAACTCTGTGGATCTGCAGTATTAATTAACACCATCACTTAAAATACCCACACTGGTGTCATCTTATGAATAACCAGTAGATGTATTTAGCTCTTACCATAGACTTTACAAGATGACAAAGTAAAAACAGTAGCTACAATGTCAAAACATTTCCCCTATAAACCTGGGGCATATAAATCCAAAAAGCATCCATGAGAAAAAAAAAAGAGATTAAATTTAGAATACATTGAGATTGAGACACACATACTATATATATATATATATGCAGCAAAGACAACTCATATTCCTGATTTTGTAAGGTTTAGTTGTCCTTTCTTCATAGAATTTGCATTTAGCTCCTCTTAGATCTTTTCTGGAAATGTTACTCAACTGGGTTCCCAAATACCACTTCTCTCCAAGGATCTCTTATGTTTTGTCAGGGGTCCTGTTCTTCAAATTTCCTCCTTTGAACAAATGCCTTTTGGGATTCATTTGTCTAAAGTATGTCTCTGCTACTTCTCTTCTGTTTTAAACTCATCAGGATGGCTTCATCAATTGATATGTTAGGGAAATGCCTTTCCTAAAATTAGCATTTTCCCCACATATATTTTGTATTTACTTCTATGTGTTTTCCCTGAGAGAATATAAGTTCCTGAAAAACAGGCTACTTTGCTTTTGTCTTTGTACACACTCTGGTTACTTATATAGAACTTGGAACATAACTGGTTGATTGATTCTTGGGACCAGAAAAGAAAAGGAAAAACTTAAGGAATATGCTATTCTCCTCCCAATTTTTTATTAGACACTAAATCACAAAAGGAAACGTCAATGAAAAGGAATATGGAAGAATCAATGAATCATTTCTATCATTGTAAAGTGCTCTATTAGCAAAAAGAGGATTTGTCTTTTGAAATCACTTATAGCAGGTCAGGCTTCAAAGAGTTAAAAATGGAAAAGAGCTTTCAGCATTACTAGCTTATTAAGGTATAAAAATGAGAACCAATTTGCAAGGATGTGGGCAGTAGCAGAAATGAATAGTGGAAGATGATTAGGTACATTTGCCCAGGGCAACTCATTAAAGAGAACTGGACTACAATACTGACACCCCTATAATTTTTGCTGCCTCCCACTACTAATGCTTTACTAGCTTCAACAGGAAAGTAGGCCTATTCTTCAAAAGAAATCCTACAGAAATACATTTGTTCTTCTCCTTGTTCTCAGAGCCTAATTCTTTGTAGAGCCTAAGTGAAATTGTTCACTGGCTTCTGTGCAGTGATGCATAGAAATGAGCCTTCTCTTCAGCGTTAAAGCACAAATGTTAAATGTTTATATTGCACCTAAATTTTTGCCATTTCTCTGCCTTTGTCTCCTCTTTCAGCAAAGTGCTCTCACAGCTGTTGTGAAATTCTATTGCCCTGCCTATGCATTCTCTCCATTTCTTATGGATCACGCCAATTTCTCTTGCCAGTTCATTTTAACAATGGGAAAGAGAAAGCACTTTGATCTGTAAGAAAATATGTACTATAAATTAATGCCTATTAAAATATTGGCTCGTGATTAAAACATATGCATCTGTGTTGTTTTTAGAGCCCTTTTCTTTGTAGATGTATTTTTCTTTGAATATAGTGAATGCCTTTCAAGTTCCAGAGCTTACATTCTATGTGCATGTCTAAAATGGAATCATCTTGGTAATGACATACAAGGGTTTCTGGAAATATAATGTGGTTTAAAGAAAACACTAAGTGGGAAATGATAAATTAAGACTTTATACTATGTTTATGATAACATTCATTTGTTTTTAATTTAATGCATAGCTTGGGTAGAACATCATCATCAAGTTCTTTTCTTCCTTTTCACAATGCACAAATATATACCCTCTTTTTGAGCCATAACTAGGACATACAATCTTTGTCCCAGGACAGCTCATTTAAAAGACACTAAAAACCTCTGTAGCCCTTCAGCAACATGAAAATAACAAAGTTTAGCACCTCGTTAGTAAGAATTAAAGCGGAAAGCTACCAGATCTCCTATTTCCTTTGCTAGCACTGAGTACAGAAAAATTCCTTCTGACTCCTCTAACAGTATCTTTCATCTACAGAAGTATATGGGTATCTTGAGATTTTTGCCTATAAGGGTCAATATTTCAGATTAAAAAAAAACTGGGGTCATGTTTTATGTGGTCCTCTAAAATTTAGGCTAAAATGACCTTCTATGGTAGGTACAACTAGGTGATACAGGAAATGGAACATGGACACTAGAGTCAGAAATATTCAAGTATTCAAATATAGGCTCATTTACTGTTATCTTGGATAAGACTTTTAACTTCTATTTGCTTCAATTTTCTCATCTATAAAATGGAGATTAAAAAGTTAACCTTCCAGTAGTTAAATTATGACACTTAAAAGTAACACAATATTATTGTTCCATAAAAAATGATGAACAGGCTGATTCTAGAAAATCCTGGAAAGATATACATGAACTGATGCAGTGAAGGAAGCCGAATCTGTAACACATTTTACATCGCAACAGCTGGAAATTGTGTGAAGATCAATTTTGATATACTTGGTTGGTTCTTCTCAGCAATTGGAAAATGCCATCTGTCTTCTCCCCAGAGAGAACTACAGAGAGTGAATGTGGATAAACACATACTTGTTTTTCCTTGTTTTTTTTTTCTCTTGTTTTTTTACCTTTTTTTCTGATGTTTCTCTTCTAACATGGTTCAAATGGAAATATGCAAAAATGTACATTTATAACAAAAAACTTATTTTACATGAGCCAGGAAAAATAAAAATAATAACTAATTATATAAAAAACCCTGAACCTATCTCCCTGGGTTATTGTGAGGATCAAGTGAAATAATAATATAAAGTGCTTAACCTGATACAAAGTAAGCACTACATAAGTGTTAGCTATTATTATTATTGTTAATAAATTCTCTTGATGTTGAATGCTGTCAAAGTTAGTATGCATTTACAAGGAATAACAAATTGTACATAATAGATTTGCAGTTTCATGTGCAATCTTTTTTTTTTTTTTTTTTTTTTTTTGTTATACTATGGTGTAGAAATGCTTGTTTTATTCCAGAAATTAAAAACAAAATAAGTTTGTTACTATAATATTGTTGTTACTGAAGAAATTATTCTTTTATTTCTATTCACCTCATTTGGCATTAGTTCATACAAATCTTAGGTTTCTCTGAAACTGTTCCCTTTATATTTTCTTATAACAAAATAGCATTCCATTACTTTCTTACCATAACTTGTTTAATCACCCTTCAATTGATGGTCACTTTCTCAGTTTTTATTTCTTTACTATCATAAAAAAATTGGCTACAAACATTTTTGTATAAACAGAACTTTTCCCTCTTTTAAAATTTCTTTTGAGTATAGATCTAGTAGTGATATTGTTGGGTCAGAGATTATGCATAATTAGTAGTTTTTTGGGCATAATTTCAAGTTGCTTTCTAGATTGGCTGAATTAGTTTAAAGTGCTCCAACAGTACTTCAATTTAATTCTTGATAAGACCATTTTTGACCAGAATTCCCTTCCTCCAATAAATCAAAAAAAATTTTTTTCATTAATAGGTAACAAAGCTAGGGCTTGATTGTCCAAGAATGGGGAAAGGTTCAAGGTTTATGTGGATTCCTTATAGCTATTCTGGAATGTTGAGTTGATATGGATTCCTAGTCACTTGGAAGGAGTAAGGTGGCAAGATAAAAGGTCCTACCCATGTGGTATTAGTACCTTTCAAACTTGGTGGATTCAAGTCATTACATTTTGATTTGTTGACCAGACTCATTTTTATATGGAGATTAGAAGGGCCACATCAGGTTTACCTGAAAAATTGCTATATATGCTTGCTATATTAGGGCTAACTTGCCTTCCTTGGGGAAAAAATAAAGTTACATGGATAACTTTACTATATATTTCAAAGGAATAGCAAATGAATGAGAATCATAGAATATTAGAACTGAGAAAGGCTTCAGAAGTCATCTAGCCCTAGTCTGGTATCTTCCTTCTGAATGAATTATTCAAGCCCCACCTATAAAGAGCCTGAGGGACCAGCACAAGAAAGAATTGGGACCGTGATTCTGCAAGTGATTGGGGGAGATGAGATGAGATTTTAAAAAGGAGCCTGAATTAAAATGAGGGAAGACATTGGGGAAATAACGCTACTCATGACCATCCATGTTTGTGTTCTTTATTTTTGGCTACCTTGCAGGGGCAATGGCAAGATAATAGAAAGTTGAGGGTTAAAGACAAATGTGGCATTAAAGAAACAAAAATGAAATTCAATAATGTACCTGAAGCAAGAGAGGTAGAGAGCTCAGAATTAAATAACAAAAACAGAATCCCCCCTCACAAAAACAAATACCAATAACAGATTTTTAGTTTTATATACATTCATCTTTTCCCCCATTCCATTTTGTTATGGAAATGCTTGTTTTATTTCTTAAGTTTATAATAAGATTTTAAAAATGATGTATCAATGTTTTATTTCATACCAGCATTGAACATGAATAGAGAGCCAGAAGAAGGCCTGTCTCTAATATCTTCCTGTTACTTTCTTGTGACTTTTAAATCTTTTACTTAAGCCATTAGCTTCATTCCTCCTTCTTTTTGTCAGAAGATGACCTACTCATCCTAGGAGCTCTTCAGAGAATCATCTCTTTCATTTTGTTCATTGTTAGATTCCCAGAAAGACTATTCTCCTCTGCAATCCATTACAATGTGGTTTTAACTTTTATCATTCTGCTAAACATTTTCTATAAAGGTCATAAATGTCTTTTAAACTGTCAAATCCAGCAACCAGTTTCTAAATCATCACCTTTCTTGACCTTTAAACAGCACTTGACACTGTTCATTATCCCTTCTTTCTTAATAATCTTTCTTCACTTTTTCTTTATGCCACTGTTCTAGGTTCCCAATTAATCTGACTTCCTTCTCATGTTCACTTTGTTCTTCTAGTTGGACGTTCTCTAAGGTCATTTGGGTTCAGAGAATTACAGAATATAAGAGAAGGAGAGTTAGTCACTATTATGTCCAACTCACATACTAACTATAACATATTTAACACATGTTTGTCTAGCCTCTGCTTAAAAACCCCCAAGGAGGGGGAAGTCTAATAATAATGCAAGAAATAATCCAAGAAAATTGTCCTGGACTGATAGAACAGGAGCAGAAAGTAGAAATAGAAAAACAAATCCACTGATCATCACCTCAATGAAATCTTTTGTGGAAAACACACAGGGGTATTATTACTAAATTCAAGACGCCCAGATCAAAGAGAAAATTTTGCAAGAAACATGAAGAAAAATCAAATACACTGGAGCTACATCTAGAATTGAACAGGACTTAGCCACAATAAAAGACCATAGGTCCTGGAATCATTTCTAGGACAATCAAAAGAACCAGGCCTGTGACCAAAAATATTATATCCAGCAAAATTATCTATAATATTGAATGAAAAAATGGACATTCAACAAACTTGCAGATTTTCAGGACTTTCTATCAATCAAATCTGAATTTAATAGAAAATTCAACATATTAAGAGCCATAATCAAAGATCATTTTCAAGAAACTCAACACCAACAAATTGGTTACAATTTTTTTATATGGGAAATGTACAGCATATGTTTATGATTGACATCAACAATAGGGTAGCTCAAAAGAAAGACTGGGGCAGAGTTAAGGTAAAAGTAGTAATCATGTTATGCATGGGGTACAGAGGAAGAACTGACACAGAGGTATTAGAAGGGGCGGAAGGGCTCTGAAAACTACTTGGTTTAGGAATGGGTTGAATAGACAAACCTAATATATACCATGAAGAGTATATATACCCTCCGAAATCTATAAAGAGACAATATAAAGACATAAGGGGGGAGGGATGAGTGGCCAGAGAAGCAAAGAATGAGGGAAGAAAATAAGGGAGGGATTCATGGCTAGGGGAAGCTTAAGTAATAATAAGAAAAGTTAAGGAGCAGAATTAAAGCAAAGAGTCAGCAGGAATAGGAAAGATATGTGTGTGTAGGCTGGAATTGTGTGTGTGTGTGTGTGTGTGTGTGTGTGTGTGTATCTACATATGTATATATAAATATGTCCTTTCTTAGCTATCGCCTCCTTGGAGATAGTAGGAAGGATAAAAGGTGGGGAGAAAGGATAAAGTAAATAAGATGAGCAGCAGAGAACCAAAGAACAATTTACAAGGATGAAAAAATGGACACAAGAATATAACCTCTAATATAGATACTTTCTTGATCAGGTAATTTGTGGTTATATATTTTGAACTCTCCCTGATGTTCTGCTGGGCACATGACAATATTTTTTTGGTTTTGTTTTATTTTGTTTTGTATTCCTTTTATGTTTTTTGTTTTTAAAAATATAATTAAAATATTTTATTTTTCCAGTTACATGTAAATTTTTTATATGTTTTTAAAACTTTGAGTTCCTAATTCTCTCCCTTCCTTCTTCCCTATCTCACTCTTCATGATATCATCAAAACTTCTAAGTCATGTAGTGAAAGAAAACATAGATTTCCTCCTCCTCTTCTCAAAAGCCCTCAAGAAAAATAAAGTAAAAAAAAAAAGTATGTTTCATTCTGTATCAGATACAATTAGTCCCTTCTCTGGGTATGGATAGCATTTTTTCATCATAAGTCCTTCAGAGTCGTCTGGGATCATTGTATTGCTGGGAATAATAATCATTCACAGTTGAGTATCCCACAACGTTGCTATTATTTTGTACTCAGTACAAAGCTCACTTTGCATGAGCTCATGAAGGACTTTTCAGGTTTTTCTGAGAGCATCCTGCTCCTCATTTCTTAGAGAACAATAATATTCCACCACAATCACATATTATATTTTATTCAACCATTTCCCAATTGATGGGCATCCCCTCAATTTCCAATTCTTTGCTCTGAGAAAAAGAGTTACTATGAATATTTTTCTACATAGAGGTTCTTTTCTTTTCTTCTTCTTCTTTTTTTTTTAACAAGCAATTATTATAAAAGGACATACCTAAGGGGGAGATAAATTGAGATTGGTAATGCTCAAGGCAGCTGACATCTGTTTTATCTTTCCTCCTAAAACAGTGCTGACCTTTTGGCATTAAATCTCTGCCCCTATAATTAGTACTTTTATTTGTTTCAGGATTTTGGATTCTCATTCACCAAAGAAATCCCACTTCAGTCCTGGCGTGGCCTTGAAATTTATAATTGCCTGACTCATATTTTATATAAAATGAACCTTGCCAGCTCCAAACTGCTTTTTATACCACCTTGTTAGTTCTTTAATCATTGTCACCTGATTAGGTAACCTTTGTCTACAATATACAAAATCAGGAGCCAAAATTTCTTATTAGTTAGAAATTTTAGATGAATCCAAGAAAATAAAATTTAATAGCTTAAATAAAGAGTCCTAAAGTAGAAGTACAAATTTCAACTTGATTTCTGGACTATGAGAAGTGTTTCTGTTTGTCCTTTATTTTCAACGAAGACTAATGATATCAGGAGAGTAATGGCTTGATTTGTAAGTGATTTAAGTAAAGTACTTGATTTAAGTAAAGCAGGGTTGTGCAATCATTTGTAGTTCAGTGGCAAGATATAGATAGGATAACTGGTTAGGGCTCCAATGCAGTGAGAGAAATGGAGAGGCTGGCTAGACATGTAAGAAGATGTAGGCATTTTAGTGGACCTTAAGTAAATTGTGAGTTCATAGTATAACATTGGGAGCCAAAAAATCCTCAAGTGACTATAAGTTTAAAATATAGAAACAGGGGCAGCTAGGTGGCGCAGTGGATAGAGCACCAGCCTTGAATTCAGGAGGACCGGAGTTCAAATTTGGTCTGACACTTAACACTTCCTAGCTGTGTGACCCTGGGCAAGTCACTTAACCCCAGCCTCAAGGGGGAAAAAAAATATAGAAACAGACAGTATTAGATCCATGAATGTGATAGTCTTCTTTTTCCTATCCAGATAAATCACACCTGCCCAGTTCTAGGTGTTATATTTTAGTAAGGCTGTTGGAAAGCATTCAAAGGAGGAAGAGGAATAATGAAGGGATGCAAACCATTGCTTGAGAATTATCATGATTGAATTGTGTACATTTATCCTGGAGTGAAGAATCTTAAGAGGATCTCATAACTATCTTCAAACATTTGTAGCAGTTAGTGTCATTTTATAAATTGAATTCAGATCCAGGAATAGTAGTTTCTCTGGATTTTTTTTTGAAGGATAAAACTATGATCAATGCAAATCATCAATTTATTAGCAACTTTGCTTTTGAGTAGAGATATAGCTTCCAGCAGAATCTAAATTATTGAAAGCCCTTCGATGCTTGCTGTTTGACTCTGAACTAATCAATTAAACTCTGTTTGCCTCATTTGTAAAATGAGCATCATAACACCTACCTCTAGGAAATGTTATTAGCATAAACTTTTTTTTGTTCTTTAAAACATTTAGTTTATTCCCTTAAAAAACATTAGTGCATTTCTCATCATCTCTCTACTCCGTATCCTTCTTGCTAGCCATAGCATCATCCCTAATAATAAATAAATTTAGGGAAAAAATTCCAAATAAATAAACATTTTGGTTATGTCTTACCAATATGTTGTGGGCATATAAATAAACATATATGTGTGTAGATAAATAAACATATGTATGTATACATGTATGAGTCTCATGTCACACATATAGCTTACTACCACTCTGTGGAGAGACAGCAGATATACCACAACATCAGTTTTCTGAATTCACTTAGGATAAATATTTATAAAGCACTTCACAAACTTTCAATTGCTATATAAATGTTAATAATAGTTGTATTCCAGGCTTGTACCCTGTTATGCTAATCTCATCTAATGCTTTTTATTCTCCAAATGGTTAGTAGCAAACTCCCATGCTGATCTTCCTTTCATTTCTCCCTCTGTTGTCTGCTCCAAATGTTTTATCTAATTATGTTTCCTCTACTGAGTCCCTGTATCTCTTCACATGATAATATTTTAAAACATATCATGAATATTACCATCATATTAAACATGGAAAAATTAAATTCCTCCTATGTTGTGGATAATAGAACATTTTCCCCAACTTTCTACTATTTTAATGATTGGGGAGAATAAATAACAAACTACTAAAAATATTGTGAGATTGTAAGACAGGTATTGCTTGGCTCTTCCAAAAATAGAAGAAAATAGTTTGGAAATTCTAGGGCAGTAAACATTTTTTCTATCCCTGGAAAAATTCTACAATGATTTAATAAAAGGATAATCAGTGAATATTGAGAAAAGGAAACTACGAATAAAAAATGCTGGCATGAATCCATCAAGAACAAGTCATAGCAAATTAACGTAATTTCCTTTTTTTTTTTTTTTTTGATACAGTTACTAGACTGTGAGATTAAAAGAATGTTGTAGACATAACTAAGCCAGATTTTAAAGAATTATTTGACAAAGTCTATGCCATTTTGTAGTCAAAGGAAGAGATATGAGTCAGTCAATCAGTCAATAAACATGTATTTAGTGCCTACTGTATGTCAGGCTAATCTCTAGGATTATAAAGACAAAAGAAGCTTCTGTGCCTTCTAAGATTTCAAAGTCTAATGGGGAACACAACATGAATACAACTATGTACAAACAAATACACACATCTATTCATACATACATACAAATATGAATGAAATAATCATCAGAAGAAAGGTATTAGAATTAAGATCAATTGGGAAAGGCTTCCTGTTGAAAGTGGGATTTTAGCTAAGACTTGAAAGAAATCAGAAAATCAAAAAGAAAGTTAAGGAGAGCAAGAATTCTATACCTGAGTAATAGCCATTGCAAATATCTGGATTTGCGAGTTGAATTGTCATATTGGAAGAACATCAAGGAAACTGGATCTGGGAATATGTCTGGAGGATTTTCCATTTTTAGAAGATCCAGGCAATCAAGTTTAAGAAGACTAGAAGGATAGGGGGAAAGGTTAGGTTATACGTGGATTTTATATTTGATGCTAGAGAAGAGAAGGAACTACTCTCTCTTCTCTCTTTTGAAAAGCTACAGTATAGAACTGAATTTAACAGGATTACTGGTGTCTCTTCCCAAATATCAACTTTATGGTGCAAAATGGGAAAGATATTGCTTGATGAAAAATATTTTGAAAAAAAAATGAGTGTTTTAGGAGCCAAAGGGATACTGAGGATAGCTTAAAACATTTCATGAGAACCAACTATTAAATTTTCAGTATGACCAATTGCACCTCACATTTTAGCAAATGCTACATATAAATTAGGGCTTGATTTATTGGTTTGTTGTCTATGCTTAAGAAAGAGATGGAGAAAATGTTAATGATGCAGTTAGATGGCCTGGTGGATAGTACTCAGGGTCTGGGATCAAGAATATCTGATTTCAAATCTATCAACTGGAGATAATATTTGCAAAGCACTTATCATAGTGCCTTCCACAGAGTACATGCTATATAAATACTGCCATCATTATCAACAACATCATTGTCATCATCATTATTATTAATGTAGAATAGCTTTAAATTATGTTGTACATGTGCTCTTTCCCTGGAGAGCTGGTTGTTTAACATTTATAAGCATACATCTGCCACGATTTCAATAGGAATCAATACAGTGTTATAGCATCCTAAAATGTTTATATGTTTTTTGTCTACCACTAGGAAGGTTGATTGTTTTACTGAGCCTTGCCCTTGGTTTAACGTTTGGAATGCTGTGTTCATTTCTGGTTGCCACATTTTAGGAAGAATAATAAATTCAAGAGCATTAGGAGGAGAGTAACTAGAACAATAAATATTGCTTTGCATACATTTTGTTTTTATTTATCATTAAATATGTTGTGGGATAGAGCAGTGGACCTGAACTCGGGAAAATCTGAATTCAAATCAGGCCTTAGAAACTTAATAGCTTGAGCTGAGAAGCAAAGCTTAAGAAACTTATTGACTTTGGATAAATCACTTAACCCTATTTGCTTTAATTTCCTCACCTGTCAAATGAGCTGGAAAAGGAAATGATAAACCACTCCAATATCTTTGCCAAGAAAATCTTAATTGGGGAATAAACAATCAGACATGACTCAAATGACTGAACAATAACATAATGCATCCATGTAGTAGAATATAAGTTCCTTGTGGGCAGGGTTGTGCTGAAAAATGTTTAACAAGTGACTTCCTAAAAAACCAAACCAAAACAAAACAAAACAGCTATTCAGGGCACACTTTTAAGTTTAATCTTTTTAATTAACATTTTCTCCACCATTTTCTGAAGTCTAAATCAGTAAATCAAGCTCTGATGTGTAGGATTTTCCAAGGCATAAAGTGCTCACCCTAAAAAGTTTACCATAATCTCTTTTTGAGCAGGTAATGACTCCAGCACATCTTTGCTTATGGGCATGACTATTTTACTTTTGATTTCTGTAATCCTATAATCCTAGCACTTAGTTCATTGCCTTGCATATAGAATGTTCTTGATGGAAAAAAAAAATATTGATCAATTAATTGTGCCATTTGAAGGTCAAGAGAAGACTTAGAAAGGATATTATAAATATCTGCAGATATTAACTAGAAAAGGCATTATTTTGCTTTGATTGTCTTCAGAAGGCTTACTGAAGAAAAATAGATGCGGCAGAGACATATTCAGAGTGGAAGTCATGAAAAATGTCCTAGAATTTAGAGCTATCTAAAAGTCTAGTTAGTGGATTTCCCATTACTAGAGGTCTTCAAATAAGAACTGGTTGACTTCTTAGGCAATATAATGAGGGGATTTGTTTTCAGGCTTAAGTTGGTTTTGGATCATTTCTGAAGGCTCTTCTGACTCAAAAAAATGTCCTGACTCCAGGAAAATTAATCTCCCTGAATTCAAATCTGGCCTTACACACTCAATAGCTGTGTGACCCTGGCCAAGCAACTTTACCCAGTAGTTTGCCTCAATTTCCTCATGTGTAAAGTGAGCTGGAGAAGGAAAGGGCGAATCACTTTAATATCTTTGCCAAGAAAACCCTGAAAGGTGTCATGAGGATTAAGACAGGACTGAACAAAAAATTGACAATTTATAGTAATGGTTGTAGCTGTTGATTGGCAGAGATGATGAAAAGAAAAAAAGAAAAAGAAAAAAAAAAGAATAGAAGAGAAGTCATTACTGATACCTATAGAAAGGAAGAGACTTCATCTCTGCCTTCCCTGGCTTCCTTCAAGATTCACCTCAAATCTAACTTTCTAAAAAAAAAAAAATCTTTGGCCATCTTTTCCATCCCATGACTGGTGTCTTTTCTCTAAGATCACTTCCTTTGTATGAATCTGGCATATTCATATCGATTTATATGTTCTCACCTTCTTCCCTCTTCCCCCAATTAGATTGTGAGCTCTTTGAGGAGCCATATTATTTTTACCTTTCTTTTTACCTTGAGAGCTTTGTATGGTAACTGGTACAGAATAAGCACTCCATTAAAGTAAAGTTCAATAAAGTTGATTTATTATTTTGGTTTCATCTTTTGTGGGGAAATTTATAATAAAAGATCAAAGATTTCTAGAGAATCATTCTTTTCCTGAGAAAATGTGTGGGAAACCCACATTATTATTATTTTTAATATATTATTATATATTATTTGTATATATATTCTTTGGAAATCCAAGAATAAAAAAGTGGGGAAAGAAGGGAAAAACCTCCTCCTCCTCCCCAGCCTTCCCCCCCTTTCCTGCCATCTTATACACCATTCTCCTTCAATTAGCAGACAGAAGGTAAAGACTTGTGTTTGTGTGTGTGGATGAGGGAGAAATATCACCTATGGAATCCTCATATCTTCATAAATCTTTGCAAATATAAAGTGGTTTCTGTTTTGTTTTCCCCTTTTATTACACTGTCACAGTGTTTTCTGTTTCAATAAGATTTATTTATATATGTCATTGCTATGAGCTATATGACTTCTCATTTTACATATTTTGGAATTAAATGTTTGCATCTGTCATGAAAATTGATATGGTAGCTATACTTTTTATCTGCCATCTTTTCAAAATGTGAGGATGTTCATTTTGCCTTACATTTGTATAGCACTTAAATTTTTCAAAGTGATTTCATACACACATATACAGACATTCATTTAAGAGGTGGTAGTTGGGGAAGGCCTTTGACACTTGAAATACGAGGATTTTTACTGGAGATCACCGAGCTTATAAATTAGTGTCAGGGTTCAGACTTTAGTTCCCGGCAGAGGGCAGAACCAGATGTGCTGATACCTATTTCAATGACCCTTCCTTTGTTCCCCTTAGTTCCCCCTCCCAGACAAAAAATTATCATTATCTTTGCTATATAACACTTTCTTTTTTAGTTCCATGGATACAGTTAAATTCTCAGAAAATTCTCTTATATCATTCTTAAAATTTGTTTTGTTTTGTTTTGTTTTTGCTTTTTTGCTTTCATTGCTTCTTTGGCAAATTTCTCCTTCCTTTCAATATTTCTTGGTTGGACTTGTGATTTCATTTGTATAGGAAATGAAAAAGAAAACTCTTTCTACTCATGGAGATAAACACTTCTGCAACTTGACTTTACAAGGTTGTTTAGGTCCCTAAGGAATTGAATCACTTATCCAAAATCACCTGCCTTGGTGATGTCAGAAGAGGGAGTTGAATCAGCCTTCCAGACTCTTTAGCCACCATGTCACATTGCCTTTATGACTTTTGTATTGCCACTGGATTTTAATGACTCTGGAGAAGAGAATGAGGTTGATGACTCTGCAACTCTGTTTCACTTAATGCAACCATAGATAAGTCAAGAATCTCTTGGTG
The DNA here is from genome assembly GCF_048593235.1 of Sminthopsis crassicaudata. NCBI lineage: Eukaryota > Metazoa > Chordata > Mammalia > Dasyuromorphia > Dasyuridae > Sminthopsis > Sminthopsis crassicaudata. The sequence continues at coordinate 273,331,119 of NC_133619.1, read as the reverse complement.
CCATTGGTCCTTTTCCAGAACAAAGGATGAACAACAAAACTATTCAATTTAAATTCCCACTCATAGAGAGAACCATCTGGTTCAGTCATTTCTACAACTCTATCTCCATTCTCTCATGTACTTCTCTTTTATTATATATATTAAAGTTTGGGGCAAAGAGCCAAGTATGAAAGACCTTGAACTTGACAATACTGTCAGCTTTTCTAAATCCCAGAACCTATTTATCCTATTCCTTTTTATTTCATTCTTTTCATCTTGAACTATGGAAATAGTATGGACTGAAAATATTAATATAATTTTCTAAATACCTAACTCATTAGAAAAGAAATCTTTACTCAAAGAGATCATAAAAAAGGGAAAAGAACCTGCATGTGCAAAATGTTTGTGGCAGCCCTTTTTGCAGTGGCAAAGAACTGGAAATTGAGTGGATGCCCATCAGTTGGGGAACAGCTGAATAAGTCGTGGTATATGGATGTTATGGAATATTATTGTTCAATAAGAAATGATTAGCAGTCTGATTTCAGAAAAGCCTGGAAAAGCTTAAATAAACTGATGCTAAATGAAATGAGCAGAACCAAGAGAACATTGTACATAGTCACATAAGACTGTATGATGATTAATTCTGATGGACTTGGCTCTTTTCAACAATGAGGTGATTTGAGGCACTTCCAGCAGACTTGTGATGGAAAGTGCCATCCTTATTCAGAAAGAGAATTATGGAGACTGAATGTGGATAAAAGCATAGTATTTTCACATTTTGTTGTTGTTGAAGTTCGTTTGTTTATTTTTTCTTTCCTGTGTTTTTTTTCCTTTTGACTTGATTTTTCTTATGTAGCACAACAAATATGGAAATATGTTTAGAAAAAATTGCACAAGATTTATCTATATTGCATCACTTGCTGTCCTGGGGAAGGAGAGAAGGGTAGAGAGGGAGAAAAACTTGGAACACAAGGTTTTGCAAAGTGAATGTTGAAAACTATCTTTGTAAAAACTTATGTTCCAATTTTTCTTTCTCATTTTTTTTCCCTGTTGATTTGATTTTTATTGTGCAGCACAACACATATTTTTTTCCTAAAATAAAATACTTGAATGAAAAAATGAAAAAAAAATAAAAGCAAAGCAATCTTTAGCCACTGATTAATTAAGCTCAATCACTCTCTCCATCTTAATAGATTGCAAGAATCGTGAGGACAAGATTTCTCTCTTCTTTTTATTTACTGACATTCCTACTCTAACATTGGTAATAGAACATAAGCTCAATGAAGTTGTTTTTAATTAATGAACAAATACTCTTTTTTCAATTTTTAAAAAATTTTAAGTAGTTTTAAAAAAAATTTTAATAGTTTTTATTTACCAAATATATGCATGGGTAATTTTACAACATTGAGAATTGCCAAACCTTTTGTAATGAACAAATACTCTTGAAATACTTTCCGTTTCCTGTTTAGTATGGGCTCCTCCTTGGAGCCTAATTACAAAAGAACATCTTTGTTATTTAGTTCAATTCCCTTATTTTAGAGATGAATATATGAAAACTCAGAAAGATTAAATGTCTTTTCCTATGCCAAATATATAGTAAGAGATGAGTCCAGGTATGAACCGAGATTCTCTTATTTGAAATTCAGTTCCTTTTGAAATATATCATAATGGCTTTTTCTAGTGTCCTCTCGACTTCCTAGCTATTATTACAGCTTCTTTTTCTAGAAGATGATTTTTGGAAATATTGGTTAGGTTAAAAGAAAAATGAAAGTAGGGATGCCAAAATCCTTAACTATACCACTAATATAACATCTGTCAGTGTTGGCTTTTATGTCTCAGTTATTTTGCCTGCTTTCTTTAGGTGATGAACCCACTGGGCAAAAGGCAGGATGTATCTATTTTTATGCTGTACGGTAGTTACTAATCCATAATTATCATGATTACCATCATCTGTTCACCAAATGATGTGCTGACAATTTGTGGGTCTTGTGCTCAAATGTGTTTTTGGGATAAAGTGCTTGAGAAAGGAAAAATCAAGCTCTAGGAGTACCTTGGAAATGTAAGAGTGAACAGCTTCCTTCCAATCTAATGGTGAAATTCTGAAAGCCATCTTTCTTTAAAGGCATCCAGGGGACTAAAATTAGTGCTGCTTTTAGCACCATTTCAACCAGAGACATTTTACTTTTAATATAAATAGGATCAAAGAGTTCCATCATAATGTCTTTTACTGCCTTAGAACAGAGGTGAATCATTAGAGAGTCACACTGTCTATTCAGCCCTCGTAGTTGTTTCTTACCTGCAATGGTAGAAAGGAATAATTTTGTGTCATAATGACTACAGAAGGCTTTGAAACTCAGTAAAAGGAGGAACTGTTGCCTGGAAGGATTACTTTATACAAAAGGAAAATGATCAAATACTGGAAAACCTTTTGAAATTTAGTCTATATGTGTTATTGAAGATTATATGTGGGAAAAAGTTTGATCCTTTTGAATTCCAGAGCTCATGCTCTCTGTTTTATCCAATAAATAAAATAATGCCCTTTATTATATGTATCTATAGACTGCCCAGTAGAAGAGGACTCATTGAGAAAAATCAGTAGTATTAAAAAACCAGAAAGGTAATATGAGAGGTGTTTAATTAGTATCTGTTTGGAAACACACTTTTTCAGACATGTTCTGGAAATGGAAGGGAAATGTCTGCTGAGTAAAAGACGTCTTCCTAATAGATTCAGCTTCCAAATTTTTTTTTTTTTTTTGGCCCAATGATCCTTTCCCTTTGAATTGGGGAAGTCTAGTGATCAAAATCCTATTATATTAACAGCTTCAATATTATAATAGTCACAATAGCTAACATTTACATAATGCCTTTAGGTTTGTAATATGCTTTAAAAAAGTAATCTCATTTTGTTTTCACTATATTCCTGGGAAGTAGGTGCAACTATTATCATCCCCATTTTACTAAACTGAGGCAGATAGAGATTAAATGACTTGCTCAGGATTATAGCACTACTATCTGAGGCTAGATTTGAACTTCAGTTTTCCTGACTGCAGTAAAAATTATACTGCTATACTACCTATTTGCCAAATGGCAAATCGAATTCTTCTAACCCCATTTTTCTTGATGGATTATGTATCACTTGATAGAAGTTTAAACCAATTATCTTTTAGTATCAAGAACTCACTGACTAAGAGAAAAATATCCAGGCTAAAAATTTGGCTAATTGATTTAATATTTGAGATCTCACTATGTCCCCAGAGGTATGCAAAATTTACAAGAAATCAGTTCTTCTTCACTAGGACCATATAATGATTTTTAATGAAATAAACTGTTTTCTTTTTTATTTGAATCTAATAATTGGAGAATTGGGAGTTGAGATGGAATTCATAAGGGTCCAATACAAAAGCATTAGATTTAGAGTCAACAAGGCAATTGTGAAGTATCAAAATGAGCAAAGACAATTAAAGCAGATTAACAGGAAAAAAAAACAAAACAAAACAAAACAAAGCAGCAATCATGGTAAACCACCCAGGGCAGGGAGAAGTATGGGAAGGAGCAAGTATTTATTAAGTACCTCCCATATGCAAGGCACTGTGCCAAATATTTTATAATTATTATCTCATTTGATCCTCACAGCAATCATGCCAAGTAGATGCTATTATTATCCCAATTTTATAATGGAGTAAACTGAGACAGACAGAAGCTAAGTGCTTTGTCCAGGGTCCCTCAGCTAGTAAATGTTTGAAGTCAGATTTGAACTTAAGTTTTCCTGGCTCCCATCTTAGTGTTCTATCTGCTGTGCCACCTCATTGCGATGCAATGTTTTTAAGTGCTAACATTATATTGGGACATATTAATAAGAATTTGACAAGTATACCCTGGGAAATAATTCTGTACTATAATCAGCATTGGTGAGATTCATTATTTAATTTTAAAAAATCTCTGAATTTTGCAAAAGAACTATAACATAAGAATAGCATTAGAATGATAAGCATAAAAAACAGGATTTGCTTTGACAGTAGATGGAATTATTTAGAGAGGAAAGAAAAGGTTAATGTATGACAACTATTCCCAAGAACATGAATCTACACATTCTTTCTTTATTCCATACTTGTAATTTTATTTACAAAGGGGAAATTTTAATGTAAAAACTTCCTCCACTGATCTAGGGATTAGGGAGTTGTTGGGAAGCATGGGAAATTGTGATGCTGGTGAAATAGTGAACTGTAACAATGATTCTGGAGAACACTTTGGAATGAGGACCAAAGGGCTAAAGCTGGGCATTTGACCCAGCAATATCATCACTAGTTCTGTATTCCAAAGAGATCAAGGGAAAAGGAAAAAGGACCTTTATGTACAAAAATATTTATAGTAGCTTTTTTTTGTTGGGGCTAAGAATTGAAAATTAAGGGGATTTCACCAATTGAGGAATGTCTGAACAAGCTGTAATATATGGTTGTAATAGGGTACTATTGTACTATGGAAAAAGATGAATGAGGAGGTTTCAGAAAAATATGGGAAAACCTAAATGAATTGGTGCAAAGCAAAGTGATAATATGGAGATCATTGTAACAACAATATTATAATGATCATCCATTCTGAAAGACTTTTCTAAGTGTGGAGTATCAATTGTACTCCCAAATGGTGCTGTACCAAGACTTTGGAATGATATCTTAAACCAACCACTGGCAGATAATTGGATGGAAACATATCTCATTTACCAGCTTTCTTCCTAAGATGGTGACTGTTTCAGCAAAACACACTAACCAAGAGAGATGGATAGACCACCAAGGAATGATCAAACATCCATCTATCAATCAGTCATCTCTCTATCCATCATCTCTATTATCTCTATCAATCTATCCTCTATCTATCATCTATCTATCTATCTATCTATCTATCTATCTATCTATCTATCTATCTATCTACCTGTCTTTATATATGTATGTACACATGCATTTTATATATATATATATATATATATATGTATGTATACACATATATGTACACACATATATTGCTTACTATAATCATATTGCCCCAATACAACCTAAGTTATATCTGCTCACTTTTCTTTGAATCTATTCTTTAAGGAGAGTAAAGGACTGAAATATTATTGTGCCATTAACAATGACAAAATGGACAATTTCAGAGGAAACTAGAAAGACTGCTATGAATAGAGCATAATGAAAAGAAACAAAATAATTTATACAATAACATTATAAAGAAAAATACCTTTGAAAGGCTTTAGAATCCTGATCAATACCATGACAAGCCATGAATCCAAAAGAATGAAGATGCCATTAACCTCCTGACAAGAGAGGTGATGAACAGAAAGAGATATTTATCCACAGACATGACTAAAATGGGAATTTGTTTTGCTTGATTCTGCAGTTATTAATAAGATTTTTTTTGTTTTTTAAATTTGCTAATTGAGAAATAGTAATAGGAGGGACAGATTGATATAAAATTAATTTCACTTGTTAATTGAAAAAAGAAAAAATAATAAAAACAAAATAAAAATAATAAAAAAAATTAAAATATGAGGATTTAGGGAACAGATCCTAATAATACAAGGCCTGCTTCTTTCTTCTTGAAAGTGTTTAGCTGATGATCGTTGTAAGTAGAAGGTAAGCTAGTGACTATTGGCTGTACAATTCCATTTTCATTCCCAAAACAAGTTGTAGAGATTTAGATTTTTCCCTTCTCTATCAACACTTAGAGGCACCCTAGTTCATACCCTGATGATATTCAGCCTTTGTAAATCTTTAGTGATGGGATATTGGCTACTAATGAAGTTAACTATTTCATATTCAGTCGGAAAGTTGTTTTCCATCCTTTTTTTCTTTAAAGACTAGCAATCAGTTAGTCAACAAACATTTATTAAAGGCCCCTACATGCCAAGCACCAATAAAATGAAATTGGTTTAAATAATGCTCAGACAACAGAATCTTAGGTTACCAGGTAGGAAGCCTTATATAATAATTCAAACTGCCTGTATAATGTTGAGCAAGTTATTCATCATTCCCTAATATCAATTTTCTCATCTGCAAAATGAAGCTATATGACAATAAGACTAATTTAGGGAGTCATCCAAGATAGAAATGGAGCCCTTTGCTTTTACAAACCTTCCAGAGAGATTTTCCACCCAGGACTCTGGACTCTTTCTGTTTCTAAATGTTTAAATCTTGGATCTGTATTCTAAGATGATTAAATAATAGCTGTTGTTGATAAAGATTGTAAAATGAGATTCCTAAAAACATCTTTAATGGAAGATTTAAAAAATATTTTTATTATGTTAATTTTGTCTAGAAGCAGCAGGTGATTGAAGTCCCTTTTCCCTCTAGTATTATAAGATCTGGTGATTTTTGCTGGTGAAGTGGACTTATGTGACATTTTGGCCTGACGAAGAGGTCTTTCTGAACCTCCTTTTCTCTAAAAGAGCTGTGGCAAAGTCCTAGTTCCACCTGCAGCATTCCATTATCTCATTTGATTCTCACAAACACCCTTGTAAACAATTATTCCTCCCCGTCAATGAAATTTTTTCATTTGAGATTTTCTCTAATGTTTTGATCTTTTGATCAGGTTGGATCCTTAAACTCTTGAAATTAGGATTGCTTGTAGTATAAAGTGCCAAATAGCCTTGACAAGGGAATATCTTTTTTTCTGCTGAGAAGGTTGGATTTCAAAAATGTGCTACTAAGGAAACCCCCTTTCCTCCATCCAGAAGCCTAAGATTCAGGAAGGATGGACACTCCTTCAGAAAACAGGGATACAGGAATCCTTACTTCTTGGACAATATGGTCAGCAATTCCATAAACTCATGTTTCTAGCACCCATTTTGGTGTTTGTCAATCAATTTTAGAAAAGCACTTACTTAACATACACCAGGAATTATACTATGCACTGAGGAAACAATGAAAAGAATGAAATAGTCCTAATAAAGAATTTACATTTGGTCAGGGAAGCCATGTACATGAATAAGCATATACAAAATATAACAAGATACATGCAAAGTAAAATTTATTGGAGATGGATACTACCAAGACACAGGGATTCAGCAAAGGCTTCACACACGAAATAGTATTCAAACAGAATTTTGAAGGAAATAATGTTTTTCTCTACAAATATGTTTTATTATTTGATTTTTCAATCATGTGGAGCACATGGATTTGTACAGGCAGTGTAAGGATGGTGGTGGATTAAGAGAGAAGATGGAGATCATAAACTTACATCTTACAAGACATTTGAGAGAGAGAGAAACAGAGAAACAGAGAGATAGAAACACACACACAGGTTCAGAGAGACAAAGACAGAGAGAGACACACAGAGAGAGACAGTGAAAGAGTGTCCAACAGAGACAGAAACAGAGAGACAGAGAGAGGGACAGAGGAAGGAGAGAGAGGGAGAAAGGGAGGGAGGGAGAGAGGGAGAAAGGAAGAGAGAGAGGAAAGATAAAGGCAGAAATAGAGAGACAGAGAGGCAGAGAGACAGACATGCAGAGAGAGTCAAGAGAGGGAGACAGAGTAAGACGGAGAAGCAGAGAGACAGAGTCAGAGGCAGAGAGACAAAGAGAGAAGGAATAGAATGGAATGGGAAAGAGTGAGTAACCTACCATGGGGTCTTTCTTGGTTTATATATATATATATATATATATATATATATCAGATTTTTTGCTTCTGGCATCAAGTAGGAGTCAGGGATCAATGTCAGTTAATAAAGGTGTCAGGGATCAAGGAAGCACCAAGGTGGGGGTCTGGAGACATGAGCCCTCAATGGTTTAGAGATTCCTAGAGTATATGAATTGAGGAATGCAGCCACAGCTGGATTCTCCTTAGTACAAGGAGAGGGATAGCCACCGAAGTAGACAGACACTTCATGGAACTTAAGTTCTAAAACACAGCAAATAGAGCTTGTGGGGGAAGAGCAGGAACAGAAAGGGGATTGAATTCCAGATGTGGAGTGTGTATATATATATATATATACATATATATATATATATATATATATATATATATATATATATATATATATATATATATACACACATATATATATGTATATATATATATACATATATATATTTACAAGATATATGCATGGGTAATTTTTCAGCATTGACAATTGCAAAACCTTTTGTTCCAACTTTTCCCCTTCTCCCCCCGCCCAGATGGCAGGTTGACCAATACATGTTAAATATGTTAAAGTATAAGTTAAATACAATATATGTATACATGTCCAAACAGTTGTTTTGCTGCACAAAAAGAATCAGTCTTTGAAATAGTGTAGAATTAGCTTGTGAAGAAATGCAGGTGGACAAAAATAGAGGGATTGGGAATTCTATGTAGTGGTTCATAGTAATGTCCCAGAGTTCTTTCGCTGGGTATAGTTGGTTCAATTCATTACTGCTCTATTGGAACTGATTCACCAGCAGGATCTGAGAGAGAGAGAGAGAGAGAGAGAGAGAGAGAGAGAGAGAGAGAGAGAGAGAGAGAGAGAGAGAGAGAGAGAGAGAGAGAGAGAGAGCTGTACTTTAACAAAAACATGTGGAAGATGAAAGAGGAAGACTTGAGGCAGGTAGAGAACTAGGGTAGGTGATTAAGATCTGAATTAAGGTGATGATCCTATGAATGGAGGAAAGGATATGAATGTAAGAACTGGTGAAGAGACAGAAATGATATGATTTCCAACTAATTGGATTGTTTCAGGATAAAAGACAAACTCCTCAGATTGACATTTAAAGCTCTTCACAATCTATTTTCCCGTCAACCTCCTCCATCTTATCTCACATCACGTCTCTTGAATTTTCTATTTCAGTCAAATTATACTTCTGAGGTCCCTGAGCTCATCATTTTACCTCTAACCAATGTGCATTTGCCCCATACCTAAAATGTATTCTCTCTTAACCTTTGCTTTGCCTCTCAGAAGTTTCATCAATCAACAAATGCTAAATTCACTTTTTTCTTTTTCTTCTGTTTTATTTTTCTCTTGTAGTTTTCCCTTTTGTTCTGATTTTTTTCTTCCAATATAATTCATAAAGAAATATGTTTTTAAAAATAATGTACATGTATAACAAAAAATGTCATTTTTACATGAAACTGGGTAAAATAAAAATAAAATTTTAAAAAGAATCTTTATCTTCTTGGGTTAGTTCACATATCCCTCTCACATATTTGAAGATACCCCACTCAATCCAGTTGTTAATACAGTTCTCCTTCCAATTATCTTGTATTTATTTAGCTATGTTTATGTTGAATCTCTCCAATAGGATGTAAGCTTCTTGAGGTCAGGGACTATTTCCTTTTTGTCTTTGCATATCCAGGACCATCCAGGACCTCATTTTTCAATGGTAGTGGGTTGAATCAAGGAAACTGACTAATGGAGAGACAAAGAACATCAACATGTTTAGCGAAGTTCCTAAAGATGAGACCATATAGAGAGAAAAACTATGAGCCGGATATTGAATTTTTGAGAAAAAAAAAAAAAAAGATTGACCTGGAGGCTAGTATCTTACAACAACAATGATCGGGAGGCGGTGCTATAGACAGATGGTAGGAGCCTCAAAGGGGAAGTTACAGAGAGATACCAGCAGAGTGAACATCTGGAAGTGGCAGTGGGGAGCAAGATCCTGCTGGTTATTCTTTTTTGCCAAATGTTTCAGGGGTTGAGAGAAGAAGGAACAATTTATACTGAGGAGGGTAGCAAGAGATGAGGTATCTCAAGGAGAACATCATGTTACTATGGGCACCAGATGATATAATGAGTGATGATATAGCAAGGTGATTTTGGATGAAGGGGAGTTTATTAATGATGAAGTGGGAATTAGTTTCTGGTGGCCTTGGGCCTGTAGTGATTACCAAGGGATAGGGGTAGAATTGCAGCCATACATCAGGTGTCATTTATCTTAAATCTTTCTACTATGGTATTGGACATGCTTTAATGTACCATTTCTTTGTTCCATATTGTGGCTTGTTCTTTAGGTGGCTACAACCACTATTTTTGAGGTAGGATACTGTTTGTAGACTCAGGTACTTAAAAAAAGATGTTATGCTGTTGTCTGTCTCATTGATTATATAGATTTTGGTTGTGAGTTGATGTAGTCTCTATACTTTCTATATCATCCTCCCCCAGCCCACTTTTATACAATCCCATTCCTTTAGTTTTCCAGGCAACTATTTTATTGTTCAGTCATTCATTCAAGTCTGATTCTTTTTTTCCTCTGTATGGAGTTCTCTTGGCAGAGATACTATAGTGATTTGCCATTTCCTTTTCCAATAGATTAAGAAAAATGACATTAAGTGCCCATTGTTGCACATTTACTAAGTAACTAAGACTGGATTTGAATTCAGATTTTCCTAATTCCAGGTCTAATGCTCTATACACTGAGCCATCTAGTTGCTGCCTCTTGGCAACTACTGCTTCTTCATTAATCATCATCATCATCACAATAATATAATAAAGTAATATCCTTATTTATAATAATAACAATAATAATCATGATGATGGGTAGCATTTATTTAAATTGGCACATTTAATCCTTATAACAATCTTGTGAGTAGGTATTATTATTAACACCATTTTTGCAGTTTTCAGAGGAAACTGAAGCTGAGAAGTTAAATAATTTGCTCAAGCTAGTATTTCAAGTAGGATTTGAACCAGGTTTTCCTGGCTTTTACATCCAGAACTGGATGAATAGAACATTTTATGAGACATCTTCACTTCTCCACCTGGACTATTTATGCCTGACCTGGGGTAGAGCATTCTGAGCTCATATTGATCTGATTAACCACAGTTGGCCATGATGTACCTTGATCCCAGAACACTGTACCTTGATTACTTTGGTCTTCTTCAAGAAAGAAGGACCACTACCATATCATTCACTACACTACCAAGCTAGTTGTGTGATTAATTGACTTTATTTGTGCATTAATATAGTTGAAGGGCTGCTAATTAACCGTTTTTTTTTGTTGTTGTTATTTTCATTTGCCTCTCCTTTGCAGTATAATGAATCCTGCATTGGTGGAAACCTGCTGCCTAAATGGCCAAAAAGCTTACTCCCCAATGGCCATCCTCTCTAATTCAGCTGCTTTCCCTTCTGTCATCCACTGTTCCTCAGGACACTTCATTTACCTTTATCCTGGTTGCTGCCAGCAACCTTCCTGATGCAGCTGCAGACTTCTAGATTGCTAGAAATTCACAAGGTCACTTTTTCAAGGAAAGAAAACCCAAGAGAGAAGCACAGATTTGCTTATACAGAACATAGGCTAATAAATGCATTGGAAATGGTGGCAAGTAGAGTAGTCACCCTTCTTGCACTAGACTCTGGATGCAATTCAAAATAGTGCTCAGTTTTTAAGCCCAAAGGAAGGACAGTAAGTGTCTACTTTTTCATATTTATATTAGGAAATAGGTTAATCCCAAACTTCCTTCAACATAGTTGCAAGGACAGCAACTGAATATGTCCAATGGTAGGGGAAGGTGTTTCTACCAGCTATACTTGATGGAAATGAAATACAAAACAAAACAAAACAAATTGTAATATTGTTTGCTTTGTTATTGTTACTTTATAAAGTAACTTTAGGATAATATATCAGATGATCTTTACTGCAGGACAAATATAAAAAATACAAAGACAATCAACTTTATTGACCAAAAGAAAAGAAATACACTCCAAAATTTGTACTTATTTTCCAGATGTCTTTCTTGGTGGAAACTTGGAATCTAGTGTCCTTGAGGAGAAGCCAAGATTTTGGAAAATTCTTCCTCATGGTGACTAGAGTAAAAATTTGATCGTAAGACATTTTAATGACTGTGAAATAATTTTAAGCCGAGAAAGCTAAAATTTATAATTTATTTGTAAGTATATATGTAAAATCTAAGTGTTGTTTATAATTTTCATGAGGATAATTTTGATATCTCTACTCAATAACTAGTATTTATTCAGTTTGTTATGATTTAATAGATATCAGTGCCTGCAATAGTAAGTTAAGTAGGATAGAATTATAGTTGTTAGTTATTACTGTAAAGATAAGAGTCATAATTAACTAGCCCACTATATATTGACCATATTACTGCTATTTGATTTATAAGTTATAGATATAGACTGTATTATTTAGGCCTGATTTTAACTTGTGTTAGAAATTGACTGCATTAGCAGTAACTCTTCTCCTAACATGTTCCCCTCTTCCTTCTCCACTGCCAAGAGAACTACGCCTGAAAAACCACAGTTGCTATGTCATAAATGTTCTTACAACCTGTAATTGGAACTAAGCTATTGCTGACAAAGTATTAGGCCCCGTAAAAAATTCCATAATTCTGCTGACAAAATGCTGACAAAGTACTAGTGCTTGAGAGACTTCTTCCTTAGCCAGTCATAGGAATTCCCCTCATTCTGTAAGATGACCAAGCATGAATTGTAATATCTCACTCTAAATAGCTCCATTAGTCGTTAAAAAGTTGCACTGGGTCTTGGCCACCAAGGTCCAATTTTTTTAGATACAATTGCTCAGGAACCAATAATCTCCCTAATAAATTGATCATGTTTGGAGCTCTCTCAGTTGCCTTTTGTTATGTATTAGATTTTTGTGTTTCACACTTTCTCTTTATTAGCATTAAGCTGTAAACCAAACTTCTTAAGACAGGTTAAAATCTTATTTCTTTTTTGAGGATTAATGACAAGGGAAGTTGTACATCTCTAAACTACTTTTATAGTTATCATAGGGGAAAACTGTAATTATTGTAAGAGGCCATGCATTTCCTTTGTGCCTTCAGACTATAATGATAGTATAATCAACATAGACAGAGCTGTCCAAAATCCTGACTTTAAAATGAGAATAATGAAAATGTTCATGCCATGAGAAATGTATATGAACAGTCTAAATGGGGAATAATAGTAATATTTTCAAATATGGATTTGGAAAAAGGTTGAAACCTTCAATCTCTTTTCTACATACAGAATATAGTCCTAAATTTAGATACAAAATCAGGAAATTTGAAATTTAGTTTTCTTTATATCTTATGAATATGTAACAATAATTTTCAATATGTATTCATATATTAAACAATATTTTATTTTAGGACAGTGACCAACTAATGTCTTTTCTGAAATTTACCAGAAAAAAAGCCATGCAATATGGTGGAGAAAAAAATGAAATTGGAAACATATTAATTTAAGCTTTCAATAATCTTAGTGGTCAAATCCAAAAAAAGAACAAAAGAAGAAAACTCTACGGTCATGTCACGGAAATTGATTGGAAAAGAAACTTCAACAGCAGCAATGATGCCCAGTCAACTAGATGGCAGAAAGTCAATGTAGCTCACAACTTAAAAGTTTAATTGTAAAGTCAATGTGTACATATGTGCGTGTGTGTAATGTGCGTGTGTGTATAATCTCTTTTTTAATTGCAAGAGAGGAGATTATCTATTGAATAGCAATGTGATATAATATAAAGAGGGTTGAATTCAATCCTCTTCTCATCTTTCTCCATGTGTTACATGGACAAGTCCCTTCCCCTTCCTGGTTTTTCAAGTTTCCATTTGTGAAATTGTGTTAACAATATTTACATGACTTACTTCATAAAATTGTCTGAGAAGAACATTTTACCAAGTGTTATATAAAGATTGAAATTGTTATTGTTGTTCAATTGTGGGGAGAAGAAAGCAACACTAGAATGACCTATTGTAATGAATAAAGGGGGTGTGGAAATGGTTATCCCATAAATCTATTGGATTTGGACAAATAGTGATTGTAGAAGTGGGAGAAGAAAGTGGGGTGCATTTCCCTTAATACTAAGTGATGACCACTAATGCTGGAACTGAAAATATCTTCTCTACTCTTAGCACATAATCTGTTTACTTCATTTTGTCATGGTGTCTGAAATTCTACTAAGTGAATGTAACACTATGCTTAGGGCAACTCACTCAAACTTGCATCCATACTCACAGGTTGGGTTCCCAGAGGGCTGCTGAATACCATTCATAGAGTTCTAGGGGTAACCCTGTGGGCACTATACAAGCAAGGTAGCTCCTAAGTCTCCACTGGTTTACTTCTCATTAACAATCAGCCAGTAGACTTTTTTTTTTTGCAAAGGATTTTACTAAGTGGTGAAGAAGAATTAGTACACAATATGCTTCCCTCCCCTAAAGTTGGGGTTCACTCTTTAAAAAATATAAATTGTAATTCTTACATCTCATGTTGTTTTCAAAGTAACTTTAGAATAATATGTCAAATGAAGGACAAACATACAAGAAACAGGAACAATCAGCTTTATTGGGATATATTGAAATACATCACAGGAATTATGAACTTTTTCCCCCAGATTTCTTTCCTGGTGGAAACTTGGAATCTAGTGTCTTGGAGGAAAAGTTCAGTTCAGAGGTTTTGGAGTATTTTTCCTCTTGAAGACTGAAGTGTAATTTTGGCATTAAGACTTTTAAGGACTGTGAAATAATTTTACGCCATGAAAAAAAGTTAAGATTCACAATTTATTTGTAAGTGGATATACCAAATCTAAATGTTGTTTATAATCATTGAGAGAACAATTTTGATATCTTACTCAACTTAACTAATCTTTATTCAGTTTATTATGCTTTAATGGGTAGTGATTTAAGTAGAATAGAATTTTAGTTATCTTAGTTATTATTGTAAAGATAAGAGTCACAATTAATTAACCCACTTTGTACTGACTATAATATTACTTAATTTTATTTATTATGTATAGATCTGGACTGTATTACTTAGGCCTGATTTTTAACTTATATTAGGAATTGGCTATATTAGCATTACTTGCTCCCCCCAACACACATAATTCTCCCCCCTTATTTCTCTCTGACCCCCAAGAGAACTATGCATGAAAAACTACAGTTGCCATATCATAAATGTTCTTACAATTTATAATTGAAACTAGAACATTGCTGACAAAGTGTTAGTGCTTATAAAAAGCCCTAAGAGTTGTGTTGAGAAAGGACTAGTGATTGATGGACATTTCCCTTTATGAACCATAGGAGTTCCCTTGCATCTGGAAGATGACCAATTGTGAATTGTAATGCTTCATAAAGCTCCCTTAGATCATTGTATCTTCATATCTGTTTATTCTCAGTATGAATGGTTAATGGAAGGAGGAAAGAAAATATGAAATTCCTATGCCATCCCTATTAGAGTGATTCTTTCTTTGGAGACTTTTTTTTTTTCAACTTCTGACTCCAGCTCTTGTACTCTAAGATTCTTGAACCATAAGCCAGAACTTTTGCACTGTTGGACTGGCAAGCTCCTCATTTAACTAGCTGATTTTATAGAGGTTTGATTTTTTTTTCTCAACTTAATACATTTGCTTTTTTTCAGCACCCAATTAGAGAAAAGTTTGTTACAATAAAGTGATTGGTGCTTAAACAATCTTGCTTATGCATTATCACATAATCATATGTGATTACAGTATTATAGGGTTGTTGGAAAATTCCTTAATAAGTACTACTTTGCATTACTTTCTGAATCTGTTGATTGATTCTGTGATTCAATCACAGAAGCATTAAAACCTAATAAAGGCATCAGGTGGAGTCCCTCTTCCTGAGAGTTATCTGAGAAAACAGAAAATAGAAATGGAGGTTTGAGTTTAGAAGTAGTGGAAGTAAGTAATTTTGAAGCAAGGTCTATTTTTGAGTATGAGACAGGAATGAGTAGAGTCTTGACAAAGGAATTTTGATACAAAAATGTCTCCTTCCCTCAACACTAAGGATCACTCTTCCACAAAGTACAATGGTAATGAGGTCCACACATAAGAAATATGTTTTCTAGCAAAAAATATCAGAGTTTATAGATCTGAGTAGCTGAGAAAATGAGAAGAAATGGAGTTAGAAATTTGGCAAATTTTCTCCATTTCAAACTTGGACTTGGAGCTGACTTCATCCAGAAAAGAAAGAGGCAGCTCTTCCACCATGCTGAATTACTTTGCTACTCTCAAAATATGAAAAATTATTAGAATAGTGCTTGTCTTCAGCTACATCACAGATTCAGCAGTCTTTTGTGGGGTGATCTGAGAATGATTTAGTACATTGTTTCTGTGAGAAAATGCTTTCTGAGTGGCAAATAATTAACTTCCAAATAAACTTTTGGAACACAGCATATTTGTAATTTGGGAACAACCCATAATTAAAAGACATCTTTTTTTCTATTTAATATATAGATTTGACTTCCTAATAGGGTTTTGCCCATAAACTGAACATGGGAAATTCTTTTTTTCTATAAACAATGAGATTACATCATTTTTCAAATTTTAATTTCAGCAATCAATTTTAATTAATTCAATATTTTTATTTTCCCCCAGTTACTTAAAACATTTTTTACATTTGTTTTTAAAACTTTTAATTCTAGACTATCTCCTTTATCCCTATCTCTAGCTCCTATTAAGAAAGGACATATGGAATTTCAGCAACCAATTTTAAAATATTTATTAAAGAGCATTTTAATATTAGGAAGATGTTTATTCATCATAAAATATGAACTCTTCCTTCAAAGAGTTACTATTTGATTGTTGCTATTCTCATTTTTGACTCTTTATGACCCTATTTGAGGTTTTTCTTGGCAAAGATATGGAGTAGTTTGCCATTTTCTTCTCCAGTTCATTTTATAGTTTAGGAAACTGAGGCAAACAGGGTTAAGTGACTTGTCTAGGATCACAAAGCTAGTAAATGTCTAAAGCTGCATTTGAACTCAGGTTTTCCTGATTGTAGACCCATCGAACCATCTAGCTGCCTTCAGTATTTGATAGGTTGTAAATGTGAAGCTCAAAGGAATTGGAAACAAACTGTAACTAGGGCAGGGCAAGCAGGGTTTTGCTCTATAATGTTAAAATTTAGAGGGAGTCCTACATTTTAAGTCTTTTACCCTGTATATAGAAAAAAATGTTTTCACTACCTAATTAGTTAAAATTGGAATATATCAAATGGTAGATCTAATCTGTCCTAGGCCACTCAGGTGAACACTTTTTTAGCATATACTTAATCTATTCCCCAATGTCACTGCAAACTATGGTATCTTCATTTCCCTTCCTCCCTGCACATTTTATGCCACTTTCCCATGGTATAAAAACTTTGAGTTATGGCTCTGGTTGGAGAGGACAGTAGCAATTATCAAGGACACTCATCTCCTTTTACAGAATGAAGAAATTGAAACTTGGAAAATTTAAGTGACCTAATCCAAAATCAAAAAACTAGTTAACTAGCAGTATTTGGATTCAAGTTAATTTTTCTTCTGGTATAGAAAATATATGGATTATCAAATCCAAGTCAGCATCTCTTTCTCTCAGCTCCAAAATTTAGAATAAGCCCCCAATTAAATGACAAGAGCTTTAGCTTATTCTAAATTAAGATGTGAAATATAGGCATTTAGACCACATCTCTTCTTACTCTAATTCCCTTCTACCTCCTTATCCTCATAAGAAAGAAGCCTAGAGCACTCTGACTTGTGTACCTAGAAGTCTGACTTGTTCTTTGAATCCTAGGAAGTTTTTTTTGCATCTTTCTTTTGAAATAAATGAAAAACTCACAAGTCTCTGGAATGCAAGCACTGTTCAACTTCACCATTGATATATGGGTCAATTGTTTCTGAAAGGGAATATAAAATCATTACTTCCTCTGGAGGCTTTTATGCCAAAAACACAAGAGTGTCTGTATTAATGTATTGGCTGTAGTTGGAGTGATAGAATGCTGAATCCACTCTAAATATGGCTTTTTATATTTTCTGTATGATGTAATGATTTGTTAATCCATTGTTTCACTACTTAAATGAGCAGGCTGTTGCTGGCATTTCTTTCTCTAGGAATTATAGAGGAAACTATCCCTCTCCTCCCCCCCTGCCCCAGGGTAGACAAGAACTCATGCTTCTCTAAAGGTTTCCTGGGGATGAAATTATAATTTTCAAAATTTCAATTAGACCTGGAGACAGAGGCATAAACTACAGCTGGAACACATGCTGGAGGAGGGATAAAGGGCTAGGAAAGGTCCATAATTTATCAATGATAAATCTGCAAATACGAGATTCAGTAATTTTCCTCTCAATTTTATTTCCGTTTCTCTGATAAAGTACTTAAAGTTTCTTGTCAGATTAAATAACCCAACTTCCACACACAAACCACTGTCTCTAACCAACAAGGTGAATAATTTTCACAATTTATAACATGTTAGAACTCCTATATTAGTTGTAAAGCATTTGTGAGTATTTTTTTCTATGGAAGATAATTTCCATAACTGGAAATATAGGAAGAAACAAAAGAAGTGCTCTCAAGGAAATTTCAGTTTTATTTGAGACAATGATTGAGAATTTAAAAAGAGATTACAAATAATAAACACATATATAAAATAATATGTTCTCAATATGTCCATACAGATAGGTGTCCACTGCATGAGTGCAGATTATATTTTAACAATATCTCTTATTCTTTGTGATTCTTGTTTATATCTTTCCATAAATCTTCTCCACTGCCAGGTATAAAATGGGAAGGGGGAGGTCTAAGAGTTCTCAGAGATCTCCAAAAGCATTTGAAGCCTTCAACTGAGTCTTATATCTTGCAAATACCTATGACACATTCATACTACTCATTTTTTCTTTTTTTTTTGGTCTTCACTCCCAATATCCAATTTCCAATGGCCCAAACATTGACTATAATTTTTTTTTAAATTGACATAAGACAATTTTTTTGTGTGTTATTCACATATAGTTCATCTTTGGAAATATGCTACCACCTGTCAAAGAATAGGAAAATGAATAGATTTCAATCAATTTGGGAATGGTTGAATAAGTTATGGTATATGAAAGTAATGGAATATTATTGTTCTATAAAAAAATGATGAACAGACTGATTTTAGAAAGGCCTGAAAAGATTTACATGAACTAATGCTGAGCGAAACGAACAAAACCAGAAAAACATTGTACACAGCAATAGCAAGATTGTACAATGATCAAATATGATAGTCTTGATTCTCTCAGCCTTTCAGTGATCCAAGGCAATCCCAATAAACTTTGAATGGAAAATGTCATCTGCATCAAGAAAGAGAACTATGGAGATTGAATGTAAATCAACACATAGTATGTTCACTTTTTTTTTTTTGTCTTTTTCTTCTGTTTTTTTTTTTTTTTTTTTTTTTCCTCTCTCTCTCCTGGCTTTTCCCGCTTGTTTTAATTTTTCTCTCCCAATATGATTCATAAAGATATATGTAAAATAAGTGAGTATACATGTAGCAAAAAAATTTTTACATGTAACTGGGGATAATAAAAATAAATATATATATATATCTATTCCCCCCCAAAATAATGCTTGCTTTTGGTTTCAGATAGATAGATACCATAACTAATAATGAGGAAAGCTCTATTTAGTCCTGTGCTTTTAATAGGTATTATGTTTTGTCAAGGGATATTTATGCATCTACTGAAATAATTATATGTTTTTTTTTGTTTTTTTATTTAAAAAAAGGAAATATGCTACCACTCACTTATATCTACCATATATATTTTTTCATAGCCCTTTAAGCCACCTTAAATTCCGATTCTTCTAAAATTTTGATTTTCCATGATTCATAATCATAAGGAATCATTAGAAGAATATTTGATTTAACAAAAATATGAATGTAGTTGACAAGGCAAAGCACATAATCATGGAAATGACTTCAAATTTAATTGATGTGACTCAGTATAATCTTCTATTTAATTTTAACCCAACTTATTATTTAATTGAAGTGTCCATCTAAGATATTAATACTGATGGTTTGACTTAAGGAGGTTCCCTTTCAGATTCATGTCACAATCTGGAAGATTGATGTGTTTGGGATGTGTATAGATAATTATTTCAATTTTGTACTGTTGAGATGTCTGTGGGTCATTCAGTTTGAAATAGAGGCAGTTGAAGATGGGAGACTAGAAGTCAGTAAAGACTTTTTTCATTTTCAGTTGTGTCCAACTTTTTGTCACTCATTTTTGAGTTTTTTGGCAAAGATAATGGAAAGGTTTGCAATTTCCTTCTCCTCATTTTATAGAAACTTGTTCAGGGTCAAACGGCTAAGTAAGTATGTGAGGCTAGATTTGATCTCAGGACTCCAGGTCTACCATTCTATGTACTGTGCTACCTAACAGCTCTCCTTAGAGAAGTGAGAGATAAATAGATCTGAGAATCATTTGCATAGAGATTAAAAATTGAAAAGTCAGCAGCTGATGAGATTGCTATGTGAAATAGTACACAGAGAGAAAAGATATGCAAGAATAAAGACTTAGGGAAATTCATTGTTATCAGCTCAAACTGAATGAAGATCCAACAAAGGAGACTGAGAAATAATGGCCAGAGAAGTAAGAGGAGAACTAAGAGATAAAAAGTGTTTTAGAAACATAGAATATCAAGGAAAAGAAGGTGATCAACAAATTTCAATATAGTCTTTTTATTTTGGACTTCTTGACTTTTTGGTGACTTTCCATAGTGCAAAATAAAATGAGCTATGATTCTTTACACCAAATGATGTTAAAAGCTTACATGGACAATATTAGAAGTTGCAAGTTGAAAGTCATTTGTTTTGTTGGGGACTGGAGAACATATGATAAGGACTGTTTCTGAAGCAAAGGTGATGTTCCTTCTGCAGAAGGATCTCATCTTAGGAGATATCTTCTGCTTAGGCATAAGCCAATCAGTGTCACTGAGATCAATTCCACAAAACACAAGTCTTCTGGGTCCCTTTGTTTCTAGGTAAGTTTCCTGGTGGCTTCTCACATTGAATTCTCTCATTGTAGAACCTCTTTTTCTAGATGTTCTGATTTCTTCTGGTTTTCTATCTACTAATCTCAACTCTTCAGTATCTTCTGCATCATTTTTGTATCATTTATTTCCTGCAACCCTGTTGTGAGGTTTTTAAGGGCTTTCTTTTGAATCCCCTTCTTTCTCTATATTCTCATGAATTTACCTGATCAACTCCCATGGATTCAATTATCGTTTTTATGAATCTGACTCTCAATTTTAAATAAGTTTTGTCTTTTTTGAGCTATAACCAGACATCAGCAATGGCTTCTTGGACATCTAAGATTGGGCATGCCATAGACAACTCATCACCAATATATATATAAGCCAGAACATCTTATTTTTCTCTCTAAAAACTGATGCTTTCCCCTAATATTTATATTTTATTTAGGTACCATATTTTTAGTTTAGTTTAGTTTGAGTTTGAGGTTTAAAATCTCAAAGTCATTCTTTACCTATTATTTATCAATTCTATCAACATCTTTAACATCTATGATGTTTATCCTTTTCTCTCCGCATTTATAACTGATATCCTAGTTCAGGCTCCAACTACCTCTTATCTGGACTATTGCCTTCTATTTGGATTCTCTGCCATCCTTCTCTCCCCTCTCTAATTCATCCTCTGTACAGTTGTGAAATATATATTCCAAAGTGCAGATCAATCCATGTCAGTCTCCTCTTGAAAATGGTTCATTGATTTCTTATTGCCTTTAGAATAAAGGACAATATTCTTTGTTTGACACTTAAAGCCCTTGCTCTCACATTAGTTCCCATGATACATTCTATGTTTTATCCAAATCATTCTACCTGATATATGTTAATTCATGGCATTCTGCCTGGCCATCCCTTCTCCCCAGCCTTCATCCATCATTGAAATGTATCTCTTCTATTTTTTTTTTCAAGAAAATCTCTGCCTGCTTTCAAAGCCCGGGTTTGCCTTTTTCTTTCTTTCTTTCTTTCTTTCTTTCTTTCTTTCTTTCTTTCTTTCTTTCTTTCTTTCTTTCTTTCTTTCTTTCTTTCTTTCTTTCTTTCTTTCTTTCTTTCTTTCTTTCTTTCTTTCTTTCTTTCTTTCTTTCTTTCTTTCTCTCTCTCTCTTTCTTTCTTTCTCTCTTTCTTTCTTTCTTTTTTAAGCTTTTTAATTTTTAAAACATATGCATGGACAATTCTTTCAGCATTAGCCCTTGCAGAATCTTGTGTTCCGATTTTTCTCCCTCTTCCTCCACACCTTCACCTAGATTGCAAGTAGTCTAATATGTGTTAAATTATACAGTTATCGTGCCACACAAGAAAAATCAAATCAAACCAGTAAAAAAAAAAAAAAAAAAGAGAGAGAAGTGAAATAAAATGCAAGCAAACAACAATAAAAAGATTGAAAAGGCTATGTTGTGAACCACACTCAGTTCCCACAGTCCTCTCTCGGGATGTAAATGGCTCTCTTCATCACTAAACAATTTGAACTGGTTTGCTGTTAAAGAGAACCATGTCCATCAGAATTGATCATTGTATAATATTATTGTTGTGTATAATGATCTCCTGATTCTGTTCATTTCACTTAGCATTACTTCATGTAAGTCTCTCCAGGCCTCTTGGAAATCATCCTGGTGGTCGTTTATTACAGAACAATAATATTCCATAGCATTCACATACCATAATGTAGTCAGCCATTCTCCAACTGATGGGCATCCATTTAGTTTCCAGTTTCTTGCCACTACAAAAAGGGCTGCCACAAACATTTTTGCACATGTGGATTCCTTTCCTTCCTTTAAGAACTCTTTGGGATATAATCCCAGTAGAAACACTGCTGAATCAAAGGATATGCACAGTTTGATAACTTTTTGAGCATAGTTCCAAATTGCTCTCCAGAATGGTTGGATCCATTCACAGTTCCACCAACAATATATCAGTTTCCCAGTTTTCCCACATCCCCTCCAACATTCATACATTCATCATTATCTTTTCCTCTAATTTATGTCAATATGGTATCTCAGAGTTGTGTTTTGTAGTTTTGCCCATATAGTTGCTGACTTTCCCTTGGCAGATAGATTCCCAAATATTTTATAGTATCTACAGTTATTTTAAATGGAATTTCTCTTTATATCCCTCTCTTTTGGATTTTGTTAGGGATGTATAAAAATGCTGATGATTTATGTGGATTTATTTTGTATCCTGCAACTTTGCTAAAGTTGTGGATTATTTCTAATAGTTTTTTAGTTTATTCTCTAGGGTTCTCTAAGTATATGATCATATCATCTGCTAAGAGTGATAATTTGGTTTCCTTATTACTTACTCTAATTCCTTTAATTTCTTTTTCTTCTCTTATTGCCAAAGTTAGCATTTCTAATACAATATTGAACAGTAATGGTGATAGTGAGCAACATTGTTTCACCCCTGATCTTAATGGGAATGGTTCTAGTTTATCCCCATTACATATGATGCTTGCTGATGGTTTTAGATATATGATACTATTTTAAGAAAAAGTCCATTTATTCCTATACTCTCTAATGTTTTTAATAGGAATGGATGTTGGATTTTATCAAATGCTTTTTTTTAATCTATTTAAATAATGTAAGGTTTTTGTTAGTTTGGTTATTGATATAATCAATTATGCTAACAGTTTTCCTAATTGAACCAGCCCTGCATTCCTGGTATAAATCCTACTTGTTCATGGTGTCTTATCTTGGGGATGATTTTCAGCAATCATCTTTTATTTAGGATTTTTGTATCAATATTCATTAGGGAGATTGGTCTATAATATTCTTTCTCTGTTTTCATCCTATCTGATTTAGGTATCAGTACCATGTCTGTGTCATAAAAGGAATTTGGTAGGAGTCCTTCATTCCCAATTTTTTCAAATAGTTTATGTAGTATTGAAGTTAGTTCTTTAAATATTTGGTAGAATTCACGTGTAAATCTATCGGGCCTTGGAGACTTTTTCTTAGAGAGTTGATTAATCGCTTGTTTTATTTTATTTATTTTTTTTTTTCTAAAATGGGACTATTTAAATAATTTATTTCCTTTTGTATTAATCTGGGGAATTTATATTTTTGTAGGTATTCCTACATTTCACTTAGATTATCAAATGTATTGGCACAAAATTGGGCAAAGTAACTTCTATTATTGCTCTAATTTCCTATTCATTGGTAGAAAGTTCTCCTTTTCATTTTGGAGACAAATAATTTGCTTTTCCGCTTTCCTTTTTCTAATCAAATTAACTAAAGGTTTATCTATTTTGTTGTTTTTTT
This sequence comes from Sminthopsis crassicaudata, assembly GCF_048593235.1. Classification (NCBI taxonomy): domain Eukaryota; kingdom Metazoa; phylum Chordata; class Mammalia; order Dasyuromorphia; family Dasyuridae; genus Sminthopsis; species Sminthopsis crassicaudata. Next base: position 273,307,133 of record NC_133619.1, on the reverse strand, counting down.
CATAGAACCAACCCTTAGTTTTATTTATTAATTCAATAATTATTTACTTTCAATTTTATTAATCTCTCCTTTTATTTTTAGAATTTCAAGTTTGATATTTAATTAGGTTTTTTAAATTTGTTCTTTCTCTAGCTTTGTTAGTTGCAAGCCCAATTCATCAATCTTCTCTTTCTCTATTTCATGCAAGTAAACATCTAGACATTTAAAATTTCCCCTTATTACCACTTTGACAGCATCTCACAAATTTTGCCATGTTATCTCATTATTGTTATTCTATTGAATGAAATTATTAATAGTGTCTATGATTTGCTGTTTCACCCATTCATTCTTTAAGATGAGATTATTTAGTTTCCAATTACTTTTTGGTGTATTTTCCCATGTACTCTTATTGAATGTAATACTTTTTGGTGTATTTTCCCGTGTACTCTTATTGAATGTAATTTTCATTGCATTGTGATCTGAAAAGAATGCATTTACTATTTCTGCCTTTCTGCATTTGATTTTGAGATCTTTATGTCCTACTTTTGAATAGATTCCATGAACTGCTGAGAAGAAAGTATACTACTTTTTGTCTCCATTCAGTTTTCTTCAAAGATCTATCATACTTAACTTTTCTTGTATTCTATTTACTTTTTAAATTTCTTTTTTATTAATTTTATGGTTTCATTTATTTAGTTCTGAGAGAGCAAGGTTGAGATCTTTCACTATTATAGTTTTGCTGTCGATTTCTTCTTGCAGCTCTCTTAACTTCTCATTTAGGAATTTAGATGCTATACTAGTTGGTAAGCATATAAGTTTAGCATTGATATTGCTTCATTATCTATAGTACTCTTTAGCAAGATATAGTTTCCTTCCTTATCTTTTTTAATTAGATCAATTTTTGCTTTTGCTTGCTCTGAGATCAAAATGGCTACCCCTGCTTTTTTTTTTTTTACTTCACTTAAAGCATAATAAATTTTGCTCCAGTCTTTTACCTTTACATATGCTTTATATGAGTTTCTTGTAAACAACATATTGTAAGGTTCTGACTTTTTATCCACTCTGCTATCCACTTATGTTTTATGGGATAGTTCATCCCATTCATATTTACAGTTAAAACTACTAATTCTATTTCCCACCATCTCATTTACCCCAAACTATACTTTTCTCTGTCCTTTTCTCCTTTCCCTCATCCCCAGTATTTTACTTTTGAACACTCCTTGCCTCAAGCAGCCTTCCCCCCACAGAGCCCCTCTCCCTTTATTATATCTATTCCCTACTATTTCTGTTTTTCCTTCCATTAGCTTACCCCTTCCCTTTTTTCCCTTTCCCCTCCTACTTTCCTATAAAGTTAAAGCAATTTCTCTGTAAAACCAAATACGTTTAATATTCTCTCTTTGAGCCAAATATGATGAGTGTAATGTTCTGATCGTCTCTCAGTTGTAATCCTTCTCTGGGAGGAGATTTCTTTTCTGTATAATCTTTTCCTCTATGAGCAGGTTTCTTGGGAGGCTTCTGGAGCCTCCAGCCAGCCTCTTCTTCTTCCTGATTCCTGGCTCTGAATCTCCCCCAGCTCTTGTCCTTCCCCAATCCAGACTGCTCTCCAGGCTCAATGTTGCCTCTTTTTATCCTCCCAGAGAATGGGCATGGGATAATGCAAGGGCTTCTGGGAAGAAGTACTCCAACCAATGAGCTTGCTCCTCTTAGAATTCCTAAGATGTAAACTCCCTTTAAAGGCCCAAACCAAAGGTCTGAGCCAGAGAACTGTCAAGTCAACATGAGTTCTCACCTTGTAATTGTCCAGACAACCTGAATTCTCACCTTGTTACTGTCCAGACAACTTGAGTTTTCACCTAGTAATCCTAACAGATGAGAGTAAGACTCATACAGTTTTTATCTCCCTCCCTTCTTTCCCTCAATTATAATAGGCTTTCTTTGCCTTTGTAAGATGTAATTTCCCTCATTTTACCTCCACTTTCCTATTTTCTGGTACAATCCCTTTTCTACCTCTAGTTTCTTTTTTATAATATAACAGTAAAATCAAATTATAGATGCACTCTTTAGGTATACCCATAACAGAGATACTATTCTCAAGAGATATTTTCTTTTTACCTTTTTATCCTTCTGTTGAGTTCTATATTTGGAGGTCAAATTTTTTTGTTCAGCTCTGATCTTTTCATCAAAAATAAATGGAATTCACCTGTTTTGTTGAATGTCCATCTTCTTCTCTGAAAGAAAATGTTCAGTTTAGCAGGGTAGTTTATTCTTGGCTGCATTCCAAGTTTCTTTGCCTTTTGGAATATCAGATTTCAGGCTCTTTGATCCTTTAAGGTGGAAGCTACTAGGTCCTGGGTTATCTTTATTGTGGCTCCTTGGCATTTGAATTGTTTCTTTTTGGGTGCTTGCAATATTTTTTCCTTAGTCCAATAATTCTGAAATTTTGCCAAGATATTCCTTGTAGTTTTAATTTTGGGGTCTCTTCTAAGGTGTTCATTGAATTCTTTCATTGGCTATTTTACCTTCTAATTCTGTGATATCAGGGCAGTTGTCTTTGGTGATTTCCTGAAAAATAATATCTAGACTCTTTTTTCATCATAGTTTTCAGGAAATCCAATAATTCTTAGCTTGTCTCTCCTAGATCTATTTTCCAGGTCACTTGTTTTCCCAAGTAGGTATTTTACATTTTCTTCTATTTTTTCATTTTATTGGTTTTGCTTGACTGATTCTTGATGTCTCCTTAAGTCATTTGTTTCCATTTTTTTCAGTTCTGATTTTTAGTGAATTATTTTCTTCATTTACTTTTTTAAAGTTCTTTTTTGTATTTGCACAATTGAATTTTTAAATGAGTTGTTTTGTTCTGTGGATTTTTTCCCATTTCACAAATTTTTGTTTTTTAAGGAGTTATTTTCTTTTTCTATTTCACAAATTGTGTTTTTCAGGGAGTTTTTCCATCTTGTCAAATCTATTTTTTAAATTGTTATATGCTTTTTCCATTTCATTAAGTCTATTTTGTAATGAATTTTCTTCAGATATTTTTTGTTTCCTTTTCCAAACTCTTTTGTAAAGTTCCCATTTCCCTTCCCCATTTTTCTTCTAGCTCTCTTTTAAGATCTGTTTTAATTTCTTCTAGGACAGCCTTGTGTGATGGGAACCAATTTATATCACCCTTTGGGGCTTCATCTGGAGATGATCTGCTTTTAGTCTCCTCAGGATTTGAAATCTGTTATCTTTCACTATAAAAAGTATCTATGCTCAGATTTCTTTTTGCTTTTTTAATCATATTTTATAAATGTTGAGATCTGCTTTTAGGGATAGGGAGATTGTCCAAGTTTCCTTCACAAGCAGCAGTGGCTGTGCTGACTGACTTTAGGTGCTGGGTGGGTGTGGCTAGGTTCCTTGAAATTCTGGCGTTTTGGAGTTCACTATTTACCTTTTGTGTTTGTGATGGATGTTTTGTAACTTCTCTGCTAATTTTCATCCTTGGTAGAGTAGCCAATATTGCTGTAGATTCCTCCCTGTAGATTCTCCAGCCCACAGAGATTTCACCACCCCAGGACTCTGTGCTTCCTGCACTGGTGTCTGTGCTCAAACTGCTTGAGTTTGGCCCACCTCCCTCTATGCCCAATTGAAGCAGACCTTTTCTGGAGATCTTTGAAATTATCTTCTGCTATAATTTGTTACACTTCCAATATTTGTGAGTCCTGCCAGTCCAGAACTAATTCAGAGGCTGGATTTTCTAATTAGTCTGAGGGTTGTGGGAAGAAATCAGAAGAAAATGTGTGTCCTCTCTGCCATCCTGGCTCTGCCCCCAGGCTTGATTTTCTATAGAATACTTTTTATGTCCTAGGAAGATATAGGTTAAGAATGAAAATATGATAATTTTGAAGAAGAGAAGACTCATGCAATAGTTGTCTTTAAGTTTTTGAAAGGTTATATAGTATGAACATTTTAGAATCTATAAGTTCTTTTGCTTTTTTCCCTAGTCATTATTGGAAATACACTCAACAATGGTATTGCTGGATCAAAGAGAGAATGGGTAGTTGCTCTTTGGGTATAATTCCAGATTGCCCTTCAAAATGTTTGGATCAGTTCACAATTCTATTAACAATGAATTAATGTCTCTATTTTTCCATATCCTTTCCAATAGTTGTTGCTTTCCCTCTTGATCAGTTTAGCCAATCTGATAATTATAAAATGATATCACAAGGTTGTTTTAATTTACATTTCTCTAATCAGTAATGCTTTAGAGCATTTTTATGATTATAAATTGTTTTAATTTCTTCATTGGAAAATTGCCCATTCATAATTTTTGACCATTTACCAAATAGGGAATGACTTGTATTTTTTGTAGATTTGATAAAGTTCCTTATATATTTGAGATGAGACCTTTATCTTAGAAACTGTCTATAAAATCCCCTCCCTTCCACTTTTCTGCTTTCTTTCTAATCATGGATACATCTGTTTTATTTTTATATTATGCATCTCTAGGAGGGGGAGGGAAGAAAAAAGGAAAAAAAATTATATAACTTTATTACATAATTTAATATTAAGTTTTTTACATAACAGATCCACAATTTTATGAGCAATCATCTTTTTAAATCATACTATGTTATGGAAATGCTTATTTTGCTCCTTAAATTAACAACAAAATAAATTTTAAAAAGAAAGGTTGTAAGGTAGAGTGATTAGATTTGTTTGATCGACTTCAGAATGTAGAACCAGGAACAATATTTGGAATTACAAAGAGGTCACTATAGGTTTGATGTCAGGACAAAACTCCTTACAATTGGAGCTGTCCCAAAATGAAATAAACTGCCCTGAGAGATGGTGAATGTCTTGGGAGTTTTACAAGCAGAAACTAGATTTACAATTTAGCATCTTATAGAGGGAATTCTTTTGAAGTATGAATTGAACTAAATGGCTCTTTCCAGCTCTCAATTCTGTGATTCCTGAAATTCTTCCTTTTTTAACATTCTCTTCCCCCATTCTCAATTACTCTGTATATGTTTTGTATATACTTAGCATGTACATAATACAGTCCTTTCCTTCCTCCTATCCTTGAAATATAAACATCTTGAGGGTAGAGCCTGTTTTATTTTTATTTTTTTTTTATCTTATTATGAATCCTAGAATACAGAACTGAAATTAATGCCAACAACCTTTTTGGAAGACATTCTCTATCCTGGGCTATCTGGGTTTAAAAAAAGATACATTAATTTAGTGATTTATTTTGCATAATTTTTCATAATAGTAATTTTCAGAAGATTGTGGGTAGATGAATTCTAAATCTATTCACAGATCCACTAGAAGAGAATTAGCAAACACCTTCTCATTACCTCTATAACAATGATTTTTTCCTGTCATTGCTAATCTCATGACTTGAGGGGAATATCAAGATTATTTTGATGAGTATTTCTCTGATTATCAGTTGTTTTAAATGGTTTTTTAATGACATGATTGTTGCTGCATTTCTCTTGAAAACAATTCATATTATTTGATTACTTCTCTGTTAAAATATCATGAATTGTTCTATGTTTTCTGGTTTGTTTGTAGGAATATAAAGACTTTCTTCTTTTGTCATTCCCTCTATTCTAGGTAGAGTTGGTAACAAACTACTTTAATTGGACTAATCCAAACCAGTTGCTTTAGAGATATTTATTGGAATCAAATTGAAATGGTTTAAGTGAAGTTGTGATGCTTTATTAGGTCTTGAATAGGTAAGGTGTATACCTAGGTAGAAACCTTTCCTTTGAATGTTTGTGGTCTCTGGAGAAAGTAGAATTCACAAGTGGAGATAGCTTTTTTTTTTTTCTTTTCAGTAACCATATTTTATTTATTTATTGACAGAACATATGCATGGGTAAAATTTTTTACAACCTTATCCCTTCTGTTCCAACTTTTCCCTTTCCTCCCTCCACTCCTTCCCCTAGATGGCAGGAAGTCTTATACATGTTAAATATGTTATAGTATATCCTAGATACAATATATATGTGCAGAGCCATACAGTTCTCTTGTTGCACAAGAAGAATTGGATTCAGAAGGTAAAAATAACCTGGGAAGAAAAACAAAAAATGCAAGTAGTCAACATTCATTTCTCAGTGTTCCTTCCCTGGGTGTAGCTGATTCTGTCCATCCTTAATCAATTGGAACTGAATTAGATCTTCTCTTTGTTGAAGATTTCCACTTCCATCAGAATACATTCTCATATAGTATTGTTGTTGAAGTGTATAATGATCTGCTCATTTGGTTCTGCTCATTTCACTCAACATCAGTTCATGTAAATCTTTCCAAACTTCTCTGTATTCATCATGCTGGTCATTACTTATAGAACAATAATATTCCATAACATTCATATACCATACTTTACACAACCATTGATGGGCACCCATTCATTTCCCAGTTTCTAGATACTACCAAAAGGACTTCCACAAACATTTTGGCACATACAAGTCCCTTTCCCTTCTTTAGTATTTCTTTGAGATATAAGCCCAGTAGTAGCACTGCTGGATCAAAGAGTATGCACAGTTTGATAACTTTTGGGGCATAATTCCAGATTGCTCTCCAGAATGGTTGGAGTTGTTCACAACTTCACCAACAATGCATCAGTTTCCCAGTTTTTCCCACATCCCCTCCACTATTCATCATTATTTTTTCTTGTCATCTTAGCCAATCTGACAGGTGTGTAGTGGTATCTCAGAGTTGTCTTAATTTGCATTTCTCTGAGCAATAGTGATTTGGAACACTCTTTCATATGAGTGGAAATAGTTTCAATTTCATCATCTGAAAATTGTCTGTTCATATCCTTTGACCATTTGAGATAGCTTTTTTTTAAAAAGGAGTTTAACAGCAAATGGGGATATAGGATGTTACTTTACTATCAGATATTAGGATTTTTTTTTTTTTGAAGAGGAGCATAGTCACAGATCCCGGATCCCAGAAATCCCTAATTTCTGAACAGCTTTGGCAAGACCAAATCTATTACTGATCTATTTAGTAATTTTTGTTGCACACAAATGACTCCAAGAGCAGTCTTGTGTGATTTCATACCTTCAATCTAGTACATTTACTGGTTGGAAATTTTAAGAAAATGAAATCCATGAAATCAGTTAGATGTTGTAATTTTTGGCTTTGAAATTAGTTCTCACCAAAGAGCTTTGAGATTGTGTATGTTGATGCAGCAAGGTTTCAGAGATAAATGGAGAGCAACCTATATCTACATCCTAATAAATGCCCAAGTGAGATGGTAGCTACTCTGTCTAGGATTTCAGGATATGTTAGAAAGAAGCAATATGAATGCAGGTGCTTTGTTCCATAGACCTCAGGCATCAGAGACCATGATGATTCCTGTGGAGACAATGAAAACAATCAATGACTCAAAGTGAGTTGGAGCTTGGAAAGAGAAGAATGTGGCAGAGAGCCTAGGATTTCCCCTAGAAAATATGCCACCGGTGTAAGTCAACGACATAGCCATGAGCCAATTTTCTTGAGCTTAGTTGAATAGAGCTGACTGGCAGTCAGATCTATTATAGAGTGTGATGACATATGAGTTGCATTGCTGGCCAAAAAAAGGGACCTAAATCCTCTAAAACAAAAATTTTGTTAAATGAGTGGCTGAAGTGGAAATTATAAATGAAGTATTATGTCAAATAGTAAGAGACCCCTATGGAAGATGTACAAAGATCAGTTAGATTTAAGCACTAAGATAAATAACTACACAAATAATCCAGGATGATTTTGGGGATCTCAGTTTATAATACTAGCTATTATTTATATATCATTTTAAGGTTTGCAAAGCACTTTATAAATATTATCTCATTTTCTCTTCACAATAATCCTGAGAGATAGGAACTATCATATACCCATTTTACAGTTGAGGAAATTGAGGTATGTAGAGGTTAAATGACTTGCTCAGGATCACACAACTAGTAAATGTCTAAGGCTAGATTTGAACAATTCTTTATGATTCCAGGGCAGCTTGGTAGTTCAGTGGATAGAATTCTGGGCCTCAAGTCAGGAAGATTGTCTTCCTGTGTTCAAATCTGGCCTCAGATACTACCCTATTGACCTCATCTGTAAAATAGGATAGAAAAAAATGATGGAATCTGGTATCTTTGCTAAGGATATACCAGATGGGATCATGAAAAATCATAATTGATTGAAATGCATAAATTATAACTATTACTTTCTGATACCAGGTCCAATTTTCTAGCCACTGCACAATCTAGTTATCTCAGTTTAAGCACAGATTTCTCTGCTGATGAACATGTTTTCCTGGGCTGGAATGAAAGCTGATATGTGAATTCAGATGCTTACTTGAAGAGGATGAGTATCAGCAACCTTTGCTTGTAGGTGTCTTGTCTTTGAAAGGATATGAAAAATATGAACAACACATGAATAATCATTGACTTCATTACCTGTTATTCAGAGGAACTTACAGTATCCAAACTTGTGGAAAAATTATTCCTTTGTGTATGTTTTCTTTGCCTCTGATGAAGGACAAAAATTGAAAGCAAGTTACTCAGAGAAGTATTTGACCTGGCAATCAGAAAGAAATCTATGACCATGTTTTGTCAGACATAGATATTTCCATGTTACCCTGTTGAAATTTCTGAGATCATTGAAGCAGATTAGATTGGACGATGAATTACATTTCTAGTCTATAGTCATCATACCATGAGAAGTCACACCAAGGGATTGATCTCATAGATGCCCTGCTTCTAAACGGAAGATAGATTCTTTGTCTATGATGAGTGGCAACAGTTACTCTTATTTACAAATAGTAATATATTGATTATATCAATAATTATATTACTACAGCAATCATATTACTCATGAATAAATATTATATCAAGTAGTAAAAGGCCCCACTGAAGATACATAGTAAAACACTTAGAATAGTGAGGCAATTAAATGATTAGAAGGGATATCCATGATTATTCAAAAGAGATAGATAGACTTGATAATATACACAAGAAAAACCAAATGGATGAAGAAATGTTATTTCCCAGTCTATGAAAGTCTTCAGCAGCCCATTGAGTTTAGCTATCATAGTCAACTTAGTTTGTTCATGGAAATAGACACTACTATTTTCTTTAACCTTTCAATAAATTTTCTTTTTCACAATTTTGTGAACTGTGTGGATTTGGGACTAACACACTTGAGAAGGAAAACAGCAAAGTCAAGGGAGTGACGTTTCCTAATATGTTGGATGGAGGATGTTGCTGTCATTTTCAATCATTTTCAGTCATGTCTGACTCCTGATGATCCCATTTGGAGTTTTTTTTGGCAGAGATTTTGGAGTAACATGATTTTTGCTATTTCATCAGAAATATCAACTGTTGTCAGATGAGGACTGGGAAAAAAGTTTGACCATCTCTTTGGAAATTCCACTGAGTTTCAGACGGTGGAAGAGTATGGGAACCATGTTACCCCTGGATTCTCATTTTCCCCTCACAGAAGATAGTGTATTCCTGTAGAGAGAACCTCAGGTTGAAAATTGGGTGTTTCCACTCAAACACATTGGAAAATGGTTTCTTTCCCACTGAGCCAGTCCTATCAAGTCAATTTCATAATTGGTCAAAGCCTTGTATGTCATTTAGAAAACAGATGGTGAATCATACCTATTGAGTAACTAATTGCTGTCCTGAGCATCTATTATTTGAAATTGAATAGCTCTGATTCTGTTCTTTCCTTTAGTTAATTTGCATTCTCTTTTCTTTCTGTCAGAAGTGTCACCCTCTTTGATTGATGGATTCATCCACATGAAGTATAAAAAGAGAATCACCATGTCTCTGAAACTATATTCACTAGAAACGTTTTCTTTGTCAGGATTGGGAAGCAGTTATCTGGTTGCTTGGAAACCCTTTGAAAACCACATGGTTTGGTTACTTACAGCTACTCAAGTCAGCTTTACAATAGAAAAGCTTTTAGAAAAAATAACTACAATTTTTTTTAAAGAAATGTTTTTGGAAGCTCACTTTTCTTAATTTTCAAGTCATGTCTATACATGATCATACAAATGATAATTTTTATTGAATTTTAATATTTACATTATCTGAATTATAGTTACCTTATTATTCAGGTGATCTAGAACTAGAGTCAAAACAATGAACTAACAGATTTCTGTCTCTACTGTAGAGGTGAGTCATAGTGGCAAATGTATAGAATTATATGTGTTAAATGAAAAAAAATTCAGGTTCTATTTCTAAGAGACAAGTGGAGACGGGTGCTTAGGATTTGTGTAACATATTATGTCTCCACTTTGTTTTCACTAAGGCAATTTGGCACCATGGAGAGTCAGTAGACCTAACCACAACTCTCAGCTAATACTTATTATATCTGCCTTGGTTGTAAATTAAGTTTGATAATATACCATTATGTATTTATATATAAAATATATAGATATAGATATAGATATATATGCCATTATTAATACCTAAATGGTCTAAGGAAAATGTACATGCTAAGTGAAAAGCTTGTTAAGGTAGCCCTAAATGTGTGAACATTTGTTTTCCTTTCTCTGGGTACGCTTGTCTTCTTCAGTAGAATAATTACTTGAAGGCGGGGACTATGTTTTTGCACTTGTATTCCCGTTATTTAAACTCAGTCCTTGAAGAAATAAAGTAGAAGATTGTTATTGTTGTTATTTATTTTTGTTATTTAGAGAAACTACATCAGTCTGCAGGATGGAGTTTTTTAGGTATTTGGGGAGAGGACATTAGAAAAGATTTGACTCCTGAGGAATAGAGAGATAAGTTTTGTGAAACTCTACTTGTGGGAGATCAAAGAAGTTAGATTGAGCTGATGACGCTCTTCTTTGATGGAAAGGACAGGATCTTGGACCCAGACATAAAAATCCATTATTCAAAGTTGCTGAAAGAGAATAGGTCTTGGAGAAGATTCTGGGAAGATGACAGAATAGGTCAGAAAACTCCAAGATCTTCAGATTTCTATCACAAACAGGTCTCCCACATGCTCCTGTTAGTGAATGATTTTTGATTGTATAAAATGTGTTTCAGGGAAGTCTTTAGTCCTTAGGGAAGTCTTACCTATTAAGATAAATGAGTTTCATTTGGATTATTAGATGGAGTTCTAAACTAGCAGATCTTTGCTCCAAAAAATACAGTGCATTTCAACCTATTTTGTACAAGTCAGGATGCTAAGAATTGGATACATCTTATTTTGAGAGAAGGCAGAAGAAGGAGCACGAAGTTGACCTATGATTTCATTGTTATAGGGCAATGAGTGGGAAAATTCCCTCTATCGATGCATATCATCAATTAGTAATCTTAGAATAAACTTACTTATAGCTTTGATTTAGGCTCACATTAGAATTGATTGGGAGTACTGAGAGATCAAATATTTTTCCTAGTGTCACACAGTGTTCACTTTGAGAGTTGTGAAGTCAAATCTTCCTGATTTTCAAGACAATACTGTATTTATCATCCCCATAGCTTCTCAAATACTGGGGGTAGAAAAGATAAGATGAGAAACATTTCCTTCCTTCAAAGGATTTGTATGATACTGGAGTGAGAGAATACATCTATAAGTTTAGAGATAGTATCATTTCCTATTTTGAATTATCTTGTTTTCTTTCCAGTGAATTTCTCCATAATCCTCCCCCCCCTACAATTTTATTTATTATATCATTATTTGAACAGGCCATCATTCCAACTAGCTGATCCTAAATAGGCCACAGCCTCTCAGTGTGCCTGGCAACTTTTTAAGACTAAGGAATTATAATATGGTGTCAATTTATACTAATAGAGGTAGAATGTTTCTCTCTCTCTCTCTCTCTCTCTCTCTCTCTCTCTCTCTCTCTCTCTCTCTCTCTCTCTCTCTCTCTCTCTCTCTCTCTCTCTTTGTTCCACAGTACATTCTAAGTGCTTGAAGATGAATTGGAAGAATAACAGAAGGTTTGATGGAAAAGGTAAAACCTGAACAACAACAACAACCAAAAAAAAAAAAAAAAAAAGAAAAAAAGAAAAAAAAAAGAAAGAAAGAAATGGATTAAGATGTGGAGAAAATGTGTTCTACATATGGGGAATTTACATTGTAGGAGCCTGGCTTTGGGGGAATGCAGCATAAGATAAAGACAGGATAACAAATCACTTTGGCTGAAATACGGAGACTTTTAAGCAGAATAGAATGAACTAAGACTAAGAAGATACGGATGAGGTGTTTATGTTTTATCCTATTATCAATATATTTTTGAGGATAGGAGTGACAAGGTAAGACCTGAATATTTAAAGGATTCTTTTGGCCATTGTGTGCAGGATAGGGTGTATAATGGAAGCCAGGAGATCAGTTAAGAGGATATTGTAATTGTCTAGATCAGAAGCAAGAGGATCTGAGATATAGCTAGATTGTGTCACAGTTTTGTCAAAAGCCTTCAGTAATTCCCTATTGTTTATGGGAAAATTCAAAATTTTCACTTGGCTTTTAAAGGCTTGTACAATGCAATTCCAACTTATCTTTTCAGATTTTCATATATTTTATAGTCCAGCCAAATTGGACAAACTCTTCCTTAATTCTGCCTAGTTCCCTTCTATTTCTCTGTTAATCATTACATTTCATGTAAATGGTATAAACCATTCTCTCTGCTTCCTATCCAAACTCCAACACAAATATTTACCCTCATGACATTTTTTCTTCCAAGACCCAATTCAGTTGCTTCTTCCTCTCAAAATTCTTCCCCATTTGCCTTGGCTGAAATTAAATTCTTGCAATTACAATTTCAAATGTACCTTGCCTAAGTAATTTTTTACCCTTAAAACATGATATCTTATATTGTTCTTATTTGCATAGATCCTACACTTCTTATTGAGTACAGTAAACAAACATATAATAAGAACTAAATAGAAACAGAAATCTGTGAATTGGAAGTCATTAGTAATGCCAAGTGCAATGCTTTACAACTAGTGAACATTTAATAAAATCTGTTCAATGAATGAATCAATGGCTTGGTATAGTTTGGAAAACTATTTGTGAAAACTTCTATGATTATCATTACTGATAGTCAAGATAAAGAATATCCAAAGGAAATCTTGATATCCACATTAAATGCCTTAACAATCTTAATGCTTGCTTTTATTTGAGAACATTTCTATTTAAGCAATTTTGTGATGGAAATTGATAGGGCACTGAGATATTTATAATATAAGTCTCACTCTTGATTAGATAATTGTGGTTTAGGTACTTACATAGACCGAATTTACTGCCTTTCTTTATTTTATGTCTGTTTGATACTTTCTTGCTACCTGATTAAGCTAGGAACAATTTTTTTTCTTACATACAATCACCTTGATTCTTTTTTAGTCTAAGTTGTTCTATCCCTTCTCCTCAACCCTAATTCTTGACAAGTGCTTACTGCTACTTAATGGGAGAGGGGAAAATTAAAACATTCATTTATTGATTTAAATTCATTTTTACTTACTTTTTCTCCTCTACCACACATTGCTCATCTTATTTTTTTTTGAAGAAACCCCCAGTTACTTTTGCATTACCTGTCATTGTGACATGCATTTAACCAAGCCTACTAGTTTGGATTACTTTTAGTTTCAGAGAAGTAAAAGCTTCTCTTTATCTGAGTAGATAATTTGGAATGGATTATACACAGTCTGAAGGAAATGATTGAACTTTGTTGCTTTTATAGCTCTGCTTTAGAATTGCTTTTTGCTCTCAGACTGTAAAGGGAAGAAAGGAAAGGAGAAAAATAGGATTGAGAATACAAAGTAGTATAGTAGAGGTCAGAAGCTTGCTTATGATACAAGGTGGATTTCCTGAGCAGAAAGCTGAAACCATTCTCTAATTCTGGCAGCTTTCCTAGGTTGCTGTGCTTATGTGTGCATCTTGCCTTGTGTCAGTGGCTTTGACTGAATGGGATCGTTAGTCATTATTTTCTATTATCTGAACTTGTCTCCCCTCAGGATAAATTGTAGCTTCTTCTATACTTGTAATAGTAATCATCAATGACACTTATGTAGTGCTGTCAACTCTGGAAAGTTGTACAGACATTATCTCATTTGATCTTCAACTTTAGAAAGAAGGTAGTATAGGGACAGTTATCCCAGGTTATTTTTGTACTTGACCATACTTGTGTGCACCTGAGACTTGAACTCAAGTCTCTTGACTTCCAATACAGAGACTGTTTTTCTATTGCACCATCATGCAGTATCCTCAGTAAAGTTTGTTTCTTTTAATTTGCTTTTATAATACAAATAATTGTACAAATATGCCTTGGAGATATTGTGGGTTTGGTGTGAGACCATCATAATTAAGTAAATATTACAATAAAGTGAATGACACTAATTTTTTTGCTTTCCCAGTGCATATAATAATTATATTTATATTATACTGAAATCTATTAAGTGTGCAGTAGTATTATGTCTAAAAACCCTACAATATACATACTTTGATTAAAAATAAACTTTATTGTTAAAAATGCTAAATATCACCTGAGAATTCCATGTATCCTAATCTTTTTGCTGGTGGAAAGTCTTGTCTTGACACTGATGCTGCTGACTGAGCAGAGTGGTGACTGCTGAAGGATGAGGTGGTTGTGGAAATTTCTTAAAATAAAACAACAGAAAAGTTTGCTGCATTTATTGAATCTTTCTTTCACTTGGAACAATTAGAAGCCATTGTAAGGTTATTAATTGGCCTAAATTCAATATTGTGTCAATATTGGGAACAGGGAAGGCCAGGAAGAGGAGAGAGATGGGGAATAGCTAGTCAGTGGAGCAGTCAAAACATATATTTATTTATTGACTTCACCTTTTATATGGGGTCAGTTTGTGATGCTCCAAAACAATTACAATAATAATATCAAGGATCGCTAATCACAGATCACTCTAACAGATATAATAATAATGACAAAGTTTGGAACGTTGTGAGAATTGCCAAAATGTGATATAGAGACATGATGTGAGCTTATGTTGTTAGAAAAATGGCTTCTATACACTTCAACAAAGAATTGACACAAACCTTCAATTTGTAAAAAAAAATGAAATATTTTCAAAGCACAATAAAGTAAAGCACAATGACACAAGGTATGCCTATATATAATATAATATATATATATATATATATGTATATATAAATGATTGCATATATGCCTGTATATAATTCAACTTCTAGGAAAATGTAGTTGAAAGGAACTTTGGGCTTATTCAAATGAAATGCATGTGATCAGCACAGCTAATTCCTAAAATATTAGCCTTCTTTATTTAAAATTTTTAAAAAAATTGGTTTGTGAAGAATCGAATAAAAAAAAATCTTTCTTTTGCTTGTTTGAAATCATAAAGTTTTATTTGTATTTAAAGAAGGCCAGAGGAATACAGTATCTCAAATTTAGAAATTCAGAATACATGGACAATTACATGGATTTTAAAAGTTCTGATGCTAAGTTTAATCATGATGGCTCTCTTTAGTTCTTTATTTTTATTGTGTATGTCTAATAGAGATCTGTTTTAAACAGCCAAATAAATGTATGTATTCAAGAGATCCCCAAGGCATTATTAATAGAGTTTCTTGTGCTTAATGGATTTTTTTTAACCAGACCTGTGATTTTATTCATGTCAGAGGCTATGGTTAGGGATGCCTACCAATTCTGATCAGTAACTTATAGTTCCTTGTAACTTGTAGTGGTCTTGGACATTGAAAAGTTAAATAACTTATTTAGAGGCACACAGTCTGTATGTGTCACAGGTGGGACTTTAACTCTCCCTAAATCGAGGTGAGTTCTCACTTTGTATTATACCATACTGACTCAAATTTAATGGATGCCTTCTATTACTAGATCCTCCAACAGTGAAAGCTCAAGCTTGGGGAAAACTTTGGAATCAGTTACCTGTTGCTTTTGTTTCTGACACATTTTACTGGACTTAACTTCTATCAGAGAAGTAAACAGTAATCATCATTTATTTTATTTGGTCCTTAAAGACTTTATGGATAGTTCTAAAACAGGTATGCTGACTTTCTCTTATAATTCATAAGAGATGGTATTTGGTGATCTTCTTTCTGAGCGTGATCCAACCATTGCTCTATCTCTTTTCCCCTTGGGCACGGAAACTAGAATTTTAATCCTTATGAGTTCTTCAGCTCATGGAGCAGGATTGTTCTAGATACTGACAAAAATATCTTTAAAAATCTCCTTGGCATATTCTTTCAGTATGGTTCTAAAGTGTGGGCAATTCTACCTGCTAATATTAAGAATACATAGAATAAAGTGGTAACCTTTCTGGACTTACCCTCCCAATCACACTGGTACTGTGTAGTCAGATTTCTGGAGGGGATGAATTCTCCCCTCTCCCCAGGTTTCTAGAGGCAACCCTAAATGGCTAAGAGATTTTAAAAAAATGTTATTTTATAAGTCCCTATTCTATGTATGCCCTATCTTATTGATTACCAATTAGCCAACCAGAATTAATTAGTATTTAGATAGGAAGCATATATCGAGCTATTTTAGCAAAAACAATAGTTAACAAAATATTTTCTTAGAGGTCTATCACAGACTTTTATCTTGCTCAACAAAGTTTCATAGTATAAACTTAAAAGGCACATGTGACAATAGGGTGTTTGATTTTAGGTCTTTTTCTCTTTGTAGGTTCCATATGAAGCTCCCCTTTAGTGTAGTTCTCTGCTGGGGTTCAGAATGTCCTTGTAGAGTCCAGACACTTTCTTTGCAGTGTCTAGTTCATCCTTTGGACTCCATGCAGATATTGCTGTCAATCATTGCTGTTCCAGGGACACTGCTACTAGTAATGATGGTTCAAATGTTCTAACCTTTTAAAGTTTACAATCTTCTATCCATTGGGAGTAGAGGTGAGACTTGCTCCTTTACCTCTGTCTCAACTGATTCCCTCTCAGAATATACGCCACTTCTTAAGCTGACATCCTATTAGAAAGCTGTATTTCAACTGTCTTTTTTTTTGCTCAAACCCTACAGAATATGATTTATTCTCTTCAATAAACTGTTTGTTGTTTCCTTTCTTTCAATGACCCAAGTGCTTTACTTATTCCAAATAGATGTCTTTGCCTTTGTTGGCCTCCAGATGAAAATTCCCCTTTCTTCTTGTTCCTACATACTGCTTCCACAAGTTTCACATCACCAAAATTAATGAATTCTAGAAGTCTCCTTTGTTTGCCTTAGCTATCTCCAGAATCTGACATCTCTATGGCAACACTTACAACAGAGATGCTACCAACTCCCCAGAGATGAAAACTTTTCAGTACCATGCAAAAATAGCTTGAGTATACTTGAAAAATGCAATCATAAGCATCAAAAGAAACATTAACACTTTAAAATAACAAGGGGGATTATTCTGGTTTCCCAGGTAAACATTCCACTGTCGGTTTAAGCAAATGCGACTTACTACTACAAGCTTATATACATAGCACAATAAAAAAGCATCACTTGAAAGTTCACTTCAGTAATTTAATGTGTATATTTCATGAAGGATGTGTACATTGTATGAATGCAAGTACATCCATAATACGCAGGCAAATAATAAAGTCTATAAAAGAAAAACTTAAATCTAAGATTTGACACATATACAAAACAAAAAGCAAAATAATTCATAACTAACAGACAGATACTATATTAAGAAGCATAACAAACACATGAGTAAATAACAAAATAATAAAATGGAAGCATAAACCAAAATATGCAGTATTAAGCATGTAAAATAAACATAAACAATTATGAGCAAGGCGCACATTTCATGGGCAGTCCTTAGTAGCATCAGGTAGCTAGTTGGCACAGTGAGTAAAGTACTAGGCTTGGAATCAGAAAGACTTACCTTTCTGCATTCAAATCTGACCTCAGTCATTTATCAGCTGGGTGACTCTGGGGAAATCACTTAATCTTGTTTGCCTTAGCTTTCCTCATCTACAAAATAAACTAGAGAAGGAAATGGCAAACAACTCTGGAGTCTTTGCTAAGAAAACTCCAAAATGAGGTCATGAAGAATCTAAAATGACTAAATAACTTAAATGTTGTTATATGGCTATAGTTCTCCTGTTTGAATTTCTCCCTGGCTGTTAGCTTTTTTTTTTTTCCTACAACCTACAAACATGCCCAAGTCTTTTCCTTAAAAAAATCTTCCCTAGGTTCTACCCCCTATTAAGCTATTATTTTATTCAAACTCCTTGGGTTTGTGTAAGGGGGAAAGGAAATTGACTATTATTGCTAACTTCTTTCTTATTTACTCCAAAACCTGTGCAATGACACCAAGAATTAACTACTACTCAGAGCCTGAGATAGAAATTTAGGGGGTTTGTAGCCAATATGTCCACACCAGTCTTTATTCTTATTCTGTCTCATTCTTTCAATAACCAGTCTTCCTAAACTCCTTCATAAGCCTGCATAGACCTCTCAGGTAGTTATAATTTAACTATTACACAGGAATCCACAACAATAGCATAGGTGTCAGTGGGACAATAATCCCTTTTCTATTCTACCATATAGATCTCATAAAATTTTAAAGAATTAGATGGGGTAAGTAACTCACATAGTACTTCTTGAATATTATCCCCCAATTTAACTTTATTATACATTACTTTGTAATCCTTCAAGTCTTTTATAGTTTTTTTTTCCAGTTTTAAAAAAGTAATACCTTCAAACTTGGACTGTGTGCATTCCTAGTATCAGCATTTTGACATATACAATGCTTTTCAACTAAATCACTATTCAAATCTTTGAGAAATTGCTCCCTGTTTAGAATATTCTGGAAGCTAGTAATGTTAGCTTAAGCAGCAAATATACAAATTTATAACACAATAATACTAGAAAGTAATAAAATTTGAAATTAATACATGGTGAATAAACAATGAGCAAACATGCATATCAATGTCAATGCAACAGAAATAAAGCTTTGTGTTATGAGAAAAGTGTAAATAACTTTTTTATGTGCTTACAAAATAGCAAATAATTTGCAAAAATAGGAAGTAAATCAAAACAATCATAGCCTCAGTCACATAAGGCATCAATTAATGACATCAAGAAAAAAACTTTTTCTATAAACAATATTTTCTTGTTGGAAGCACATTGATTGGGGGAACCCCATCCTTTTGAGATTAAGAGCCATAGCTAAACAAAACAGAAAACAAAATGGGAAAAAGGAAGACTTTCCTAAAATCAAAGCCATAAAAATTAGAATGGCTCATCTCAAAGTGAAATGAAAACTATGTGTAGCTAATAAATATGAAATCAAAGAAATTAGAAAAAATGCTTTCAAAAAGACTTGAAACAATATTCTAATCAAATCCAAGGGGGAAAAAGATAAAATAAAAAGGGGATGAGGGTTGGGGGCAGAGGTGAGAATACTACTAGAGATAAAGGATGAAACAAGATTAAAAACTAGGACACAATTTAAAATATCAAAAAAGTTAAATGCCTGTGAACAAATATGAAGATGATTAAAATTAAACATCTGAAATAGATAGAAAAAAGTGAATAAAACAAAAATTACTTCCAGCTAGCATTAATTTAAAAAAAAAACAATTAATAAAACACCTAGTCTGGCAATATGAATCCACACTAAACTCAAAACTATTACTAAAATCTAAGTCATAAGAGTAAAATAAAATTAACTCTTGAGACGCTAATCCTGAATATGAGTTCCTCAAGGGTAACATAGATGTCCCAGTCCACTGTACCATTGGAACAAAATGGAGATTAGTGAATGCACAGGATTCTTGTGAGCATCAAATGAGATAATAATTATAAGGCTCTTACCACAGTGCCTGACACACAATAGATGCTTAATAAGCCTCTTCCTTTTGAGATTAAGAACCACAGCCAAACAAAATACAAAATAAAATGAGAAAAAGAAAGACTTTCTTAAAATCAAAGGCATAAAATTTTCTCTTCCTTTCTTCCTTCCTTCCTTCCTTCCTTCCTTCCTTTCTTCTTCCTTCCTTCCTTCCTTCCTTCCTTCCTTCCTTCCTTCCTTCCTTCCTTCCTTCCTTCCTTCCTTCCTTCCTTCCTTCCTTCCTTCCTTCCTTCCTTCCTTCCTTCCTTCCTTCCTTCCTTCCTTCCTTCCTTCCTTCCTTCCTTCCTTCCTTCCTTCCTTTCTCCATTCTTTCTGTTTAAAGAAATGTAGCAGAGCCTGAATTGGCCTGGAGGGAAAATTCCAGGAAGGGTCTACATGCAGCACTCTTGAATCTTCCAGGAACTCCAGGATCGTAGTTACCTGGAAGTGAACTTCTTGGTTGCTTTTGGCCATCTGATGGCTAATCAGTAAAGGAGATGGCACTTTGAAATGAAGTGATCCTCTCATTAGCCACTGTAATAGAGGAGCTGATGATTTAGTAAATTTTTAAAAAGAAGAACCGACTTCTCTTGCTTATTTTCTCCCATGCAATATTTTCCCCAAGAGGAATCCCCCTTTCCTGTTTCCTTTCTTTTAATCCAACATTGAACATAGACTCTACTAAGTGAACTTGTAACTGGGATGCCAGCTGCCTTTTCTTATTTGTGTTTTTTTTTTCCCTCAGCAAGTGATCAAACCTTAGCTTCTAAGTGAGTATTGTCAAACTTGGAAGCAAACTTATGCATATAAGAAGTATTTAGATTCAATGATGGAGCTGGCTGTCAACATTTTAGAGGGTGATTTTTCACAAAAGGATTGGTCTAAGCCTGGTTGTTTAGTTAGTATACATATCCTGGAAATTATTTGAACAATGCAGTAATAAAATAGAGGACCCAATGGCAATCTCACAAACTGCTATATGTTTTGATGAGGTTTTATTATCAACTTCCTAAGAGAGTATAATTGTAGTTATAAGTCAATCTATTGAACTTGGTGTTAAGTTGATCAATATATACTTGGGATAGTTTTTTGTTTTAATTTATTCTATGTGGGAAATAAATACCTGTCCCGTACCTGATTGATGTTGTACATTAAGTATATTAGTAGTCCTAGATATGAGCTTAAACCAAATTATAAGGACGTCATCTCTGGAGCAATAGGGGTATAATCAGCTGAAAAGTGTGAGAAAAAGGAGGCCAGTCTCTTTCTGGGGTTCCTTAGATTGAGCATATGAATGAGTCCAAAGCAAAATGCCCTCTTTGGAAGATGCAGCAGCCCTACTCTGCAGTGATTTTTGAAGGGGAGAGCAGCATTCAGCCTCAGCACCTGCAGAATTTGTCCCCCAGCTCTCTTCATATATGAAACGTATTCTCTTCTTTCCCTCCCTCCTTTCCTCAATCAGTGCCCACTAAAGAAGAACCCTATCTCTGTCTCTAAGAGGGCAAAAGGAGCCTACTTTCGTATTCTCCAGCTGCTGCCATCGCTAATCATCCTGGAAAAGAATTTGGCTTTTTCTGATATTTTGATTATATAAAAGTGGGGAAAAGATAAATATCGATGAGTAATAACAATGATGGTAACTAACCAAGGAACAAATCATTTGTAAGGAAATAGACCAGTCAGTGCCCTGTGATGGACTATTGAATTGTCTTCTTCCTCTTAGTTCTGTTCCTCTCTTGTAGTAAAGGGTTAGACAAGGAAGAGTCCATATATCATATTAATAAAGATATGTTTTAAGCAGTTGTAGGAAATATGAAAACAAAGCTCTTCTTTCTTGACAGCATATCCCATCAGTTCTTTTCCAGGGGAAAGACTTGTTTCTTGGCTTTTGACCATCATCATTTTCAAAAGGAGCTCTCCAAGTCCCTGGGCATGTGGAACAAGGTATCTGGGACAGAAACCTAGCACAAAGGCTCTTTCTTTTTGTTGTTCCCAGAAATCTCTCTCATAAGTTCTACATTACCAAAGTCAGTGAATTCTGGGAAAGAGCTTCCTTGACCTGTTATAATTATTTCCAGAGTCTGAGATCTCTATAGCAACAATCATACTGGGAGCTACATCATTATTAAGTGCTGTGGCTCCTCTGTCCATGTCTTCTCTATGCTTATTGGGGGAGATCACATTTTCTTATTACTTCCTTTCCCTCTCCCACCTTGTATTAAAATTCTGAGACCAAAATATTTTTCAAGATGTCCAGGATTAAAACCCGATAAATACACCTGAACAGAAAAATTATATAGCTAAGGGAAAACAATTTAATTCTGTTTTTAATCCTAGAAATATATTTTAGAAGTTTAATGTGTGAGGAATGATGGGGAATGAAAGAAAAGTTAAGTAGGATTTTATTTTCCTCATTAAACTTGTCGGAATGGAGAACTGGTTAGGTAGAAAGATAATCTTTCTCTCTACTTTGCAGTAGAAACGATAGAAAAGAAGCTCAATTTGAGATAATTAAAAACCTTGGCTAATTCCAATTGATAACCAGTCATGTCTTAGCCTGCCTCTGTTACTCATCACCTAGGCATCTAGTTAGTTCAACTGAGAGAGAGTTGGAGTTTAGAATAGTACCTGGCATCTAGTATGTGTTTATTAAGTTCTTATTGACCAACTGACTTGAGGTCAGGAAAACTTGAATTCAAATTCCCTCAGACAGATTCTAGTTGATAAATTGTTTAACTGTTCCTACCTTAGTTTCCTTATCCCATAAAGTGGGGATTATAAAGCCACATACCTTACTGCATTTTTTGCAAGGATGAAATAAGATAACATATGTAAAGGAATTTATAAATCTGAAAATGCTATATAAGTGGGACTTATCATTCTTATCTCCCTTATCTTATATCCATTAGCTTTAATTATTCCCTATTTTATCCACTATTACTGTTCCTAAAAGTCTGTGGCTTCTACTGGAGGAGGAGGTGGTGAAAACCTGCCAACATGGCAGTATACTCCTTGAGGACTTGCTATGATTGCCTCAACCTTCTGGAGATACAGCTTCCATAAATTATCAGAAAACTAAGCAGAAAAGGTGAAATTTGTCATGGGGGGCCCTGAATGTTTTTTCTTTTGGTTAGCCAATGCCTTCTTTTGACTGCTTGGGACCTACACTAGACCACACTGTTTCCAGGTGCTGTTTATGGATGACTTTCTACTAATAAACACAAATCTAAGTAATAAATTAAACCTACCTAATTGTCTCCAGTAAATGCAAGTATACACATTTTGAGAAACATCCTTCCTAAGTATAAGAAATATGTGTATAAAATACAGTTTATTGAAATATGGAAATAAAATTTTATATTTTAAGTTTTCTTTGAATCAAATATAACTTCATAACTCCAGATATTTGATTGTTTAAAGTGTAATAGCTCTGTTTTTTTTCCTCCTAACTTTAGTAGAAAGTTAAGTTGTTTCTTCAAAACCCAATGTCAAGGTGTTAATAAACACCAAACTGAAAAGATTGCCCACCCTGAGAAAAATGTTACCTCTCAATGTCATTGACTAGATGTAATCTTTAGGTTAATTATTTGATCCAGTACAACAGGGACCTATTTCTGAGGCCATCGAAGGCCAAATACCAAGCAAGGAAAGATTACCATGAGCTAGTTCTAGTGAACTAGCCCAGAGAAAGAACTCTCTGAGAAGTCCAGCATACACCATCCAGCCACTTAACACTTGTAAATCTTCAAGAACACTTGAAAAGCTAGTTGAGGGCTGATATTTTAAGTGGAGCTTTTTCATTAAACAAGGAACAGCAATCCAGCTTCAAATTACATTTCTCCTAAAAATATCATGCAGCTCTCATATAGATATAAGTATTTGTAATGGCATGGAGAAGGCATGCACAGGGCCAGAGGAAACCTTATTGTGCTGAGTGAGTGTCCTCTATCTGATAGTACCCTAGGGAGCCGAAAGACATATTCACACTCTGAGCACTCACAGTCCATCTGAGATTGGGCTGGCTGCAATAGCTCATCCTCTTCAATGAATCTCATTGAACTATAATCCCCAGGGCTATGTATTCTGCTTTACTTTCCCCTTTTAGTGGTAGAGGGATAACAATTACCACACAATTATCCATTTAGAGGATAGTATTTAGGCTAAATGCTAGGGAATGGGTAGTAGAGCCTGATTACAGAGCCTGAATTAGCCCCATGAACCCAGAACATAATAGTAATAGCTATATCTTATGCTTAATATATACTAGATACTATGCCATGTGCTTTACAGTTATTATCTTATTTGATCTCACAATAACCCTGGGAGGAAGGTGAGATGATTATCTCTCTGGCTTCTGAAAATAATCATTTTAGGAATTACCTTTATGTGCAGTGGATAATAGCACATGAGGTCATGATTCTGGAATTTCCTGGTGGTTGGGGGAGGGGGAAACTATACTTTTTTTTTTTTTTTTTTTTTGTCTGATTCAGAAAACCAGGAGAGAAACTGACCTGAACAGGTATCTTCTCATATTCAGATAAAGATGCTTAAAGAATTATTGGTGTTCAGGTTTCTTTTTTCACTTTTTATTTTTACCTGTAATAGAGCCCCTAACATGTGAAACAGGCTGCACAAGGAAGCATTAGATATATTTTTGACTATCCCAACTTTGATACCAAAATGCATTTTTCAAAGAAATATTTTAAAATGATGATTAAGCATACTTGAAATATGTATAGCGGGTTTAATTGAGGAGACATTCCTCGGGTCTTCCTGTTGGACAATATTTACAGTCCAGGAAGTATCCATCATTGAAAAAAAATTTGTGGGTTTTATTTCTCAGAAAGGCACATTATTTAATTTCTATGGGTTCTAATTTCCTCATTTTAAAAATGAAGGAGTTACATTAGGTGACCCAAAGTCCTTTCCAAATCCAAATTTATGTCTCAACGATCCCGTGAAATCTGTATATCTGTAAGAGATTGGTGATATTATGAGGGGATTTTGATTCAGGACATTGATTAGGAGGGGAAAGAATTGAAAAATGCATTTATGGAGCTGGAGGGGAATCATAGGAAAAACAAACACTAGAGTCCTAAAAGAAGAGAAAGGGAGGTTGGATCCTACTAATTTGGGAGTGAAAGTGAAGGTCTTCAATAATTTTCTATCCAAAACTGTAATACTTTCTCCTCCATACCACAAAAAACTGATAAAAGCAGGCCTCGGAACTTCTATGTAATTACTCAGTATCAGAAATTGTGACTGAGCAGGCTCCATTAGGTAGTAGTGGGATGCAGTTCCTGCTGCATTATATTGCTGCAGATATGTCATTGTCTACATGAATTTTTGTGAGTTGTCCTGGGAGTAACAAATCATCGATAATGTTGCTTCTTTGGGAATTTTCCCAATAATTAATTTACCTACTAACATTTGGAACATAAATTATTACTAAATAGGGGACTGACTACCTATTTTTATTTGCATTTGCTTTAATTATTTTTAAAACAATCTGTGGCTCCAAGATACATCTTAAAAAATAAGCACAGAGTGACAAGAATATGAAAATAAATGGAGTATGGAACAGGAGAATTAAATCCAATATCTGAGAGATCTGTGTTAGCAGATTCAAGAATATATTTTGAAGGTAAGTGAGACTAGTAAACTAGAATTTTATAACTAACTAGACATTTATATAATGCCTATTATGTACGTTAAAGTGTATTAAGTGCTTTACAAATATTATCTCATTTGATCCTCACATTAACCTTGAGAGATAGCTGAGAAAATTGAGATTAAGTGACTTGTCCAGGATCACACAGCTAATGAAAGTTTCAGGTTGAATTTGAACTCAGTTATTCCTAAATCTAGATCCAGTGCTCCATTCACTGCAGCATCTATTTGCTTTAATAAGATCATTTTCTTTTAAAAATCAAATGGACAAACTGCTAAAGGGAATCAGAAAATTTTGATTATTGGACCTTATTTTATGTGCTCAATATTGTATGAAAATTTTTTTTAAATTTTCATTGACTATCACATCCAGCAAAATTATTGTTTCAAATCTTTTCAACTCACTTCAGACTTTAACTTCCCTTTCTCCTTATCCTTAGTAGACAAATACTGATTTTATTGATGTTAGCTAATGCTTTTTGATATGGAGTATTTATTTTTTTCTGAGCTAATTCTCAGTCATTCTGAAAAAAAAATTACTCAGATTGTGAGACAGTTATACATTTTCAAAATGACAAGCTATATAGTATAATGGGGATATATGGACACCAGAACTGTTTTGTAATTATAGGATGAATGTAATTTATTTCATAATAGGTGGAAGATAAGGACTGGATTGCTTACTATAAACAAAAGTGGGGTCATTTGCAGAAACAGGCTCAAGCTTAAATCCAAAAGGACAGATATTAGACAGATATGGTACACATATCATGCCCTAGTAATTAAACGGTGTGGATCAAATGTTCACCAAGTAACATTTATATGCGCTTCTTTGTCAGGTTTCTGCATGCCCATTCTCTCCCAAAGATACAAGTACTCTATTGGGAGAGTGTCACTTGGAATTATGTGGGTGTGTTGTGATGAATTTATTTTTCTTACATTTGCTTTGACATATGAATATCTAATGATGATATTATTTCTAAGTAAATGTTTATGTTTAAGATATAAAAGTGTGAGTGGAGAGTTCCAAATCATGACCTTGTTATGTCTTGTACTTCCCTCTTTATCAGTGCTAAATTTCTAGAAAGAGTAGTCTACCTTAATTGCTTATATTTCTTTTTCTTTAATTACTCATCAACCTTTTGCTAGTTGTCTTTCATTTCTACCATTCAAGTGAATTTGCTTTCCCTAAGGCTGTTAACTGATGTCTGGGACTAAGGAATAGGCATGTAAGACACAGAGAAACATTAAATTCCAAGGGTCAAGTCAATATATATTTTCTTTACTTGGGTGCATTCATTACTCTTTTATATCTTGATATAATCAGTCCAAAGCCTCAAAAATATTTTGAGAAATACCCTTATAGAACATATTGCCTCTGAGAGATGTTTGGGATCCTGAGAATGACTAATCTGTGGTCACACAACTTTTATGTGTCAAAAGTAGTATTTGAATCCAGGTCTTCTTGACTCAAATGTTAGTTATCTACCTAATCTGATCAATACATTCTTAATCAATCTAATTTAATCTTTGTAGTTATTTGTATTCCTGTCTCCAATCATCCCTAATTGGTAATTGCAATGTAAATTCCTATAGGCAAAGATTGCTTCATTTCTGTTTTGATATCACTCACCTAGCATAGTCACTTAATTGGTACTAAAAAAACAAACAAAAACCCTCAACTTTTGCTGTATTGAATTGTATCCTATGCATCTGTCACAATACCTTGAATAATGTTTAATAAATGTTTGCTGAACTGATTGAATTTAAAATATCAATACCTTTACAAATAAATTTTTCATTAAAACAAACCAAAAACTCTCCTACAATTCAACAACAAAAAAAAAGAAAAGAAACATTGAAAAGCATTTATAGTAATCTCATTTTTCTTAGTTTAAATTCATATGTTGTATAAATTTGTTAAGTAATAAACTTCTAACTAGCAAAGGATCATTTGTGAATCTGATAATTTTGCTGGGGAAAAGAAGACAATAAAATTGAAACTAAATGATCCAAATTATAAGGGGGAGGGAGGAGGGTTGAGAAAAAATTCTAGAAAATATGAATAGTTTTAATGTGGAAAATTACTCCTCCTAAGACATGAAGCATTTGTTTCCCTCAAATGAAAAGATGATTTTGACTTGCTGGAGCATAAGCATGCACATGGTTGTTTATTCTCTGAAGGTGATTCTTCATCATAAGGTGTTTGGAATGGCTTCTCCAGGGGAAACATCTGTTCAGCCCTAATGTTAGCATCTGCCAAGTTAGGAATACTAGAAAAAAGCTTTCTATCAGCAATTTAGAAACCTCACTTGTAGAAGGGGATAGAAGAGTAAAATCAAGCAATTAGAGAGGAGAGCCTAGAAATCTGGACTGTTCTCTTTTATTTCTGGCACAGGTGACCAATGAGAGAACAGGGACAAATCTGTAATTTGAGTCCACTCATAAAGGGTGACAGTTCAAATTGAACCAGCTCAAGAACAGTTTTATCTCTCTCCAGGCTGAAAAAGAGCTATGTTGGTGTTCATATATCTGAGGGTATGGGGGATTTTAGAAGGAAAAAGAATTCCTTGGGGATTGAGATAGAGAATCAATTAGGAGGAACTAAACATAGGAGTTGTTGCTTGCAGTGTCAGAAATATAGGATTTTAGTAATCCCCATGTGCTCCTTCCTAGAAATGGCTAAAACTTGGTAGGGATAAATGGTATTGCAGTAGGTCTTCAAAGCCAACAGGGAGTGTACTATGTAAGTTCTGGGGTTTGGTTTCTTTCCAATTTGTTATTCAACATTTTCTTAACTTACTGATTTACATCAAGATGAAGATTCTTGTATAGTTAGAAGGGGTGTCCTAGTCAGAAGCTATCAAATTGCTAAATTAATGGATTCTCAGCTGTAAAGGGTTTCTTAACTTACTGATTTACATGAAGATGAGGATTCTTGTATAGTTAGGAGAGGTGTCCTAGTCAGAAGCTATCAAATTGCTAAATTAGTGGATTCTCAGCTGTAAAGGGTTTGATAGAATTTTTTAGCTTCTGACAGTTTAAAAGACTATATTAATGTCTTTACTTTAAGTTTGGAGAGGGATAGAATTCTCCTTGAAATAAGAGATTATTATACAGAAATTATATAGAGAAAAGAAGTTAAATCATTTGACTTAAACATTTATTATATGCCAGGCACTGCTCTAAGTACACGAACAAGTGAAGCTATCTCCATCCTAACTTAATTCAACTCAACTCCACTGAATTCAGTTCAATCCAGCAAGTCTATGTTAAGCATTTACTATGTACTAAACACTGTTCTGTATTCTAAGGACACCGATATAAAAATGGAACAAATTTATGCTCAAAAAGACTTGCATTCTTCGTGTGTGTGTGTGTGTGTGTGTGTGTGTGTGTGTGTGTAAACAATGTGTATACAGATAAGTCAATACAAAATATGTAAACAGCAAAATCAAATACTTTTGTGGAATGGGACAATTGAACCATATATAAGGATTCCTATGGGCTGCATAATGACTTACTTTTGAAATGTAATATACATTTTTATTCATATTGTTAAACACTTCCCAATTGCATTTTAACCTGATTTGGGTAGCACTTGGAAGTACTGTGAGTCACATGTCCAGTGGACAGTGTGCTTGGAATCTCTGATGTAGGAGGTATTGCTTAATTTGAGCCTTGAGTGGAGTTAGGGAGTCTAAGAGGTAGGCACTAGGGACAGAGCATTACAGTCATGGAGGGGGAATGGTCATGGAGATAAAGGATAGGATGTCTTTCTATTTGAAGAATAGCAGATAGGACAGATTAGCTGTTACATATAGTATTTGGGTTGTGGGAAGGGAGATATTGTTCAAAAAGATAGGTTGATTCTGGAGAGCAATGTGGAACTATGCCCAAAGAGCTATAAATCTGCTTACCTCTTGATCCAGCAATACCACTGGTAGGTCCCTATCCCAAAGACATAAAAAAAAGAAAAAGACCTATTTGTACAAAAATATTTGTCTTTTTGTGAAGACTAAGAATTAGAAATTGAAGGGAAGTCCATCAACTATAAATATTAATGGAATGTTCCAATCACAGATGCTCAGAGTTCGTATATTCTTCTGAGGTTATTTAATCACTTAACCTAAAGAAAGAATACTCTTACCTAACATTCCAAAGTGGTCATCCAGCTTTTGTTTGGCAATCTGTGGGGATGAGAAATCTGCTACTCTGAAGTAGCCTATTCCATATTTGGATAGCTCTTAGGAATTTTGAAGTGATGATCAGCATAACCCCCCCATCCCAGTTTATTTTCATAGAGCAATGTTTGACACATTATTTGATAAAGTCTTAGCTTGCTCTAAAAGCATTGTTGACAACCACAAAATTTTGCAAGGTATTTTATATAAGCTGCAAATGGACTCTCTTAAAATTGTTCAGAATAAAGAACAAATAGCTCATGTTAACCTGGTTCAGGCTGACCGAAATAATTGGACAAGTGTTAAGAGTCTCCAATATTTGACTTTTACAAGTCTCTAGAGGTTTGAGTATGACACTTATTCCTCCTAAGCTAGTTTCACAGAAGACACATATTTCCATGTGTTTACTGTACTCCTGAGAAGCCTATAAAGAACCATATTAATGTTTCTAAAAGTGGATCTAGTGACCAGAAGGTGAACTGTCCAGAAATTCTGAAAGAATTTCAAATGTGAGCTGCAAGAGTCTGGAGTATAGAGCATTTATTTGGTGGAGGCCAAAGGACCTAGTTACTCTGCAGTGTTTGCTGAGTGCCTCATCCTTCTCACTAAAGGCAGAACTCTGTACTAGCTGCTTCTTTGCCCTTCCTCTGAATTTCTACCACTATTGCCCCAGCTCTTACTCTCAGCCTCTTGGATGATCTTCCCAATTTCTTCCCCTTTCAAATCTTTTGGTATAATTTTATTGTCATTCAGTTTGTCTGACTCCACTTAAGGTTTTCTGGGCAAAGTTACTTGAGTGGTATGCCATTTCCTTCTCCAGCACCTCATTTTAGAAATGAGGAAACTGAGGCAAAAGAGTTAAGGTCACACAGCTAGGATCTGAGGCCAGATTTGAACTCAAGAAAATGATTCTTTTTTATTCCAGGACTCTATCCATTGTGCTACTCAGATATAATATCCCTCTGTTAAATTCTTGAGTCATTCCCCTAAGAAATAGTGTAAAGACCATTAATTTTAGAAGGAGAAGGTCTTGATTCAAGTCCTGGCTCTGACATCAACTTACATGAGTGACTTTGGGCAAATTATTTAACTTCTCTAGCCTCAGTTCTTTCATCTGTAAAATGAGAGTGATACTAATTAGATATCTACCACAAATGGTTGTTGTAAGAAAAACCTTAAAGGATTATATCTTTGTGAATGTAATAATAACATTCCCTTGTTCCTATATTCTCCCTCTAATGTTCTCTCCCTGTTCTGGTGATAGATACCTTGGACCACCTTCTGCCTCCTGGGTCATCTCATCTACTTCTGAAGCACAGTTTATGCTCCCCTTTCCACCCCACTCCTCCAGACCTCTCTAATTATGTCCTCATAGCCTTGATGTCATATTAATGAAATTATCTGCTAGATAATGTACCAGGCCTGGCATTATTGTCGCAGGCCTAGTACAATGTCAAAAAATACATAGTTCTTGCCCCTTGAAGATCTGATAATTTAATAAGGGGAGAATACAATCTATACATAAATAAGCATAATGCAAGTTCTAATTTAAGTTTATGAGATTAGTAGAATAATATTATGAGATTAGAAACAAAATAAACCACACAAAGATATTAATAGTTAATAGTAGTAATTTACTAGCTATCTAAGAGGCACTTTAAAAGGATCATTGAGGGCAGCTAGGTGCACAGTGAATCTGCCCTGAAGTCAGGAAGACCTGAGTTTAAATCCAGCCTCAGATAATTCCTAGCTGTGTGATCCTGGGCAAGTCACTAAACCCCAATTGCCTCAGCAAAAACAAAAACACAAACACAAAAGGATCATTGGTGTAATAGCTGAAATTCAGAAGATTAAATTTAATTGTATTTTTGTGTTTATAATTTATACTTGCTTTTAAAGAAAAGAGTTTAAGGCAGGAGTGAATCTCTAGGGATAACTTTCTGAGTGAGAGTATTTAGAGCCTCTAAAACAACATTATTTAGATGGTCTTCTTCTTAGCCTATTCCTAAGACAAACACTATTGATAGGATGGAAGTTGTTTATGAAAAAAAAAATTGCTTTGATGCCTTTCAGAATACTCTCTTCAAAATTCTTATAACTAAAAAGTTTTCCTGTTTTATAGAAGGGAAGATTGTTTATAAGGAAGACAAATAATCTGTGTAAATTCATGCAGCAGAATAGAAATAAAATCCTTTAAATCTTCATGACATTTCTTTCTCTTGGACAGTGATTCCTTAACCAATAAAAATAGGAACATTTCCTAGCTACTGTTGAGTATGGCCTAATTATGCCATAAATGAAAATAATGAATAGAGCTTTTACCAAACTGAGTATTTATTCTATAAGCTGCCCCAGACTCTTTGCATGGGTATTTTAAAAAGCAGTTTTATCTATAAACTCATGATTTTCTCTTTTTCTAAAGAGGGACCAGTCAAATGGGAGGGGGAAGGAAGGGGAATAAGTATTTTTAGTAAGGACTGCTCTACTAGTGCCAGGCTCTAAACTAAGAACATTTACAAATATTATCTTGTTTGGCAGATATGTTATAATTATCTCTATTTTACAGTTGAATAAACTGAGGCTAAGGTGACTGAGGGCCTATTTAAATTCAGTTTTTCTTTACTCTGGACTAGCACTCTATCCACTGCTTTGCTGGCTCTTGTTATTGATCAATTGTTTTTTGGTTGTGTCCAACTCATTTGGGGCTTTCTTGGCAATGGTTTGACATTTCCTTCTCCAGTTCCTCATTTTACAGAGGAAGAAATTGGAGTATGAGGGTTAAGTGATTTGCTTAGGGTTCGTTCCACACCTAATATGAGGCCAGATTTGAACTCAGGAAAAAATTTGTTCCTGACTCCAAGTTTAACGCTCTCTCCACTATGTTGCCTAGTGGCCCTTCACTGCCAGTTACCTGGTATCTAAAAGTATCTAAAGTATCTAAAGTATCTAAATGTAAGAATTAACCGCCAGTGTTAGGAGGTTTGCAAAACCCTCTGGAATAATAATTTTTTTTTCAAATCACTGCTCCATGAAGTATTGTGGAAACCATTAATCTTGGAAAGGGAAGACCTTATTTCAAAGCTTAGCTATGATATCTACCTGAGTGAAGCTGGACAAGTTATTCAACTTCTATTCACCTCACTTCTTTCATCTGCAATTGGATGAAAAATGGATGTTGTGTTAATGTGATACCACCTTTCAATCCTCAATAATTTCTAAAATCATTAAATGATGGAATATAAGAAACTGGGTAGGCTAGATTCCAATAAATTAAAAAAAAAAACAATTGTTTTGTAAAAGTTCATGTTCTAGGCTTTGGAAGGCACCCATTCCCTTAGTCAGTTTTTTTTGGGGGGTCTTTCCTTTTGATGCTCTCGTCTCTTCTTGTACCTGGAATATGTGATTTATGACTCTTCCAGTCTGGGCCCACATTCAGGGTCCACATCAAATTCCCATGGGTCTCATTTTCTATCCTTTATCCCTTGTCTGCTTGTCCCAGATTAACCTGCTCAATAGCTCCAAACTTGTGTACCCAGGTGAGCTGGCATCCAACTCTATACTTTTATATGAGCTAAGGCGAGTTCAATAGACAGATACACATTTTTATTCACCTGCTTTAATGATCCAATTCTTTTAATACCTCATTGTTCTCCTATAGCATTCTTTCATTCTCTTCTTCTTACCATACCCCCCCTTTCATGGATGGATCCTGAAGACCACATATGTGTCCACTAAAGTACATTCCAGCCTTAACTTAATCTCCCATTCTTCCTCTCCATCACTAGATCCCCAACATGATCTCAGGACCACATCACCACAAACATAGTAAAAGGTAAACACACACACAAACTCAATTAAAAAATCACTTCATATAAACTTTCTTAGAGATCCTACTACTAATGAATCACAGTGAAATCATTAAAGAGGTTTTCAAATATATTATTTAGTATGCTAAAGAGACAACATTTTGTAGAGCTTCTCAGTCATCTATCTGAAAATATCTTCATCTTTACCAACCTATTGGGTGGCTAAATAACCAAGTCAGGATAAACCTAAGTTTCTATACAATATACTTTGGCTACACATTATTCTACAGAAGGGGGGAGTATTTCCCTCATGGGATCCATGAAAAAGAAACTCAATCACAGAATCCAAAGTTTCCATTGGAAAACTTTCCAGTTAGGGTCCTAACTACTAGATTTTTATTATTTATTATTAGCACTTCTGCCTAAAAGTTCATTAACTTTTTTTTAACAGCATTAAAATGTTTTAGCCATGCTTAAATTACTGTCTGGGGGATGATCAGTAAAATGATTAAATAATATAATGTAAAGAATAGCTGTAATTCATACTTCAAATTTTTGGTTCTGGGCATTTTGCTGAATAACTTTTTACCTGTGAAGTATTTCACAACTCTTAAATCAAATCATGCACATTTTACTAATGGAACTTCTCACTACCCAAGAGAGTAATTTTTTGTACCTCCATTCCTTTTGCTTTTGATAATGTATTAAAACCATTAAAATATCTATTTCATTTTCATTTGCTTATTATGGAATTGGGCCAATGTTTTATATTCTATTTAATATTGCATATAGAGTTAAAGAAAAAATAGAATAATTAAAAGACAGAAAGCAGAAGTTTAAAAAACAATGATGATCATATATCTTCTGGGAGATAGGCTATTTAGTCAGGTATTTTCTTCTCTCAGTCTTAATTTTCTCATCTATAAAAAGATGGTTGGAACCTTAATATTCTTATCTCCCAGATTCAATACTGTTTTGATTAGTCTAAGCTTTGTTATTGCCATTCAAGTTCAATTCAACAAGAATTTGTTAAATGAGAAATGTGTATACACATATATATTGTGGTAGGTCTTGGGGAGGGTACAAAGTTTGGATAAAAGAGGACCATTTAACTCAATTCATTTAAGTGTATACTTTATGTCAGCCATACTATACTTCTGTACATACTTTGTACATACTGTACAAAGAAAGAAAGTGTAAAAGCCTCTGCCCTCAAATAGCTAATGCTGTCCTTCATGCTGATTTGGAGGTTTCAACCCAATAAGGTAATAAGATATAAACAAAAATAGCTGTGATATATAATTATAGCATATATATATATATATATAGCATAAATATAGCATATATAATGATAGCAGGCATCCAGGTATAACTGAAAGTGCTAGAATTAGATTCCCAAAGACCTGGATTCAAATCCTGATTCTACCATTTACTATCTCTATGATTTTGGAGAGTCACAGCCTCTCTGGATCATGATTAACTCAGTTTTAAAATAAGAGAAGAATTGTAGATTATCTCTAAGATCCCTTCCAGCTTTAAAACTGCTATGGTTATAATTATATTAGAAAGTAGAAAGCAAAGTGCTATGTGTGGTCATAGAGTAAAGGACATTATTGAAATGGGATTGGACCAGAAATGTCTTCTTAGAAGACATGGTATTTGTCATTGGATTATAAGGATAAAAAATAAGGTTAAAAAAAAGCAAGGGTGGATATTTTAGGCAAAGGAAATAGTATGAGTAAAGTTGAGAATATAGTCTTCTTTTTTCTGACCTTTAATAATATTTTGTTTTTCCCCAGTTACTTATAACTGGGGAAACATTTATTTTGTAAAAATTTTGAGTTCCAAATTTTCTCTCACCCTCTCTCACCTTCCCAAAATAGTTAAAAAATTAATATATGCTATATGTGTTCAATCATGCAAAACGTATTACCTTATTAGTCATATCATGAAAGAAGACACAGATCCACAGGGTGAAAAGCCCACAAAAAATTTACAGAAAGTGAAAAAACAGTATGCTTTGATTTGCATTCAGACTTTATCAATTCTTTCTCTAAAAGTGGATAGCATTTTTCATCATGAAACCTTTGAAATTGTCTTGGATCATTGAACTGCTGAGAATAGATAAATCATTCACAGTTGGTCATTGTGTAGTATTGCTGCTACTGTGTAAAATGATCTCCTGGTTCTGTTCACTTCACTTTGTATCCATTCATATAAATCTTTCCTGCTTAGTCTAAAATCAGCCCCATCCTCATTTTTCAAAGCTCAGTTTAATATTCCATTATAATCATATACCACAACTTGTTCAGCCATTCCCCAATTGATAGGAAATTGATTTCCCTCACTTTCCAATTCTTTGCCAAGAGGGTAGATTCTGCAGAAAGACAGTATGAATAAATTTTTGAAGCCTTGCCAAATAATGGTAACTCTATAAAGCAGAGTGTCAACCAGATTGTGGTTGGCCATGAATTCCAGGCTAAGAAAGTTCAACTTTACTTGATAAGCAATATGGAGTCAATAAAAATTTTATCCTCAAAATACTCAAAACATATTTTAGTGCTGATATTCTTCTAGTGATACTATATAACTAGAATTAATAAAAATACTATTATCTTCAAAGAATCAAATTGTTATTGAACCAAAGGATAATGGAGAGACAGTGTTCCAGTGGTCCTCAAACTTTTTAAATAGGGGGCCAGTTCACTGTCCCTCAGACTGTTGGAGGGCCGGACTATAATAAAAACAAAAGCTCACACTCTCTCTCCACCCCTCAGCCATTTGCCATAACCCAGCTGGCGGCATAAATGTCCTCAGTGAGTTTGCACCTTGGGCCATAGTTTGAGAATCCCTATAAACCATCTTTGTTATCATTCAGTCTTATTCAAATTTTCTTGATTCCATTTGGGGTTTCCTTGGCAAATATACCGTAATGATTTGCCCTTTCCTTTTGCAGATCCTCATTTTACAGATGAGGAAACTGAGGCAAATGAGATTAAGTGCTTTTATCTCATCTGTTAATTTGCCAGGCATTAATATCCATATTTTCCGTTGAATATAAAAAAGTCAAGAACAAACACCACAGTATTTCTGTCCTTTCAGTTTAAATTTTATCAATTTATAAGTTTAATTTTATTAAATTTAATTATCAATTTTTTTATCAATCAATTATTTTAGAATCCAGCTAACTATTAACATCTAACATACAATTCTCCATTTTCTTCATAAATATATCATTAAAGACTATCAAATGTTCCTTGAAGTCCAGGCAAATTTCACTATTTTATTTATTATTTGACCTAAAAGACTAATAAAGCTGTTAAAAATGCAAATGTCAAGACTGACTTTTAATGAACTCATATTAGCTCTGAATAATCAAAATTTCCTTTATAAGTAATCACAACAAAATACAATAATGCTCGATCTCTCTCTCTCTCTCTCTCTCTCTCTCTCTCTCTCTCTCTCTCTCTTTCTCTCTCTTGCTGGTGTACTCAGTGGTATGATACTAATACTTATGGTTATGACTTTTTTCTCACCTTCCATGGTTCACCCCTCCTTAGGTAATCTGAAGGTATTCCTCCTTCCAGGGGCTCACCATATTAGTGCAATCTTAGTGAGGGTATTCAATAGACTTTGGCCTTAACTGTAACTCAGAACTCTTAAAATCAAACAATCCATTAATCTCAGTCTCCTCTAGGATCAGGGATTATAGATTTATGCTTGGCTTAATAACACTGCCTAGAATTTTGCTGGAAATTGAAGTCAAGCTTTCTATAACAAAATTTGAAAAAGTTACTCTTTTTCCTCCTTCTGAAAATTATTGTGCCATTTCCAAACATGTGAACTCTTTTGTCCTTCATCATATTTCAAAGATCACTGATTCAATAATCACAGCTCTAAATTCATTTCATACTCATTCTGTAGTAACCTTTCTTGCAGGTCATTCACTTAGTTTGTCTAAAGCATTTAGGGGTCATACCTATTCTCTTTTTTCTAATTCCCTAAAATGATCTTTAAAATTACTTGTCCTCTGGTTTCCCTTCATGCACTCTGTTCATAGATTTACAATGCCTCTCAGAGAAAAGATTAGGCTAAACATTCTATAGCTCTCCCCCTTTTCCTTTGCTCACTAGAATTCCATTGCTGACAAGCACAACAATATCATTTTGATACAAACAAACAAATAAAAATACGAATCTTTCCCAAATAGGGAAAAATAAAAGACTTCTAACTCCCTGCAGAAATGGACTGGCACCTATTTCCCAGCTATATGGACAATACCCTTGATCGGTTTGCCAGCTGTATCACTTGTTGAGAGAATCGTTTTAATTCTGATGGTGATAGCAGGCCTCCCAAAGCATACTGTCATATGTGAGGCAGGGGGCCCAATTAATATTTACCTCATTGCAAGTCAGTTTTTCTGACTTGTTGCAATCATAAGCATGAAGCTCTGGAGGCTTGATGTTCACATATTTTGAAATATACTGCTTATTTATTATTGCTTCTCCTCTCCCTCCCTTATTTCCCACCTTCTGTTAAAAGAATTTCAGGGGATTGTGTTCATGCATAGATTCTAAAAGATATATATTTTGCAAAGATTTTTTTAACCCCCATCCTTTGTGGAGAATGGTTCTTGCAACTCACTGAAACTGTACATTCCATTCCATTGGGATTCTCAGGGTTTTTTATGTTGATAAGGTTTTTTTTTGCTATAAATAACCAATAAACACTTATTTCTGCATATGAGAATGATTATCATTAACGAAACTGAGTGTAGAACATATATTGTATCTAGGTTTTATTGTAACGCATGTAAAATGTATGGGATTGCCTGTCATCGGGGGGAGGGAATGGAGGGAGGAGGGGATAATTTGGAAAAATGAATACAAGGGATAATATTATAAAAATACTCATGCATATATACTGTGGAAAAAAATTCTAAATAAAAAAAAAACTGAGTGTAGAAGGGGAGATGCACTCATATACAACACATGTTCTCAAGCAGAAAGTTGCTCCTACACAAATGTGAAATTGAGATCCCTGCTTCAGACATAGTGGGTGAGAGATGAAAGTGCATAATAAATAATGAGTAAGCAACACTAACTGGGGAGGAAAAAATAAGCATTGGTCTCTTAAAAATAATTCCCACTTATGTAGCATTTTATATTTTACAAAGTGTTTTCCTCCCAATAACTTCATGATACCATTCTATGGCAAGCCCTTATCATCTCATGCCTTGATTCCTTCAGTTGTCTGCTGGTAGGTCTGCTGGTCTCAAGTCTTTCCTGACTCCATTACATCCTACATTCAGTCTCTGAAATGATTTCCAAAAATTCAAACTTGTCAACGTCATCCTTTACCCCCACTCCAATCAATAAATTCCAGTGCCTCCAAAAGCAAATGCAAAATGCTGTTTGGCATTCAAAGCCCTAACATACTTTTCAATCCAGTTTCACTGGCCTCTTGGTTGTTCTAAGATCAACATACTTTATCTCTCCAACAATCCATCCATTATGGCACTCTCTCAATAACATTACTTCCCATCATGACTTCATTGGGGGCATTCTTTCTGTTTGGCCCCCATTCCTAGAGTATTCTCCCTCTTCTGCTCTGACCACTGAGCTTCTTGGATTTAAAAAAAAAAAATCTACTAAAATCCTAGCTTCTACAGGAAGTCTTCCTCAACCTTTCTTACTTAATTCTAGTGCCTTCCCTCTATTAATTATTTTTAATTTTTCCTGTATATGGCCTGCTTTGTATATATTTACATGTTGTCTTTTTCATTAGGTTGCTAACAGTTATGGGCCAGAACTCTGTATTTAAAACAAGGATTCTTACAAAGTATTACATCAGTGGAATTGATAAGACAATGGTTATCTAGTTTAGCATGGTGATTAATGGTTCTCTAGTTCAGTATATATACTTAGTACTTAATATAGTTCTACAAGAATCACACTTAGGATAATGTAATTAGAATAGAGCATATAAGCTGGGACAAACTCAGCCAGGCGCAGACTGAGAGACAAGATTCATTCCATCGTCCGCCTTTGTGGTGGCTGGAGTCTGAAGCACAAGCCTCTTGGTGGCTGTCCTGTCTTCATGCTCTCCCCCCTGAGACCAAGGCCAGTCTGAAAGGCTCTCTAGAAAGCTGCCCAGACCCAGGCAAGGAGACAATAAAGAATTTGGACTTTATCCCTGGCTCTTCTCATGGTGATTATTGAACTGAAACGAAGGCTGGTCCAGAGACCTCCAGAAAACCAACCAGAACACTAACGTAAACTCCTTGAGGGCAGACATGCCTTTTCCCTCCTTTTATATCCCCAATTCTTAGTACAGGATCTCACACATATCTAGGCATAAGTAGTCCCTTAATCCTTCAGGGATCTAGGCAACTCTAAGACAATACATTGTAGCTTTGTATAGTGTCACATAGTAGGTCTTCAATAAACCCTTGCTGACAACCTGCATTGGTAAAAGTAGTTTCCTCATGTGGAAGGTTCCTATGTCAATGAACTCATAGGTTCATTCTCTATTCCTTCCTTTAACATCATGAGTTAAAGAACACAAATATTTTCATATCACATATCAATTACAACTAATTATTATTATTTTCTTGATCCAGCTCTGTAATTTCATTTATGTGAAAAATTCCTGTTACAAAAATTCCTCCTGCTAATATAAATTGCCAATTTGTTATAAGAGTTGTCTGGGATTGCGAGAGGTTAACAGAATTTGATTTCAAGTATGTCTGATTCCAAGATCAACATTCCATCCATTATGACATCCTCTCAATAACATTACTGCCCAAAATGATGACTTCACAATACCTATCAGTGCCTCTTTTTACTTAAAAATGCTTTCATTCCCAAATACTTTTATGAATTTGTGATCTCATTAATACATGTAATCCCTGTAGCAATGCAGACAGTAACCCATTTATGTCTTCTCATCTTGAGACTTTTCCACCTGTAATACATTCTTCATAAGAGCTTCACCCAATTCCACAGCTTCCTGGAATACTCATTGTGACATGGGTTCCAATGAAACATATGGACTGTCCATCTGTTATCAGCCACTTTCAACTCCTAATTCTTTTTTTCTTATCCATACACATATTTTTGCAATCCTATTTTATTAAAATGATGCAGCCTACTTATACAATGGTCATGCATCTTTCTATCACCCTTTGTGTGAGCTACAGTTTTGATTCTTTCTAAGTTGTGGTATTCTAAAATTGGCAATCTTACAGTGCCTGTAGAATAATATTGTTTATATAAAGTTAGGTTTCTGTTTTAAGAGAGAAATTGGACATTATTTTAAAACAGTATAAAGTTTCTCAAATGAAAGTTAGTCGAATCTTTTTCTTGGTACTAAACTCAATGTTAGATCTTAATGTCTATTTAAGATATTTGTAATTCTCGACCAGCCCTATTAGACTGTCCATTCAAATGGATATCATAGACCAGATGATAGGTATTCATCATCATCTGCTTGATTTTTCTTGTGTGGATAACTGGTTTAGTTTGAGGAGTCACAGGAGTTTATGGAGAGGGGGAAAAATGTAATCATGCTATCCTGTATTTTTTCTTCACCATTTATTAGAAAAATGATTTCTTAAATAAGGATTTTATGTTAAGCTAGTGATCACACCAGAAAAAGTAACAAATAGACTATGAATAAAATTTAAAAATCTGAAGTCAGTTTATTTATTTTTATTTCATTCATTTCCAAATATAATTCCTCCCTTTCTATCTGGAAAGTCATCTGTTATTTTTTAAAAAAGGTTTTATAAAAAAGAGAGGGGAAAAACAGTTATACAAAATAAAAAATATTTACCATTTCTGACAGTGTATGAAGCATTTCATATCTGTAGACCCTCATCTTCACACTAAAGAAATATCTATTTTTTCAACTCTTCTCTGAGGCAAACCTGGTCATTATAATCATGAAATGTTCAATAATTTTACTGTCTTTTTTGTTTATAATATAGAAGCCATTTTGCATATTTTCACCTGCTTCTGCTCAC
This sequence comes from Sminthopsis crassicaudata, assembly GCF_048593235.1. Lineage (NCBI taxonomy): Eukaryota > Metazoa > Chordata > Mammalia > Dasyuromorphia > Dasyuridae > Sminthopsis > Sminthopsis crassicaudata. Next base: position 273,265,714 of record NC_133619.1, on the reverse strand, counting down.
TTTATGTGTCTATGCAACATTCTAAGAGTTCTTCATAGTAATCATATCTTGTAGCACAGTAATAGTCCATTGTCTTCATATACCAAATTTTGTTTAGCCATTCTTCAATCAATTGGCATCTTCTTAGTTTCCAATTTCTTGATGCTACAAAAAGTGCTGCTATGAATTATGTCTGTGTCTTTCTACCTCTGTGTGTGTGTGTGTGTGTGTAGAACACACACACATACAAAGTACATATATACATACATACATATATACATAGGATTATCCTTCATTTTCTAAGAGGACCAGTGACATAACAGGTGATTTTTTTAACTTATGCATGAATTGGACTTAAAGGAGGCAGAGCTGCAAAGCTAACAGTATTACTATTTGTTCCCGAGTCACTAAAATCCAATGACAAGAGAAAAGTCAGTGATGACTTGGGATGTAGTGGATGACCTTGTTGTCTTCAGTGTCTGAGTGAGTTCTGGAACTTCACAATGCTGGCTACAACTACCTTCATGGCCTTTGAAACCAATTGCTCTCATAAACTCACTCTAGGCATACTATAGCTTCTTAGAGCTACAGATAAGAGTTGGGTGAATCAGGTGGATGTCTGATTGAAATCTTCAGGAGTCAGATTTGTTGAAGTATATTAGAGCCACAAGTGACTAGGCTGAAGAGGGTAATAAGCAAAGCTATTAGTTCTCCTTGTATGAAAGATCTCCTTATTGAGCCTCTGAGGTTCTCATGCCCTAAACCAACAGGTAATGTACTACTCAAGAAGCAAAACATAAGGGACCAACTCATAAAATAACAGCTGTAAAATTGTCTAGCTCTCAATCTCTATCTCTGTCTCTCATCTCATATCTATATCTATGTATCTATGTTGTTCCATTGGTAATGTCGACCTTTTAAAAGATTTTACTTCAAGAAGAACAGATAAGAGAGTGAGGGACCTTGAGTCTAGTTGAAGAAACTGGCTTTGAAGAAAGTAAGACTCAGAGATTTTTCATAGTTGTTTCCAGGAACTTGAAGATCATGTATTTGAAAAATGACAACAGCTTATGGCAACTAGATGGCTCAGTGGGTAGAGAGCTGGGCCCGGAGTCGAGAAGACTCAGCTACTCAATCTGGACTCAGCTGTGCAATCTGGAGGAGAAGATGACCACTCTCCACAGGATGAGGAAATATTATCATGATTTTCCAAAAGACATAGACTTGGAGAGAAATAATTTTGACATTGTTGATGTACATTTTTTAGTCTCAACTACTGCTACCTCATTGTTTTGTGTTTTTCCCTTCTTAGTGCAAACTTCTGAATATTTTAAAATATTATTCATGAATCAGAACTTAAGCTTTAAGTGATTGTTTCCTGGATCTTTGGATTGGACCTGTAAAAAGACAAAGAATGTGAAAAAGACCATCTGACCCTTCAGGTAGTTGGGCATTTTCTAGAACTTAACCTCATCCCTATATGTCTGTGTAGCCAAAGAATGGGGATCTTTAATGCAGAAGGAGAGAGATGAGTTCCTAATTCCATACAGGACTCCTCTGGCACCAGTGGTTATTATTATTGGAAATATAATCTGGCTCTTTGAAAAATGCTCTTGAGTAGACTTATTCAAGATCAATAAACTACTTAACTTTGCAGATCACCCAAGAATAAGTATAATGTCTAATTCAGAGTTTTCTAAGCAGTAGGGTGGATTCCCTCGGGGATATTTGAAACAACGGTTAATATAATTTTTCTTTTCAAGCACAATTCCTATATAAGTAATTCTATTTTTTTTTTTTAGTAAAAACAAAGGCCAAATCAAATGCAACAAAAACAACATTAATATGGTAAGTTTGCTCCAACTGTCAGAGAATGTAGCACAATAATTTTTTAATAGAAAATGCAGAATTGAGGTCAAATTTGAATTGGCAGATGTTGGGATGAAATCTGCCAACATCACTGTTAGTAAGCATAATCTCATGATACAGATGAGTTGTATCACCCTGCTGTTTGCTTCATTTGAATATGAACCATGCAAAGTTGAAGTTAATCTGTGTGGAAGTTAAAAGAACCATAATATTTGTTATGTTTCTTAGAATTACTCTTCTCAACAAGTACAGTGCAATTGAGTGGTTTCCAATATATTTGTAACTTTCAAAAAATTAAGAAAACACAATTACAGATAATGATCTGAGATTTTCAACAATTAAATTTAAATTTGTCTTATATTTTTACTGTTTCTCTGTTTTTTTTAAAGTTTAACAATATTCTTTGGTTAGATTTCATGGGAAAATTCTTTGTAATAGGTGAAGCTTGCACAAAAATAATAAAGATAATTTGAGTAGCAATGACATAAAAATGTAAAATAAAAAGCCTACATCTAAAAAATGTGATTCACTATGTTTACAATCACAATTTATAATCACTGTTACTTAGTTTTTAATATTTTTTTGATTTTTAACATTATCTTAATTTCAAACATACTCTTCAGAGAACCATCTCATAACAAAGAATAAAAAAGAAAGAGTGGGAAAAAAGATAAACTCTAATCTAACATATGAAGTGAATCTGATAGTATATACAAAATTCTGTGCCCATAGTTCTTCACCTTTGCAAAGAAGGAGAAGTGGTATTTTTTTTTCATTTCTTGATTGGGCCCCATCTTCTTACTCATTGTATTCATCTTAGTTGTTATTTTCATTTTTATAGTCACCATATTTTATTTTCCTTGCTCTGTTTATCTCCCTTTGTTCATATAAGTTGTCCCATAAATCTCTGTTGTATTCATTTTTTCCCTGACGGCAGTAATATTCCATTATATTCATTTCCCAAAGATGGTTTACTGTTGTCCAGTTGATTGCTAGATGGTTTTCCTCTAGGTATTTTCCTTTACAAAGAGTTTTGCTATGAATATGGTAGTGCATATGTGTTATTTTTTCAACATTGTTAAGGTATATCCCTGGCAGTATGATGCAACTCTCTGAGTACTTTTAATCTTGTTCATGTCAAACCTTTTCATTCTTGTTCATGTCAAACCTTTTCAATTTAATGTCAAACAGTTGTTATTATTGATGGAGAGGACAAAATTGTTGTACTTGTATGTATGCTTTAGCTACAGATCACATGAAATCTAATCAATTAAATTGTAAACTGATTGTACATACTGCTCTTATTATTGTTCATCCTCCATTTTCAAAAAGGACTGAGAAAATAACAATGTGATAGGTGATGAATGTGAATTAGATTTAAGTGAGACAAAATTGTGCAAAGTCATGAACTTCACTGTTCTGGAGTCATTGAAGTATGTTGGTAGGATAAAAGTATGGGATGCATTGGATGACTGGCATTTTTGATATTTGACCAAGTTCTAAGTGCTCTATGTAGCACCTACCTGAGCCATTTTCATGGCCATTGAAACACACTGTTCTCATCCACCTGTTCCTCTGGAGTTATCTTCACATGCTTTGAGTAGGCACCCAATGAATCCAATAGATCTGAGGTCTGTTGGTTTCCACAATTTGGTTTAGTTCATCTGCTGAGATGTTTTATTTTTTAACTGGGTATGGCCATTATGCATGCTACAGCGTCATGGAGCCACAAGGGAGCTGAGTGCCAGGTGGACATCAAAAGTAGATAAGCAGCCCTGAAAAGGGCTTGGCAAGCAAGCTATTACTGCAGAAGCACTTGTCCTCTCTGAGCACCCAATAGATCCTCAGTATACAGAAAGCATACTATGGAAGGATAGATTGCTTATTTGAGTAGTAGCATGGAAAGAATGAGACCATAGGCTCACTAATAAATACCATAACCAAAATCCTTTCCTTATGGGAGTATAATCTTATAATCTTTCCCATGGGTTTAAGAAGACAAAGCAACAAATGAGGGTAGTATAGAATTGAGTCCATAAAAACTATAGAGGATGAGTTGCCATTAGAAAATATCTGAAAATAAGGACTCTATCACCTGGATATCTTGGAAATTGATGAACATGCGCTATTATTCTGTCTATAAATTAAAAAAAAATATATATATATATATATATATATATATATATATATATATATATATATATATATATATATCCAGTTTATCCTGACAATGTCTTATTTATAAAGAGTTGTTTTTCACATTCTCTCCCAGACCAAATTGTGAGCTCCTTAAGAGCAAAGCAAAAAATTTCCTTTTTTTAATGTATCTTCACAGTCCTTACCTGGATACCATAGCTGGATACTCAGGTAGTATGTAAGAGGCTCTTAATAAATGTTTATAAACTGATCAAACTTTCCCCCAGTAAAGATAATTTTGCATAGTTCTTTCAGGTAGTAATATCTAGTTTATATAACCCTTTATAGTAATGTTGACTTAATAAATACAACAGAAAAGGTGATTCCATAATACATTATAAAGAGAAGAGAATTTTTTTTCCATGAAAAGAATTAGATGCTTTTAACAAGCAATTAAATTTGGGATTGGATTTTTTTATTTCATCTGTGTAGGGAGCTCCCACTAAGAAACTTCTTTCGGCAATGAAGAATTTAATTTTCTTTCTTAGGGAGTGTCAAGGAAACTGGGAAATTAAATGTTTTGTCCAGTGTCAAACAACTAGTATATTTAAGAGGTAAGCTTTGAAACCAGGTCTTCCTGGCTTGACAGTCAACTCTCTAACCAATATACTGACATGCCTTTTTTTAATAAGCAAAACCAAACTTTTTTTTCTTCTTTTTTAAAGATAGTTTTCAACATTCACCCTCATGATCCAAATTTATCTACCTCTCTTTCCCCACCCTGTCCCCAAGACAGCAAGCAATCCAATATAGGTTAAACATGTGCAATTCTTCTATGCATGTTTCTACATTTATCATGCTGCACAAAAAAAAAAAAAATCATATCAAAAAGGAAAAAAAATGAGAAAGAAAAAAACAAGTGAGCAAACAATAAAAAAGATGAAAATACTATGTTGTAATCTATATTCAGTTACCACACCCTGTCTTTGGATGCAAATGGCTCTCTCCATCACAAAACTTTTGGAATTGCCCTGAATTACCCCATTGTTGAAAAGACCCGTGTGCATCAGAATTGATCATCGCATAATCTTATTGCTGTGTACAATTATTTCTTGATTCTACTCATTTCACTTAGCGTCATCAGTTCATATCAGTGTCTCTGAAATCGTCCTACTGATTGTTTCTTATAGAAAAATAATATTCCATAACATTATGGACCATAACTTATTCAGCCACTCTCCAACTGATGGTCATCTACTCAGTTTCCAATACCTTGCTTTTACAGAAAGGGCTGCTGCAAATATTTTTTGCACATATGGTCCTTTTTCCTTTTTTATGATCTCTTTGGGGTACAAGCCCAGTAGAGACACTGCTAGATCAAAGAGTGTGCACAGTTTGATAGCCCTATGGGCATAGTTCCAAATTGCTCTCTAGAATGATTGGATCATTTTACAACTCTACTAGTAATTTATTAGTGTCCCAGTATTCCTACATTCCCTCCAACATTTATCATTATATTTTCCTGTCATCTTAGCCAATCTGAGAGGTATGTAGTGGTACCTCAGAATTGTTTAATTTGCATTTCTCTAATCAGTAGTGACTTATAGAATTTTTTCACATGACTAGAAATGGTTTTAATTTATTCATCTGAAAATTGTCTGTTCATATTCTTTGACCATTTATCAATTGGAGAATGGCTTATAAATTATATATTTATATATAAAATTATAAATTTTCTTATAAATCTGAGTCAATTTTCTTTATATTTTAGAAATGAGGCCTTTAGTATGGTGATGCAATGATTCTCTAAGTTCACACATAATCAATACTCTATAATGATATAATTACAATAGGGTATATAAGGGCTAATAAGGACTGGAAGAGACATTCTATCTTTGACTATCCTAGTGGTGGTTCTCCTGCCTCCTGCCCTATAGGGGAGACTGGTTCAGACTGGGAGACTGAAGGAGACAATAAAGACTTTGGACTTTATTCCTGACTATTCTTGTGATGATTATTCTGCTGAGACCAACATTGGTCCCAAGGCCCTCCAGAAAGCTAGCCCTAACATTACACATAAGAATTAGAAGAGATATTATAATTCATTGAGATGAGCTCACTCATTTTAAAAATAAGATTATATATTAAGAGTTGAAAAGGACATTTGTCATCTTCTAGTTCAATCTCCTAATTTTACAGTTGAAAAAACTGAAGTCCAGAAGAAGTAGACATTTTTAATATGTTATGGAGAATAACTAGTACAGATGGTAGACAAACCCAGCCCTCTTAACATTGCACCCTATCCTAAATCACTTGCAGTTCTTTCTGCTATACATTAGATTATTTTCTTACAGTAGATTTCCTCAAATGCCATTGTGCTTTGACTCATATTATCATCAGTTTATATTCTCTGACTGTGAACAAGTTCTTTAGGGTAAGAAAAGGATAAATATAAGTACAATTTTAGAAACTCATCCCGAGATTTTCCTGGTAATCCACTGCATGCATAGTTTGGAAGTAACCATGGATTTTTAAATTACTTGGTTAAATTTAGTTCCAACTTTGTCATTCCCGCAGCCTAGGGCACCTCACTCTCTTTACTGTCAAGGAATGGTTCTGTCTGTGATCACTGTATCTAAGCAAATTTGGAGTGGTTCCCCGCAAGAATTGGAATTTAGATTGTATCCAACAGCACTCCTCATTTGGTTACCCCAACATTTGAACTCAGGTTTCATCTCTTCTGCTCTTTCCTTTTCTCTACCAGCCCAAGAGGAATCATTCCTAATCTCTCTTGATGGTAGATGACTTTTACATTGTAGTTTGGACTTAAGATTCCCTTGGAAAAGAGAAAGAAAAGGCAGCTGAAGGCCCAGGCTCCCAGCACATCAGAGTGTGAACCCTCTTTCTTTCTGAGATGAGTTATATATTGACTGAAGTGACAGATTGATTCAGAGCTTAAACCTTTCAACAGGAACTAGGTAGCCACAAAGTTCTGTGCCATAGAAGTTCTCTGTCAGCACTCAGCAGGTAACATTGTACTTTCTATTAAAGAGAAGCTAAATTGAGTGTGGGCAAGACTATTCACCATCAGCTGTGTCTTTCACCTCATTTTGCATTAAACCTTTTCCAGGGATTCTGCCACTGTATGTCAGTCTGTAACAGCATGTTCACGAAAAAAAAGAAAACATCCTTTTTTCAGTCTCCCACATGTTATGAGCTTTAAGAGATTATATAGAAAGCTATAGCTGTCAAATAGTCATAATGTAATCCAAAAGACATAAAGTGAAAGGCTTGTGTCATTTTTTGCTTGTTTTGACTGCTTTTTTCCATGTTTCAAATGCATTATGGTAAATTTACTAGCAGACTATTTAGTGGGCAAGTGTTACTTGAGGTTATTAAACTGGCAAATAAGGAGAATTCTGCATATAAAATTCACTGAAATATTAGTATAATATTTGATAATGTATTTTATGCTATTCTTGTGCTAGCCAATTGTGCAATGATAATGATTAATAACAGCTAATAATTATATAATTCTTCAAGGTTTGCATAAAACTTCATGTATATTATTATATTTAGCAAGTATAATAACTAACATTTTTATAATGATTTAAGATTTATAAGATACTTTACAAAAAAAATATCTATTTTATCCTCACAACAACTCTGTGAGTTAGGTGTCATTATTATCCCCATTTTACACATGAGGAAACTGAGGCATATGGCAGTTCAGTGAATTGCCCAGGGTTACATAGTTTCTAAAGGTATGAGGCTGGATTTAAACTTAGTTCTTCTTGACTCCATATCTAACTCTTCTCTATCCACTGTACTACTTAAGTTTAGTGACTGATCCAGGGTGATATATGTCCTAGCACCTTATCCACCACCCAAAGGTGAAGCTAAGTTGCCTAATTTAAACATTAAAAAAATCTATTGATGTTTTTACATTAACTTTTCAGAAGGTCTCCTGGGGAATGTTCCAGGGATCTGTATGTAGCCCTAAGCTGTTTGACAATTATATCAATGATGGACATGATTATCAAAGCTGCAGCTGATACAAATCTTGAGGGGAACAGCTAATGCACCAGTAACTGAGTCTGAATCAAAAAGGACTCTGAGAGACTTAGACAGTGGGTGAAATCAATTAAGCAAAATAAATAATAATAATATAAATACTGAGTTGAAAAAAATCAACTTAATTGCTGGGTAGCAATGTGGGGGAAGGGAAACAAGATTTTGCTGTTTATGAACATGATACACTTTGCCTTTGGTTCCATGATGACTCTATTTAGACAAGTTGGAATGGTTTTTCCCACTCCCCCATAAGGTGAGGAAGACATAATCAGATAGCAGTTGTTTGAAAAAAGATAGCATGTTTTGATGACAGTAGGCTCAATATAACTAATTTTTTCCCCCTGAGGCAGTTGGGGGTTAAGTAACTTGCCCAAGGTCACACAACTAGAATGAATTAAGTGTCTGAGATCAGATTTGAACTCAGGTTGTCAAAGTTCTCATTTTGGGAAGAGTACGTAGTTAATCATGGCTCATGTCACGTATCTTATCACAGCTTCCAGCTGATTCCAAGTAAATATCATGGGGGGCAGGGGAGAAGTGGAGAGGGGAAGGAGAGAGTAGGAGGGGAGGAAAGTAGGAAATGAAATATGTTCTTCCAATAAAGAAAATCATCCTGCTTCTCATCATTTTTTTTTTTTTTTTTTTTTTTTTTTTTTTGAGGCTGGGGTTAAGTGACTTGCCCAGGGCTACACAGCCAGGAAGTGTTACGTGTCTGAGACCAGATTTGAACTCTGGTCCTCCTCAGGGCTGGTGCTCTATCCACTGCGCCACCTAGCTGCCCCAGGTTGTCCTGACTTCAAGGCTGATGCTCCATCCTCTGCATCACCTAACTGCCCTGGCTCAATATAACTTAGCATTGCTATTAAAGTAGCTAAAAGTTCTGAACAAATTGTGATGTATGGTTGCAATGGAATACTACAATGCTACAAAAATGATGAACTCAAAGATCTTAAAAAGGCATTGATATTGAAGAATGAAATGAATAGAACCAAAAGAACAATGTATACAATAAAAACAATATTGTTTTAAGAACGACTTTGAATGACTAAAGCATTTTGACTATTATAAATACACAAATTACAAATAAAGGACATATGAAGAAAGATGCTATCTGCATCCAGAAGAATTGTTAAATAGATGTATGCATAGAATAATTTAATATGTGTGCATACATATTATTTGTACACATGTACATATTTTATATGGACATATACATATATGTCTATATGTACAGTGTGTATATGTGTGTATGTGTGAAATATGGACTTTGAAATGAGATGACTCTTTTGCCTTATGAAGAGGAAGTGACTATTATCTGGTATAATCAAGTCCCAGACTACCCTGTTTGTATAGAGTGATATAAGGATGGAACTCTTTATCAGCCTCCCTTTTCTATCCCTCCAACTTCTGGGGATCTTTAAACAACCTTTGATATATTGATTAGTATATATATATATATAAAGAGAGAGAGAGAGAGAGAGAGAGAGAGAGAGAGAGAGAGAGAGAGAGAGAGAGAGAGAGAGGTCTGGGACATAAATAGCCAGGTGGATACCATCTGGCTCTTCCTTGAGCCCTCTCTTTAAGCTACCAAATTCTTCCCTGGTATTTCCCTTCCTCCCTTGAGTTTATATTTTCCTTAAAAGGATGTGTTTATGATGAATAACTTTGTTGAGTCTTTTTCAGCATTAAGCCCCCTATGAGGTACTCTCTCTCTTCTCATGCTGTCTTCCCTTCAATGCTATCTTTCTCCTTACTATAATTAACTTTGGTTAGTCTGCTACTTTTCTCTATGGATTCAGCCTGCCAGTCAATGGCATACTCACACTTCATAGCCTATTCCTTTTCTCCTAGCTAATTGTGAGTTCCACTGGGGAACTTGTCTTTTCCATTGTTATTTGTTAAACCCTGCCTTTCTAGTTATATGCTTTCTCAAATCTATTTTATGTTTACCAATCTTTTTGCCTATTTTATCTCTTCATTTTGTCTGTAACTTATTCTCCTAAATAAATGTACTTTTTGGCAAAGGAGAAAGCCCTTGTGGTTCTTCACATGTGGATTTTTACCAAACCCTATCACTTGGTGCCTACACTGAATCTCATCATACATACACACACACACACACACACTCACATACACACACACACACACACACACTCACATACACACACACACACACACACACACACACACACACACACAAAGTTGTAGTTTGTCCTTTGTGCTTGAAGAGAATCATGGCATCAGGGAGGTGATGCCATGACATGTGATCTTGGGCAAGTTTTTTGGACCTCAGTTTCTTTGTCAATAAAGTGAACTAAGAAAAGAAATGGTAAATTATTTCAATGTCTTTGCCAAAAAAATTCCAAATGGGATCACAAAGAGTTGAATACAACTGAAATGACTAAACAACAATATAGTTTACATTTTCTTGTGCAATCATCTTTTTTATTGTGCTATTTTTTGGAAATGCATATTTTATTCTGTGAATTGGAAATAAAGTAATTTTTTTTGGGGGGGAATAAAATATTATATATTTTTTTCAAAATAAATTGCACTTATTTATTTTGCTACATTAAAAAAGATATTAGCAAGAGTGTCAGAAAAATATAAATGACAAATCTATTTTATGCTTTTGATCAGCACATATGATGGTACCATTTAAGTCATGAGAACCTGGGATGGAATCCAGCTGCCCTCTAGGTTTGTTCTAACCATGGCTACTTATATTGCCGAACAGCTGTGACCATCACAAAAGGATGATTGACCAAGAGCTGGCAGCAATCTGAGAAGTTATTTAGTTCAAATCTAACATTATAAATATGAAGAAATCTGAAAACCAAAGAAATAAAATGACTTGGCAAATGACAGAGAGGCACCAAAGTGTCAGAGGCATGTTTTGAATGAAGGCATATGGTTTGAGAGCAAAAGGGTTTTTTCTTTTTTTTTTATTTATAAATTTTTTTCACAGTATATATGCATGAGTAATTTTTTTATAACATTATCCCTTGTATTCATTTTTCCAAATTATCCCTTCCCTCCCTCTATTTCCTCCCCTTGATGACAGGCAATCCCATACATTTTACATATGTTACAATATAACCTAGATACAATATATGTGTGTAAATCCCATTTTCTTGTTGCACATTAAATATTAGATTCCGAAGGTATAAGTAACCTGGGTAGATAGACAGTAGTGCTAACAGTTTACATTCACTTCCCAGTGTTCCTTCTCTGGGTGTAGTTATTTCTGTCCATCATTGATCAACTGGAAGTGAGTTGGATCTTCTCTATGATGAAGATTTCCACTTCCATCAGAATACATCTTCATACAACATTGAAGTGTACAGAAATCTTCTGGTTCTGCTCATTTCACTCAGCATCAGTTGATGTAAGTCTCTCCAGGCCTCTCTGTATCCCTCCTGCTGGTCATTTCTTACAGAGCAATAATATTCCATAGCCTTCATATACCATAATTTACCCAACCATTCTCCAATTGATGGACATCCATTCATCTTCCAGTTTCTAGCCACTACGAAAAGAGCTGCCACAAACATTTTGGCACATACAGGTCCCTTTACCCTCCTCAATATGTCTTGGGATATAAGCTCAGGAGTAGCACTGCTGGGTCAAAGGGTATGCACAGTTTGACAACTTTTTGGGCATAGCTCCAAATTGCTCTCCAGAATGGCTGGATTCTTTCACAACTCCACCAACAATGTCCCAGTTTTCCCACATCCCCTCCAACATTCATCATTATTTGTTCCTGTCATCTTAGCCAATCTGACAGGTGTGTAGTGGTATCTCAGAGTTGTCTCAATTTGCATTTCTCTGATCAGTAGTGATTTGGAACACTCTTTCATATGAGTGGATATAATTTCAATTTCATCATCTGAGAATTGTCTGTTCATATCCTTTGACTATTTATCAATTGGAGAATGGTTTGATTTCTTATAAATTAGGGTCAGTTCTCTATATATTTTGGAAATGAGATCTTTATCAGAACCTGTAATGTGCCCACCTGGCAGTTACAATTACTAGTCTGTCCTAGGCCCAACAGAGTACCTTTGACCACTGACCTTTGCAGTGTGAACTCCACCCGGCTCACCTCCTCTGAGGCCTTCAAAGGTCTCTGGCCACGATCTCTTGAATCTATAGTTTAATAACTGGTAGCGCACTCAAGAACAGCCACGTGTAATCTTAAAAGCCTTTATTATACCTACTCACATAATGCCCTGACTGATGCCCTGACTTGTTGGTTCCCTAGTGAACACCTGGTCAGAAGACCCATTTGTTCTCTCCCAAAGTCCTTACCTCTTTTGGCTATCCATCTCAGCTTAGCCACCCAGGCTAGGGAGCCAGGCTAAAGAGAGCGACTGCTGTCTGCAGTGGGCTTATAAAGGGCCTGTGAGGTCACACACACAGCCAATCAGCGAGAGAGTCACCCATTAAGAAGCTATCTCATTGTGGTCAAGATCCCACCCAAGGACAGTCCTAATGTCCACAGAAATTACTTCCTGGGGGACTCAAATCTCCTGATGCGCTATGGCGCCACCCATTTAAAGGGCTCTTACAATTCTCTTCTCTTGTTTTGTGGGAACCGCATCCTTACAAGAACCTTTAACTTTAAAAATATTTTCCCAATTTGTTACTTCCCTTCTAATCTTGTTTGCATTAGTATTGTTTGTACAGAAACTTTTTAGTTTGATATAATCAAAATCTTCTATTTTGTGGTCAATAATGGTCTCTAGTTCTCCTCTGGTCATAAATTCCTTCCTCCTCCACAGGTCTGATAGGTAGACTAACCTCTGTTCCTCTAATCTATTTATGGTCTCATTCTTTATGCCTAAATCATGGACCCATTTTGATCTTATCTTGGTATATGGTGTTAAGTGAGGATCCATATCTAATTTCTGCCATACTAATTTCCAGTTTTCCCAACAGTTTTTTCCAAATAATGAATTTTTGTCCCTAATGTTGCTATCTTTGGGTTTGTCAAAGACTAGATTGCTATAGATGTACCCTTTTTTGACCTTTGTATCTAATCTGTTCCACTGATCTACCGTAATATTTCTTAGCCAATACCAAATGGTTTTGGTGACTGCTGCTATATAATATAGCTTTAGATCAGGTACACATAGACCACCTTCCTCTGAGTTTTTTTTCATTAGTTCCCTTGCAATTCTCGACCTTTTATTCTTCCATATGAATTTTGTTGTTATTTTTTCTAGGCCACTGAAATAGTTTCTTGGGAGTCTGATTGGTATAGCACTAAATAAATAGATTAGTTTGGGGAGTATTGTCATCTTTATTATATTCACTCAGCCTATCCAAGAGCACTGAATGTCTTTCCAGTTATTTAAATCTGACATAAAGTAATTTTTTAAAAGGAAGAATAAAGAAAGTAGCTAAAATGGTTAATGCAATCTTGGGCTGCAGTAAGCAAGTCATATTGCCCAGGAATAAGAAGTCTGCTGTCCCTCTATATTCTCTGCTCTGGCCAGACAACATTTGATACTCACAATTAAGAAAGGACACTGATAAGCTGAATTTCTAGCAGAGGGTGAACATGGTGTTAAAGGATCTTACATTCATTCGATATGAGAATCAGTTGAAACAACAAAAGATGGAGAAGAGAAGGAGGATGACAGGATGATAGGAAAATACATGAATAGCTGTTGTTTGAAAAATGGATTAGATTTGTTCTGATTGGCAAAATCTGGTACCATGGATGGAAGTAGAAGTTGCCAGTTAGAGCAGTCTAAAAAGTACCTCAGAAAATAGTAGAACCATCATGACTTATATGGAAATGTGTTTTGCATGACTATACATGTATAATCTATGTCAAATTGCTTGCCTTCTCATAGAGGAGTAGAGGTAAGGTAAATTTATAATTCAAATTTTTTGGGGGGAAATATTAAGAAAGTTTTTACACGTAATAAATATTAAATAAAAAAAGAAAATAGTGGATCCCCTCATTGGAAATATTCAGCAAAAGGATGGTTTGAGCACTGCTCAGATATTTTTAAGGTGCAGGTTAGAATAAGTTGCTGTTGATATATTTTCCTACTGTGCAATTTTGTGATTCTAAGCCACTCCACAGATAATCAAACAACTCTTTTATGAAGTGATTCATTTTAGAAATTATCTAAGATACTATAATTTAGGGTCCTTTCTAGTGAAAATAGACAGTTTAGATAATGAGAAAAATCTGAAGGCTTTTGTATACTTAAGACTTAAAGCCTTGCAATGCCTAGAGCGTTGATACTTCTATCTTGTTAGAGCTCATCTATTCACAGTGTTCATGATGTATATGACAGCTATGTAATCCCCCTCTGTCTGACCCATCTTTTGTAATCCTATAAGAACTGGACCCTCATTGTTTGGTTTTAGAGAACAAAAAACGAATTTAGCTATGGCCATTAAACAATGACACCATAGCTCTTCCAGGAAAAGGCTTTGAGTTTCATTTATTTCTGGGATTAACTCCTTTGATTGTCACATATATGGAATATATAAAAGTGCATACACAGATACACACACATCTTGTGCATACATAAACAAATATATTGTATATATTATATGCATACATTGTATGTGCACTCATAAACACAACAGTAAATATGTATATATAGATAGGTATGCATGTATGTAAATATGCATGTATTTCTATGAAATATAGAGCAAAATTTTCCAGTAGCACAAACACAGGTATATATCATTTATGTTGTTAATATCATGATTAAGAGAGCTACATCTGGAGTCAGAAGACGAGTTCATAATTTGCCTGAGATACTTGTGGTGCAAGTCACTGAACCTTTCAGGGACTTTTTCCTCATCTATAAAATGGAGATAATAATAATATTCATACTAACTTACAGGGTTACTGTAAGTTTTTTCAAAACTTAAGGTAAATTATTATCTTCAATTTTCTTTTTAATTGTGAATTGAATAAACATCAACAAACATGAACATTTAAATATATAAAGTAAAAGAAAAGGATTACCTATGAAACAATTTCTTTGTATATTTTGTACTTTTCTAATTAATTCTTTTCTGTATATGCAAATTCAACATGGTAATTCCAACATCATCCTGCTTGTCTGTGCCATGTTCTGGACTTTTCTTTTTCATCTGTTGATGATTGATCTATTCCTTATAAATATTAAAAAAATACATTCTTCTTTGACATACTTTTTCAATTTATTGTGATTCTTTTATTATATTATATATTTTATTAGAAGTTCTAAGTTTTTATGGAATAATATTCATCTTATCTCTAATAATTTCTTCTGTTGGTAAATTAATAAAATTTATTCAACTTTTACTATTGAGAAACATATTCACTTTTTGCTTTTCTCTTTTATAATATTTTAATGCTTACATCTATAGTTTAGCGAGAAATTTCTGTAGCATATGATATTATTTTCTAAAATACTCCTAACCAGCTTTTCTAGCTTCATTTATTCAATAATAGATCTTTTTCTCCCTCATTTTCCTTCTTGATTGAATGATCAGTTAATCTTTTGTATATATTTCGCTCTATTTCTTATGTCTTTGTTTTGTTCCAATGATGTATGTATATGTGTTTTATCTTTATTTTTGTTAACCTGAATTTGGACAAATACTGACAAACACACATACCTATATATTAGCAATTGGGCAAAAAAGGGATATTATTCACGAAATCTTGAATCTCCCTTGTTATATCTTGAATTAAAAAAAAAATAATGAGATCTACATGTTAAATTCAAACTTGTCTTGCTTGTCTGTCTCTTAAACATTCTTCTGTTCTCTTCTCTCTTTGTGTTTTTAAATGCTTCATTGACTACTTTTATTTTTCTTTTTGGTACCACTATTGGTACCACCTTTTTCTTCTCAAATTTCTCCCTATTCCAAACTAAAAAGCCAGAACTTTGTATCTAATATGCAGAGTTGTGTTAGGGCAACTAGAAGGATCCTTCTCATTCTCAATCTAGTTTTTCCTTGAGAAGAGATACAGCTGTCCTTGAGACTTGATTGGCTTAGGAAGAAGAGTCAAAATACAGCTATCTTGATCCAGTTTCTTAAGTTCCTCTGGCTATACTGACATGCTTTTCTGATTACCAAAGGGCATTTAAAAAACCCAAAAAAACAAAAAACAAAAAAACCCAACCACATGGAATCATTTCTGTTCAGATTTCCTGGATGTCCTAAGCTACATAAACTACCATACTCTTTGTTGCAGACCAGATGGGTCTCTAAATGGAAATTGGGGGGCCTGTGTCTAACCAAGGTAGCTGCTATAAGGTCCTTGTTGAATATCCCTTCTATGTGTTGGCTGAGTAAATCTCTTTTGTTAACTACTGAAAGTCTCCTTTCATTCCAAACTCAAAACTAAACAAAGTACTGGCCATTATCAGACTTTTTTTAAAGAAGGCAGAACAAAACAAAGTTACACACTAGCCATGTCCAAAATTTTTTTTTTTGTCTCCTTCTATAACATGGCTTCATCACCTCTCTTTCAAGAGGGGGGAAATATGCTTAAACATTGCTCTTCTGGAGGTCAGGGATGATCATAGTTTTTAAACCTTTCAAAGTTGTTTTTCTTTATAATATTTTAATTATTCCGTCATGCCTGCTCACTTCATGCATATGAAAATTTTGCCAGATTTCTTTGAACCCATTGTTCTTATAATTCTTGCAGTACCACAGTATTCCAATACCACAATTTGTTCTGTCATTCTCCAGTTGATGGGCATTCCATAACTTTCAGTTCTTTGCTATAGTGAAAAAGAAAAGAAAAAAAATTAGAAAGAAAGGAAAGAAGTTGTATAATAAACATTTTTGTATATACTGGTTTCCCCCTCCCCCTTTCTTTGCTCTCTTTGGGCTATATGCTTAGTACTGGAATCAACTTAACTCAGATCTATGAAGAAGCAAGCAAGATGACAGATTTGTAGCTCTACTTTCTTTGAGTTCTGTTATTGTCTCTGGCAGATGAAGATATTACAAGTTAAGAGGTAGATAAATAAATGAATAAGTGAACAAATGGAAAAAAGCATTTATTGAGTGGTTGCCCCTCAACTGGAGTTCCTCTGGCTATACTGAACAAGTTGTGATATATGATTAAAATAGAATATTATTGTGTTATAAGAAGTAATGAGCAGGATAATTGCAGAAAAACCTGGGAAGACTTATATGAACTTATACAAAGTGAAATGAACAAGATGAGAACAGTAATAGCAATATTGTACAGTAATTAATTGTGAATAACTTACAAAGAAAAATCCCACCCACTTCTAGAGAAAGAACTGATGGAATCTTAATGCAGATTGAAGCATACTCTTCAAACTTACTTTATTATTCTTGTTTTTAATCTATCATTTCTATTGCAGCATGACTAATATGGAAATATTTTGCATGACTACAGATTTATCATCTATGCCAAATTGCTTGATTTCTAAATGAGAGTGGAGGGAAGAAAGTAAGGGAAAGAATTTGGAACTCAAAATTTTTAAAAATTAGAGTTAAAATTTTTGTTTACATGTAATTGAGAAAAAATAAAATAAATATTAAAAAAAAAATTCAGTTTAAAAAATGAACACATAAAACCATTTCATTTATATCCATCTACTTTTGATTTTCCAGAGTCATAACTGTTTTTAAGTTGGTGAGTTGTTTCTGTTGTCATGGATGCTTAGAAGGGTAGGAGGGAGAAAAGTGACATGCTTCCACCTTTAGCACTCTCAAAATAAATGTTCTTTTAAGTCAATTTAAGACTTCCATAGTTTTGACACTTAGAGAACATTCATTATAAAGTAGAAAATACAGAAGAATACAAACTTTGAAATTGTGACCCTTTGGTTTTTGGTCATGATTGCCCCATTAGAAAATATTCACCTTCTGACTTCATAGGTAAAGGTTCCAGTACTTTAGGATTGTTTGTCAAATAAATTGTCTTACAAAAGAAAAAAAAAAAAAAAGGAGAAATTTTTTTTAAAAGAAGAAAAACCACAACCAACGAGTATAAAACTTTGTGTAAAAAATATCATAATTAGCATGGGGAAAATGAGTTTTGTTTTTTTTTCCCCCCAGGATACTGATATGAGTCTGCTTTCTTGGGAGCACTGGGTCAGGAAGGGGAGATGGTGGTAGGAAAACTTCCTTTTCTCACCAAATACTCTGTGTTAGGATTACTAAGTGAGAACTGAGGTTGTCTGGATAGTGACAAGGTGAGAATTCAGGTTTTCTGGACAATTACAAGGTGAGAACTCAGGTTGACTTGAGAGAGGGGGCAAGCTCATTGGCTGGGGTGGTTCTTCCCAGAAGCCCTTGCATTATCCCACACCCATTCTCTGGGAGTATAAAAGAGACAGCACTGGGCGCAGAGAGGAGATCGGCCTGGAGAAGGATAAGAGCTGGAGGAGATTCAGAGCCAGGATTCAAGAAGAAAGACTCTGAATTGCATCAGGCTTGACGGGGCTCTCTGCAGGAAGGGAAGTCACTTCTTTGGA
Source organism: Sminthopsis crassicaudata (assembly GCF_048593235.1). Classification (NCBI taxonomy): domain Eukaryota; kingdom Metazoa; phylum Chordata; class Mammalia; order Dasyuromorphia; family Dasyuridae; genus Sminthopsis; species Sminthopsis crassicaudata. The sequence continues at coordinate 273,247,163 of NC_133619.1, read as the reverse complement.
CAAGAGTTAACAGCAACTGCCTGGAGACAACGGTTCGTTACAGGAAGAAGAATCTGTCTGAGAGATTTGAGTAGACACAGCAGATCTCTTCCCAGAGAGTGATCCGGCAGCTTCTAGAGACGACAGCTCGCTACAACTCTGTACTTCACAGAACTCTAGAAGTACAAGGTAAAAGTACTCCTGGGCTTTCATCCTTTGGGTCTTGTCCTATGCCATCCCTTTCCCAGAGTCTAGATTTTTAAAGATCCTCTTGTAAAGGCTTGGGAGATGGTTCTCTCTTGGTATGACTGCAACTAGTGAATTCCATTTTCTGTCACTGAAACCATTGGAATGAAGGCTCATTTTGTCAGATTAAGGAGTTTTAAAGTAAGAAGACTCAAATAGTTTCTGTCATCCTTTTCAATTCCTATATTTAATATTCCTAGCCTCTTCAAATAAAGAATTTTGTGACACTAGAGAAGAAAAAAAAGGCAAAAAAGTCAATAAATCTTCTGAATTTTTTTTCTTGGACATTTTTACATGTCCAGTCAAATTTATTAAAGGATAAACATATAGACAACCAAGGGTTTAGAACAGCTGTGGATTGGTGGGGCAGAGATGGGATATTGCTACAATGTTCCCAAACTGTTGGCTAGAATTGAGGAATGAAATGGCAACACCCAGGAAATAATTTTTATATTCTCTTTTTTACAGGAAAAGTATAATTTTTGACCTGTCTTAGGAATGCTTTTTTTCTGTTCAAGGGTCACAGGATAGTGATTGGTGGGATCAAGATGTCACTTGTTGCCTCTTGATTTATTCATTGGGATCTTTGAATATTGTAATTATGAGGAACACGAAACTGGAATATTTCCCAATTTACTTGAGGTTAGGTAATAAGAGAGATGTGAAGGATCTTATTTGTGATGATAAGTGCTTTAGGATTATTTAGTCTCAATATGGTACTTATCTATAAAGTTTATCATTGATGAGATATTTGATTTTAGGGATAAAGTCAAAAGAGATCAAGATATAATTCAAACTAAGATAATAACTAATTAAGAAGAATATGAGTTGTTTTAGGGAAATCTGCTGGCATGATAGTAGGTTGTCCTCTCAAGTAGAGCTCAGATGCTCTAATGGAAGCGTATATAGATTTTTTCCCCTTCACCATTCTACATATGAAAGTTAACTCAGGTTCTGTAAGGTAGCAGAAAAAAACTTATAGCACACAAAGATCTTAACATGAGGATGAAGTCCTCAACATTAATATAGACTGTATAGGGGCAGCTAAGTGGCTCAGTGGATAGAGCACCAGCCTTGAATTCAGGAGGACCGGAGTTCAAATCTGGTCTCAGACACTTAACACTTCCTAGCTGTGTGACCCTGGGCAAGTCACTTAACCCCAGCCTCAGGAAAAAAAAATAATAATAATATAGACTGTATAAAAATATATGTATGTATATTTATATTCATTAACAATATTATTTCTCTTACATTTGGCATAGGAAAGGTAGCATCTATCATTACAAATTTCTAGGAATCAAATATATGCTTTTATGTACATTTTAAGAATGGACAAAGAAACCACAAACAAAATCATTATGAAATGAATCATGGCAATATAGTTTAATGGACTCTAAAATAGCAGGTGCTGTCTTCTATACTGGGTATACTACTATACTTTCTCTCTTCCCTTCTCAGTTTAATTTGCTGAAGCTCTCATTTTAGCTAGTTATAACTGTGTTATAAAACCACCTAAACCTCCATGCTTATGTCTCCCTGTTTTGTTGGTAGCCCTTTGGGACATTATGGAAAACATTTTGGTGTCCTCTGACTAGGAGATGAAAACATTTGCCTAAAATCATCCATCTTTTCATTATAGATTTAGATCTTATTCAGAGTAAATATGATCTTTGTTAACACAGATTAGGGAAAATGCATAAAACAGCATTATTTAAATAACAAGTATTTATAAAGCATCTACTCTATGCCAGATATTGAGCTACACTATAGGTACTAGAAATACAATGACAGAAATAAAAGTTTCCGACTTCAAGGAGTTTAAATTATGAAGGTATCACATCAAGACTTCTCTTTGTGTTATTTCTGCATTGTCTACAATTGAATTTTGGAACAGGCTGCCTCGAGAAATATGAAGTTCTTTATTTCATTGGAACAAAGGTAGTGGGAATTTCTTTTTTGAATGGGTTGGTCAGACAAAATGACCACTGAGGTTCCTTTCATATCTTAAATTCTGTGATTCTGAATTGGATTTTATTTCATTTTTTTCTTCTATTATTGCATAATCTTAAACTATGGTGGCACTTTTACTTTCCCTTTAACTAATAGGAATGGCAAGTTATACAGATTTAAAGTTATTAATTGAATAATAATAGACCAACATTTCTGATTTGGTCTATATATCCATAAATACATTTCTGGAAAATCATAGGATATCCTTCAAATGATTATTTTATTAGCATCCATGACAGTCTGTATCAGGCTACTTAACATATGGTGAGCTAAATAGATCTCTGTGGCCAGTGATCAGAGAATGTTACAAGAAAGGGGATGGCAAAGTCATTTTGCTTTTGGCAAAATACTGACTCAGTGCACTCAGGAGGAGATAAATTGGAGCCTGCTGTTATATCTGTCAACCTACTGATTACCTAATGTGGAACCCAGGTCACTGAAGTATGGGAAATGAGACACTAAAATGTAGACCCCAATATTCCAAAGCAAACACATATTGGTGCAGACACACGCAAACTCATTCTCAGAAGTTGTTATGTCTTTGTCCGACTAATATAGATAGCAGCAGGACCTCGTTAAATCAGGATGGAAAAGGAAAATGGGAACGAGCTTCTAGGATGAATTCAACAGTGCCTTGGAGGAGCTGGTGCCTGAGCACGAGTCCTTGGAAGCCCTCTGCTTAAAACCCCCGGCTGCCAGATGATTCATGAACAGCAGCTGTGCCAAAGGCTTCATTTCCTGCCCTCTTAGCTGGAAGGAAAGTATTGTCAGAGGGTCCCCACCAGGCAGGGTGGGGTTCCAGGATGAAAGGATGAGTTTGAAACCTATAATAAAATGTCACTGTCCAGGAAACAGACTCTTTCTACCCTATCTCCACAAACTCCTCCAAATCATTTACACTTTCTTCTTTCTTTTAAGCCAATCTTTCAGCAAATAGATTACAGCAGTCAAAGCAAAGTGGTTGTTGTTTTTCACCTGTAGGCGAATGAAATAAAGAGCATTTTGACCTGATAGATTCTATGTAATGGACAGCACTAACAAATAAATCCTGTTGTTCTAGGGAGCATAATTTGATTTGAGGGATCATTATTTAAAGATTTTATTGATTCTCTTTTCTTTATTCCATTGGCACCCTTCCCCCACTTCCCAAATGATCATTCTTCCTGCTTCAGAGAGAGGGAGTGATGGAGAGGGAGATGTGCCAGGAAGTGAGAACTGAAGGAAGGGAATTGCAGATGAATGAATACTCATAAGGAAACCACATCTAGAGCTAGACACAAATGTAACCATTGAGAAGGGGCCAGTGCAAGGAAAATAATTGTACGATTTGCCAACACCAGTGGGTAAAACTATGAAAGAGGTTAGAAAATAGCATTTTAACAGACAAACAAGAACAGTTAATTTTATTTAGGATGTTTAAAAAAAAACCCAATTCATTCTTCTTAATTCCAGCTATTATTTCAGCTGTAGTTAAAAAAGAAAGAAAGGAAAAAAGGAATGCAGACACAACTCTAAAGGTAAATTGTGCTGAGAGAGTTTCCCTGCTTTCAGATTTTATTCTTAAGGTTCCTCATACACTAACAATGTAAGAAGAAAATGAATTATTATTATATTTATATACATTTTCATATATATATGTACATGTATATATAAAATATATATAATTAGGTAATGTTTGTAATATTAGGTAAGACATACTTATAGAAAGTAACAAGCAAAAATGCAATTTTGGTACAATTACTATAAATTATCCTATAGTATCCTATAAATAATAAAGTGTGTTCTATAAATAATAAAACTAATTGTAAAATACTTAATAAAATGATGAATTTCATAAGATATCCTTGAATCTAGGCCTCTCTATAATTTCATTTCAATTAACAAAATATTTAGTAAGTGCTCTATGCATTAGTGACTTTAAGAACCTGTTGAAGTGTCAGAAATAAGGGTGAGAGGTCCCCAGGCCAGTATCCCAGGTTCTTGCTGGATTTATAGTAACATAGTAATAATAGGCTCTTCCAAAAGGGATTTAGCAAAGGTAGGTTTTTAGCAAAGATGGGTTTACACTGAGAAATACTTTCCTCAGTGGGCCAAATCCAGAAAGGAATTAGCAAAGGTTTGGGGTTCAGCCTTTGATTATATTGGGTTTTCATGTCTGGAGGCTAGGGCATGATCTCCAGATGAATTTGAGGGACTAATTTTCAATTAAATAAACAAAGGATGGTGATTGTTTTACCAGAGAAAAGTGATTATCAGATCAATTGGGAGTGGGAGATTCCTGTGGGAACCAGACAGCTTTCCCAAGGGAGAATCAGGTGCGTGAATTTTTAGGAATTTCTCCAGGCCAGGTGGCCAGCCTCTACAAAGATACAGGAGACACAGAATCCTATTACTTCAAACTAAGGATATAATCCCATTCCTTAAGATATTACAGAGATATATGTGAGTGTGTTTCAAGATAAAGGAGAGATCACTGCTCAAGATGGTCCTTTTTTTGAGAATGGGGAAAAAGAAGATTTTAGCAATCTGAGGGCAGCTAAGTGGTATCATAGCTAGACTTGGGAAGACTTCAGACACTTACTAGTTGTGTGACTCTGGAGAAGTCATTTACCCCTATTTGCCTCAGATTCTATATCTGTCAAATGAGCTAGAGAAAGAAAAGGCAAACCATTCCAGTATTTTTGCCAAGAAAACCCCAAATGGGTCATAAAGAGCAGATCTGACCCAATTACTACCCTACTTAATAAACTCCAGAGGCTTTTTTGTCTCCAAGATCAAATATAAAATCATCTCTTTGGCTTTTAACTGAGCCCCTTCCTAACTTTCAAGGCTTCTTATACCTTACTATTTGCTGTGGATTTTTAATTCAGTGACTGGCCTCCTGACTATTCCAGAAACGATATATTCCATCTTTCCTCTGGGGGCATTCTCTCTGTCCCTTTTCTATGCTTGGAATACTTTTCCTCCTTCACTATGATTACTGACCTTCTCTCTGTTATTTCCTATTCATCCTGCATATAGCTTGCTTTGAACATATTTATTTGTGTTTTTTCTATTTCATTAAATTATAAACTCCTCAAAGTGTGTCTTTTGACACTTTTTTGTATCCCCAGCACTTAACACAGTGCCTGGTACATAGTAAATATTTAATACATGCTTATTGATTATAACATAAGATCATAAGGACAGTGACCGAATGCAACAGAAAAGAAAGCAAAATGCAACAATATGTTGGTAATAAGAAACACACTTTTAAAAATATAAAGATACACAGAGAAAAAAGATGAAGTACTGGAATAGAAACTATTATGCCTGAGGTGAATCCCAAAAAGCAGGGATGGTAATCATGATCTCATGCAAGCTAAAAGTAGGCATAGACATGTTTAAAAGAGATTAACAGGGAAATGGTATTATATTTAAAGGCACTATAGACAATTAAATAATATCAATAGTATATATGCACTGAATAATATAGCATCTAAATAGTAAAAGATAGAGCTAATTGAAATACAGGGAGAAGTAAACAACAAAACAGCAATTGTTGGGGACCTTAATGTGCCCTTTCAAATAGACAAATCCAACCAAAAGATAAACAAGAAAGAAACTAAAGATCTGATTAGAATTTAGAAAAAGTAAAATGTTGAATATCTAGTGATTATTGAATGGGAAATACTTTCATGGAAACCTGAAATATAGATATAATCACATATAAGCGTGCACATATACACACACGTTTGTCATTCAGTTGTGTCCTGCTCTTTGTCATTCCTTGGACCATGCTGTCTTTAGGAATTTTGGGGGGCAAAGATATTAGAGTGATTTGCCATTTCCTTCTTCAGTGGAATAAGGGAAACAGCTAGTAAATATCTGAGGAGGGATTTGAATTCACCAAATAATCACCAGATATATGATGTATTGCTTTCTTTCCCTTCCCTCCCTCCTTATCTCCCTTCTTCCTTCTCTTCCTCTCTCCTTCCCTCCTTTCCCCACTCCTCCCTCTCTCTCTGTCACTCCCTCTCTGTCACTCTCTTTTTGTCACTTTCTTTCTCTCTGTCTCTGTCTCTCTTTCTCTCTCTCTCCCTTCCTTTCTCTAGCTTTCCATGGCATATTTACAAAAATTGGCTATGCCTAGGGCATAAATATTCTTAAAAATGCAGAAAAGCAGAGATATTAAACACATCCTTTACCAACCACAACACAATACAATTTATGAATTACTTGAAGAAATATTCATATTTAAATGGAAACTAGATAACATAATCTTAAAGAATTATGGTTCAAGGAATAATTTTCATCAGAATAAATTATTACAGCAATATACTATATCCAAACTTATAGAATTCATTCAAAATAATGCTTCAGAAATATTTCAAAAGTTTTCATCAAAAAGTCAGATAAATAAATTGGACATACAACCAAAAAAATTAGAAAATAGGAAAAAAAGAGAAGTCACCAATAAAGAGAAAAATAGTAATTTAAAAATAAGACATTTTAAAAATTAAAAATAGCCAGCTGATTTAAAAATAAAACTTTAATAAAATAAGTAAGCCATCAGATAATTTGATTTTTTTCAAAAAAGAAGAACATTAAATCACCAATTTAAAAAATACAAATGGAAGAAATAAAGAAACTAATTAGAAATTATTTGCTAAATTAGACACCAACAAAACCAATGCTTTAAAATAAATACATGGATATTTTCAAAAATGTAAAAAAAACCCAACAAATATATATATATATATATATATATATATATATATATATATATATATATATATATGTAATCTCAGAAACAGAATAATGCAAAAATGATCTATCAAAGCAAGAATGAAGTAGAGACAGGTTCAAATCAATTACAAGTGAATTTTTACAACTCTGAAAGAACAATTAATTTTAAGGTACATAAATTATTTGGAAAAATAAAGTATCTTAATAAATATTTTTAAGTAAATAAATGTTATTTTTATGTCAGTCAATCTTTAAACTGGGAGAGATAAATCAAGTTAGGTAAATAAGCCTTTAATATGTGTTAGGCAACGTACTACATGGTAGATATTCAAAAAGAAACAAAAACAAAGACGGTCCTTTGGAAGCTTATATTCTATTGGAGGAAAAATAAAAATGGGACACTAATTCATTGTTGATGGAATTCGGAAATGATGTAACCATTTTGGAGAGCAATGTGGAATTATGTCTCAAGAGTTATTAAACCCTTTGATCCAGTAATACTACTACTTGGTCTATTTCCAAAGGTGGTTAGAGAAAAAGGGAAGAAACATATACATTCTAGATGGTTTATAGCAGCTGTTTTTGAGGTGGCAAAGAAATTGCAGGTTTGCCCATCAACGATCTTAGAAAAATATGGAAGGAATTACATGAAATAATTGAAGAGCGAAATGAGTAGAACCAAGAGAATACTGCATATAGTACCAGCAATATTATTTTATGTACAACTTTGAGCAGATAAGTTATTTTAAATATTATAAATATTCAAAGTAACTATAAAAGACATAAGAAGGAAGATGCTATCTGCACTTATTTATGTTTAGAGGTAGCCATGGGAGGAGAGAAATTTACATAATAATTTTCTTGTCTATTTGAAGGGAAGTTGTACATAGTAGATTTGGAGTTGCATGTATAATCATTTTTATTGTGCTATATTACAAAAATACTTATTTATTCCATAATTTAAAAATTTAAAAAATATATGTGGGAAAAAAGAGCTTATGAAGGAAAATAATAGATAATTAGGATCAGGGCCTAGAGTTGAATAAAATGAGTGAATACGGTGGGCCTAGAGGTCCTTCCTTAAAATGAATATTTGGCTAGTAAATGGCCCATTAGGGAAAGAAGCCAAAAGAGAACGAATCTTCCAAGGCAAGAAAGTGGTTGTTTATGGTAGTAAAGGTAGTCTTCAGTGTAAGAAGAATGGTGGGAATAGTGGAAAAGGATTCTGAAGAGTCAAGAGAGGCTCATGAGAGAGGGCCTCAGAGAGGAATGAAGGAATGAACAATCACAGCTAGAAAGCCATAGAAAAATATCACTAATGAATATTTATGCAAAAATATTGAATAAAATATTAATAAATAAATTATAGCCATGAATTCAAGATATATTTACTTTGATCAATTTAGATTTGTACCTAGAATGATTCAATATCAGGAATATTATAATAGATTAGAATAATAATTACAACACCATAAAAAGATGTTTATTACCTCTTTATGTCTTGAGATATTTATTATTGTTGATCAGCATCAAATTTATGATAAAAAAAGTTATTCTTAAAGAGGCTATTGCAGGGGTAGCTGGATGGTGCAGTGGGTAGAGCAACAGCCCTGCAATTTAGAAAACTTGAGTTCAAACTTGCCCTCAGACACTTACTGACCATGTAACCCTGGAGTAAATCACTTAGCCCCAATTGCTTCCTAAAACAATTATTACCGTTCACTTGATTATAAAACTAAAATCAGAAGAAATTCAATAGTTATCTCAGGAGTCTAATCCTTTCATTTTGTGAATGAAGAAACACATATTGATAGAGATTGAGTCTTGTCCAAGGTCACAAAACTATTAAGTAGAGCAGATAAGATTTGAACTTGAATATTTTACTATAAATCCAGCAATCTTTCTACTGATTCATACAGGAGAAGAAATGACACTTACCTAGGTGACTTTGTGAAGTGAAAGGAGAAGATATGAGATTGGAGGGAAAGGATCTACATGATTTGACCACTGGGTCTTAGATATTTGAGATTAATGGCAGGAGAATTGATGATGTCTCTGAGGTTGTGCCTTGGTGATTGAAAACGTTATAATGCCCTCTTTAGAAACAGTTTTTTTTTTTCTTTCACCTCTTCATTCTACATTGGCCCAATAAAGAACCTTCATTGCTCTTGTATTATAAAAGTAAGTGATACAAGTGATATAATGCGACTACAACTGTGGTTTGTAAAGAAATCTGTCTGTTGCAGAGAGCCAGTGGCCTGATGACTTTGAGTTCCGATAAAAGCCTAAAGTTCCTTTTTCCTATAGACAGAAAAAAACCTTCTTTAGAGAGTTTTTCAGAGTAAGAAGCTGGAATATTTCCAAATAATAAAAAGCTTTTCTCATTGACAAAACACTCTCTAGGAATAGTCTCTGTTAATGACTGCAGGACTCTAGTAGAAATGATTATAATTCTTCCTTAAACTCCTACTGAGAAAACATCATTAAGGATTTTATGGAAAATTGAAATAATATCTAAAAGAACAGAATTCTTACTTTCCATTATAAGATAAGTATATTTACTGTAATAGTTTAAGTTGTTATTTAGTTGCTTTCAGTTGTGTCCAATTCTTCATAACCCAATTTGGAGTTTTCTTGGTAAAGGTAATGGAGTGATTTGCCATTTATTACTCAAGCCCGTTTTACAGATGAGAAAACAAAGGCAAACAGCATTTTGCTGAGGGTCACACAACTAGTAATTGTCTGAGACTAGATTTTAATTCAGGTTTTTCTGACTCCAGGCCCAGTACTCTATCCATTGTATCACCTAAGTGTCATTTAATAGCCATAAATTTCCCTTCTACCAATGTAGATCATAAATCCTCCATACTCTGTCATTCTGTGTGTTTCCTGTCTATGTTTTATCACAGTTACTCCATATAGTATTATCCACATGACTTATGTATAGTAGAGAATCCCCATATATATATGGATAGAGATGGGGCTAATGTACCCTAGAGGGGAAAGCATTACTATTTCTGGACTATAAACTATGCATACTTATGGAACTACCAGCATCATCACCATCATTTTCATCATTATTATTATCATTACCACCATCATAATCATCATCATCATCATCATCATCAGGAGCAGCAGCAGCATTATTACTATTATAATCACCACTATCATCATCTATGAAGACCGAGTTAGCATCCTTGGGTACCTTAGAATCAGCTGGAATCAGGATAAGCAAAAGTCCTTGGTCTTTAGGGTAGAAGTGAAGGGGATGGACACAAGCTCTCCACGACCTCTCTTCTCCTCCTATACTGCCAAAGTGACCCTGGCTTGTCTTACTCCACCCCCTAATCCTCCCCACAATTCTCTGTATATACCAAAAGACTGAACCAGCACAGAATAGTGGGAAGGGCCATTTTCCAAGCATATGCTAATAGAGTATTGTCCAATCAATAATTAGCCTTAAGTGCTCGGTTTTCCCAAGTCAGTGCATCAATTCAGAGTTTCAGCCCTTTATCATCCTCAATATTTTTTTTTTCATTTTTATTTTCTATTCAAACGATCAGGCTTTTTACTTATCATAGGTTCATAGAGTTAGAGCTGAGAGTGATATTCCTGAGGACAACCAGTTTAACATTTTATTGTACAGATAAGAAAACTGAGGAGCAGAGAGGTTAAATGTAAATTTAATGATTTCCCCAAGGTCACAGAATACTAGAACATAGTTTCAAATCCAGGTTTTCTGATAGCCAATCCAGAGTTGTTTTCTTTCTTTTTTTTTTTTTTTTTTTTTTGTATTTCTTTTTTTTTCTTTTTACATTAAGTCCATTTATCACATGAGGAAACTGAGGCAAGAACAAGCTAATGTCTGAGTCTTAACATCTTAAATGTTCCTCTCTCTTCTTTCTGGCCTCATTGAACACCCTGTTTCCCTTCCTTGTTTTAGCCTGTCTCCTCAACCTTCCTCCCCACCCCATTCCTTTTTTTTGATATTCTATTTTTTTATTATTAATTTTTATAATTATAACTTCTTTTTGACAATACATATGCATAGGTAATTTTAAAAAAATAACATTATCCCTTGTACTCCCTTCTGTTCCGAATTTTTCCCCTCCTTCCCTCCACCCCCTCCCCTAGATGGCAGGCATTCCCATACATATTAAATATCTTATAGTATATCCTAGGTACAATATATATGTGCAGAACCGAATTTTGTTGTTATTGTTGTAAAGGAAGAATTGTATTCGGACAGAGTTGTTTTCACTACACAATAGCTCTTTCGTCCTAAATATAGACTGAACTTGTCTTGAATATAAAGCTGATCTTTTAGAAATAAGATTAGGAAAGATAAAGAAAATTGCATGGTCATACCAGCCCTGGAATCAGGTCACATTCAATTTCCAAATTTTCAAAAAGATTTCACTTAACTATTATCATAAAAAGCATTTGTTGTATATATCTCTTTCTGAATTTTGCCAGTTCACATATGGTTTCAAGTGAGTTAGACATAGTTGTACCCCATTAGCTAATGAGTAGTGAAACAGAGATAGATTCAGAATACACATTGAAACACATTAAATAAGTGAAATCAGAGTTAATGCATTAAATAAATTTCTGGAGGAGAGGGAAGGTGTTCTGTAGAAATTTTTAACCTAGAGAAATAACTACTATTGTTTTTTAAAAATTCAACTATAAAAATGTTTATTGACTACCATTGAAAAAATAAATTGGTAAATAATTAGTTGTGCTCACTTCACTGTTACTATTTTAAAAAATCAAATATATCCTCCCATTTTTGATTTCCTTCACAGGCTAATTGTACACTATTTCAAAGTCCGATTATTTTTATACAGCAAAATAACTGTTGGACATATATACATATGTTGTATTTAACTTATACTTTAATATATTTAACATGTATTGATCAACTTGCCATCTGGGGGAAGGAGTGGGAGGAAGGAGGGAAAAAGTTGGAACAAAAGGTTTTGCAATTGTCAATGCTGAAAAATTACCCATGCATATGTCTTGTAAATAAAAAGCTATAATAAAAGGTATATAGTAAAAAAAATCAAATATAAAAATATTTATTGGCTACCAATGAAAAAACAATTTCAGAAATAATTAGTTGTGTTACAACTAGGATAGGATGTCAGCATTAATAATACCAGTACTCTGAGTACATTTCCTTAAGGAAGACTCCTCCAACCAATTTGGGGGGAGTCTTATTTGTATGTGAATAGGAGAACACTGGTTTTTGCATGGCTTTTTGGAAAAGATAGTATCTGTATAAGCCATCATTAATCCTATATAAGGGGTGAAATGAGGAACCCCAATTGTGAGAGAATGAAAACTAAAGCAGGTCCTTGGAATTTTAGGATTATTTTACAATTGTGTTGAAGATACTGTTTGGATTTTGTTGGTGAATCTGAGACCAACCAGAATTGTGTTATAGGAATTTTGTGGTGATTCTTTAGTGTAAGCATTTGGGTAAGTCATGTGAAAATAAAATGACTAATTCTCCTGAGGAATTATGAGAAATTTCTGGAATTTAGGATTCAAATGTACTATTTGCATTCTAGTTAATTTGCTACATTCAGGCAAGGTGCAATATAAGTTAAATATGATTTAGTGAGGGGCACAGCAGGGCTCAGATCTCAGGTTCAATTCCCTGATACCCCATAGAAATGACTACTATTTCCCTATGGCAAAAATGGACTGGCCTAGAGGAATCTATGGTTTTGTTGATTTTTGTTTTATTTTGGGTCTTTTCTTGGGCATAAATGGTCAAATATGTGGGATTTCATGAGTTTGAGATATGTCTCTCAATTGGGGCTGTTAGTAGAAAGTCTAAATCCTTTGGAATCTAGCATAATTGCTGGAAATTATTTATTTATAAATGTTTATTACTTTGACTCTGGAGTTTCTTGATCCATCCTGGGCAGCATTTCTTGTGCTCACCAGCTGCAGCAAGATAATCAGAGGCAGTGCCTTTAACTTCAATAAAAAGTACTTCTTTGCCTTTGCCCTAACACGAGAGGCCAGATCAGTCCCTACAAGTAAGCACAGGAGAGCAGGGGCAGCTCATGCCCAAGTCAATCCCCAAGTCTGGGGGAACGTGGTGAACTCAGGCCCTAGCAGTGACAGCACAGTAGCACACAGACATATGGCAACATTACTTTTTACAAAAACATAGATCTCAGACGTTAGTAGTAGGCTCAGTATATTGGGAGTGGAGGTGGGGGGGGGATTTTGGCCATGACAGAGTCGAAAACAAGTATAACCAAGGGCTTCAGGGACACTGCCTGCCATGGACACAGATATGGGCACAAGAGGCAGTAGACAGCCAGGTGGTCTCTAGACCACTGGAACTGGTCTAGTGTCCTAAGAATAAGCACTAATAGCAAAATGCAGGCTTACTAGCTAGCCCATTCCTCAATGTAATCAAAAAATGATCGGCTCCTTCACACTCTTGCTAGTGTAATAGGCAGAGAGCATTGTAAAATTTCTTGCTCAGATAGAACTTGAAGGACAAAAAGAGTTTCTTGATTTCTGGAAGCAAGTGGGGAAGCTGAAGGCATCTACCCAGACTCCATAGAAGAAGGTCCCTCAAAAGTCTCTTAGGAGGTGAGAAATTAAGAGAAGGGCAAGAACTTTCTGGGAGGTCAGGGAATACTAATGTGGGTGGTGACACAAGATGCAATGAGAATCAGTGACTGTGAAGAAAGGGTATCTTTACTGCAGAGACTATGTTCCTACTCCTACTTTTTACACAGAGCCATTGTGAACTCCAAAAATGTGGTATCAAGTGTCACATGGCCCTAATTAATTGATTTCTCCCTTCTTTCTCCCTCCCTGTCTTTCTTTCTTCCTCTCTCCCTTTCTTCCTTCTTCTCTTTCTCCTTTCCCCTCATACATCATTTTATCATCCATCTTTCATCCTTTTATATTTCCCCTTCCTTCCTTCCTTCCTTCCTTCCTTCCTTCCTTCCTTCCTTCCTTCCTTCCTTCCTTCCTTCCTTCCTTCCTTCCTTCCTTCCTTCCTTCCTTCCTTCCTTCCTTCCTTCCTTCTTTCTTGTCTGCCTGATCACCTCTGACATTTACTGATCACCTTCTATATGTGGCATTGTAAATTAGTAAAGGCTTCATTACTATGATCTCCTAAATCAAGCCTTCTTAAAATTTTTATACTCATGACCCTTTTTTGCGTGATAAATTTTTATGTGACTCTGGGTATATAGATCAAACATTTACTGATAAAAATTATAATTCTATCATCAGATCTGAAGTGAGAAGGACCTGATTTCAAATCTGGCCTCAGATACTTATCACTTCCTAACTGTGTTATCCTGGGCAAATCACTTAACCCCAAATGTCTCAGCAAAAACAACAACAAAAGGAAAAAAAAAAACCTCATAATTCTGCAATCCCCACATTCAGTTATAAGTGTCACAAACCACAATTTATGAAGCTGTGTCCTAAATTAAATTTTAATCTTTGAGACTAGAGATTGTGTTTTCTTTGTCTTCCCCCACAGTGCCTGGTCTATTCATACCAGGATCTAGAAATCTCTTGTTTGCAAAATTATCAAAATTTTCTGAATTAAGATTTCTTATTGGGAGGAACTGGGTAGAATTGTTCTGCTATAAATTACTTAAAATTAGATGGTGTGGATGTTGTATATTTTCTGTATATGCATGAAAGATCCCCAAGTCAATTGGTGATTGAGAACTGACATTTTAAAATTCTTGATTTCTAACTCCCAAGTCAACCAGCAATAAGATGTGCTCCTGGGCATGTTACTAGAATCCTATTTCTTTTCCTAAAAAATAACACTCTTCTTCTCCATCTCCTATTTCTCTGGCTATTCAGAGAAAGTGATATCTTTACAACCCATAGAGGTAATGTATGCTGTAGAATGTCTAAGTAAAGAGATTCAGGAATAGATAGTTGGTAGGCAAAGCACTCCATCTAGTTTAATTTATTTCCTTTCTATCTGATTTAAGAGAGGAAAGGAGAAGCTGCTCTTTATTTCTAAGAACAATATTGTTTAGTACTTAGTTCCATTTTCATCTGGAGCCTGCTTAACATAATTTTTTTGGATTTAAATTTGGCCTCCAATGAAAAATTTACTAAGGTGGAATTAAATCTGATTAAATGAAATTAGATGGAAAATATGCAAAGTAAATATTTAAGGGACAATAATTACTGTAACTATTCCTAATCTAAAAAGTTTGAGAACAGCATGCTCTAGCATTCCAGAAGGATTGATCGGCCATACACACATATCTCTAAAAATAAAATCCATCTAGTCTACAATAACATATGTTTCCAGTTTATTTTCCAGTCTTTATCTTTCTTCATTTGGTATCCTCATCTGTACAGCCCAACTTCAACTCCTATAGAAATTTTATTTCTAGTTCAGTTCAGTTATATTTTGTCTCATGTTTGTTTCCCCATTCTCTACTTTCTATCCCTTCTCTTTATGGTAAAAATCCCTAAATGGCATATTTAAATCCCTTTTCTTCTGATAAGCTTCATCATCTTAACTATTAAATGATACCATTTGGCTTCCATTACTTTTGAGATTGAATATAAAATCCTATTTGGTATTTAAAGCCTTTTACAACCTGGCTCTTTGCTGTTTTTCCAGTCTTTTATACTTTATTCCCTTCCACTTACAATGTGATCCAGCAGTATTGGATTGTATGCTGTATGCTGTTTCTGTATGCTGTAACTGTATGCTGTTTCCTCAATTAGAATGTGCTTTTTTTCAAGGGCAGGACCCATGTTTTTGTACTTCTTTTCATACCCACTGCTTAGTATAGTACATGCACATGGTGCCCACTGCTTAGTATAGTACATGCACATGGTGCCCACTGCTTAGTATAGGACATGCACATGGTGCTTATTAAATGTTTGTTGAGTAATCTTCCCTTCTCTTCTTTCCCTATGATTCTCTGGGAGTTAAATAGATGACCTACTCCTTCCTTATAAGTACCTTTTACAAACCATTGCTCTATCAGCATTGCTCCACTTCTCACTTGGAATTCAATCCATTTTTATATCAATTCCTTTATATTTTTGTCACTGTCATTTACTTTCAGAGAACCATTCTACCTATCTTAATGATGTCTATATCTGGCTCACGTTGCCCTTCAGAAAAATTGGGACTCAAAGCCCTCAAAGTCTTACCCCCTCCTACTTTTCCAACCTTATTTTTTACCACTTACTTACAAATACTCTTTATGCAGTGGTTTTTATCTTTACCTTTATCTTCTGGTTGTGAGAAGAAGAAACTCCAACTCTCAGATGCCAGAATTCTTGCTGGCTTTTCCCCAAGACTTCTATGTTCTCATTTCTTCATTCCATATGTCTTCCTTTAAGTCTTAATTAAACTCTCACCTTCTATAGGAAACCTTCTCTAATACTTGTTAATTCAATGCCTTCCCTTTGTTACTTGTTTCCTAATTATTCTGTATATCAATTGCTTTGTATGCACTTTTTGTTTACTTATTGTTTCCCCAATTAGAGTGTAACCTTCTTGAGGGCAAGAATTATCTTTTTCCTCTTTTCTTATCCCCAAAATTTAGCATGTATATAGTAGGCACTAGAAGATGCTTACTGATTGATGGATTTCTACCAGTGTATTTTTTCTTTTAGTAATTCTAAAACATAAAGAAGCAATAGTCACTTCACAATCCTGTATGTAAAACTGGTAATTACAACATTACTTGTGTTCCAGTATCACTCTATTTCTTAATTTAAAAAAAGATCATTTAATTACTTGGGATAGAATACTAAACCAATAAATGATATCACCAAAGACTTATTGTCTAATATTTTAATATTCTTTCTAATTTTTGACAGCAACCATAGTAGTTTCAGGGCATACACAATCTGCTGTAAATTAATAATCATTAACCTTTAGCATTGTGCTATTTTAATTGATTCTCATAATATCCTTGTGGAGTAAATCCTATTATTATTATTTTATCCATTTTATGAATAAGATAAATGAAACTGAGACAAATTAAACAACTTTTCCAGGGACACAAAACTTATAAATATCTGAAACAGGATTTAAAATTTTCCTGACTTCAAGCCATGAATTCTTTACACTGTGTCACCTAGTTGTCTTTATTCTGTCCACTCCACCCCTTTTCTGGAATTGGTCATGGGTTCATCTATGAAGTATTACTCATACTGTCAATGTTATCTTGTTCTTATTTTTTCTAGTGGGATTTTGATAAAAATTGTCTGAAGATAATGTCACTATCTTGACTTTACTTTGTCTTATTAAGTATTGTGCAGGTAAACAAAATGAAAGCTTTTTGTAATTAAATAAAAATGTTGGAATGTGTGTTTTTCCTTTAGACTTATTGAAAGCATGTTCAGGACAATTCCTATAGTAGAAAGACAAAAGAGATAATATCTACATCAGCCTATTCTTCGACAGTTTTAATTTCTTCTCTTAGGACTTAACATTTTTAAAGCTCTTTATTGCATGGACATTCTGAGAATTTTGTATCTATAATTTTTTTCTTTATTTTTTTATGGACCAGTACTTTAAGTGTTTATGGGTAACAAATCTGTAATGACTCTCTGATTGCACATATAATTTAGTTGTTGAATTCGTAAGTGTATTTTTGGTAGGGTATGATGGGATTTTTGGTCTCTTATTTATAAATGAGTTTTAATATATGATCTTAGTATTCTTTCTATAATGTATAATTGTACTGATTATGTTTTTCTAAATATCTAACAGATATAAAGTTTTTTAGCTTGAATAATATCTTGTAGGTTTTTGAAGGATTTTTTTTTTTGAAGAATTAATTAGTAAGTCTTGTTGCTGTTGTTGTCATTCTTAAAGAGGACCAATCACATCATAATGGTGATGTCTTGATTTATGCATAAATTGAAGTTCAGTGGTAAGACATGTCAAAAAAAATTAGTTAACTCTGGCCTCCATAAAGATAATTGTTGTATAAATTATATAAATAAGTGAAAATGAAATGATTGTGAATCACTGTCATAAATACCTAGTCAGGAAAACTCATTTCCTTGAGTTCAAATCCAGCTTCAAACACACTACTTATGTAATTTTAGGCAAATTTTATTTGTAGTTCTTTATCTAGGAAAATGTAGTAAGGAAGGAAATGGTATACTACTCCACTCCAAATGGGGTCATGAATAATCAGGCATGATTGAATTGACCCTATAATCAAAAATCATAATTGCCTCTCTTCCTTTTCTTTTTTTTAATTGTATTAAGTTTATTTATTTTTAATACACATTGCTTTATGAATCAGGTTGGGAGAGAAAAATCAGAGCAAAAGGGTATAACCATGGAAGATATTTTTTAAAAATGAGAAAAAAGTAGTGAACATAGAACGTGTTGATTTAGATTCAGTCTCCTTTATTCTTTTTCTGGATGCAGGTGATATTTTCTGTCCAAAGTCTAGTGGGATTGCTTTGGATCACTGAGAAGTTGATTCATAGTTGATCTTCACACATTCTTGCTATTATTGTGTACAATGTATTCTTGGTTCTGCTTATTTCACTCAGCATCAGTTCATATAAATCTTTTCAGGCTTTTCTATGATCAGCTTGTTCATCATTTTTTATAGAACAATAATAATCTATTATCTTCATATACCACAACTCATCCAGCCATTCCCCAATTGATGGGCATCCACTCCTTTTCCAATATTTTTGCTACCACAAAAAGAACTGCTACAAATATTTTTGCACATATAGGTCCCTTTCCTCCTTTATGATTTCCTTGGGATACAGACACTAATAGCACTGCTGGATCAAAGGGTATTCACAGTTTGATAGCCCTTGGGCATAGTTCCAAATTATTTTACAGAATGATTGGATCATTTCACAACTCCACCAAGAAGGCATCAGTGTCCCAGCTTTCCCATATCCCCTCCAACATTTTTCACTATCTTTTCTTGTCATCTTAGCCAATTGAGAGATATGAGGTGATATCCCAGAGATATTTTAATTTGCATTTCACTAATCAATAGTGCAAAGAGTGATAGTTTTAGCTATTTAGAGATATAAATGTTCCCTTAAGAACTGCATTGACTGCATCTCATAGGTTTTGGTATGTTATTTCAATATTATCTTCCATCAACTCTTCTTTCCTTCTCTTACATTTTCCCCTAATTGTTTCTTCTCCCCCTTCTATCCTATCCTCCCTTTTCTTTCCCTTTTTCTCCTCCTGTTTATTTATAGGATTAGGTAAATTTCTGTATCCAACTGAATGATTAAATTGTTTCTTCTTAAACCCAAAACTGATGAGATCAAGTTTCAGATAATGCTCATCCCCCTCTCTTCTTTCCCTTCATTGTAATAGGTCCTATTCTTGTTGAGTTTTGACTTCAGGATGACAATAATTTTAAAAATATATAGTCCCAGATTTCTTTGTGATAGCTTTATGATTGATATTCCTTGTGAAGAGAAGACCAAGATATTTCAAGTCATTGTTTTCATCCATTGGTTCATCCAGACTTAAGTTAAAAGATTTCAGTTTCTATTTTTCCTTAGCACATAGTGAAAGAATTTTGGTTTGACTAGATGACACTTTTTAATATTACTGGAGAAAATGACTTCCTTCCCCATGGCCCCAAGTGGTGCCATGTAATTTGATGTAATTCATATATATATATATATATATATATATATATATATATATATATATATATATATATATATATATATATATGCAAATCCATAGTTTTGGTACAACTCTTTTTTATTTGAAAGTCACATTAATTTTGCCCCAGGAGCAGCAATAGTCTCTGTAATATTAGACAGAATTACTTATTTGCATTGTTTTTCTGGAAGATAACGTTTGATGTCAATTTTTTTCAACATTAATTTATTGATGGCATGTTTTAAATAGAGAAGAGTTTTCCATGTGAACATCAGATGTCCTAATGTTATTACTATGCTTGGAACTTGGAACAAATATATAAAAACACATACAAATATGCATATGCATGTAAATATATACATATATAAATATATGTGTAGATGTGTTTGTGTATTTGCAGTTCATCAAGGCAGAATTGAACCAAAGACTTTGTAATATTAGTAAAGATAATAGAAATGTCAAGGCTCTTTGGAATTGTTCAATAATCTACAATAATCTTATTCAATAATCCACAAATCATTAATAAGTTGCTCTTCAAGTGACCTGGATGTTTTAACACACTATTCTTTTATCCCTTCATACGTATATATATATTCATGTATATGTATATACACATATATATTTTATATATAAGTATTCATATATATATTTAAATAGTTATATATATTTTTGAAGAATACAAGCTATGAATGTTTTATAAAAATAAAAAATTGTTCGTATTTATGGGGTCATTGGTGTTCTCATCTTTTGGTAATCAATATGTCATGCTTTCTATTAAGAAAGATGAGATCAGATTTATATTAGAAAAAAAACTGGTAAAGTTTCCTGAGTTTGCTGGTAATTAACAAAAAAGAATTGCTAGCTTTACTAGTATTTCTTGCATCACTGTGGAGCATTTGAGATAATAATTATGAATCTTAGCAGGTTCCATTATTTTCCATTTTAGGAGAGAAACTAGTGTTAAAATCACCTCCTTGATCCAACCATTCTATCATCCATTACATTGACAGTTTGTAAATATTTTGTCTTGTGCTTGCTTTAAATTACTCTTTTATTTTGTCAAATCACTTTTGCCAGTTATATACAAATTTTCCTTATATTTTTTCTGTGAATGTAATTTGATTCTTCTAATTTATTTACTTCTGAAGTCTCTATAATGCAGCTATTCATTGATGTTAAATTATTAATTTTGTGGTTTTGTATAGGTTTGACTTAGCAAATAGTCTTAAACTTCTGACTTTTATTTTTAATTAATGATTTAGGGAATTTAAAGTTTCTGACATGTTTTCGGTTTTCAGATTCTATGCCATATGTTTCTTTTTTGTTCTTTAGTTTTATCTTTTGTACATAGTAGCTATATGTTAATGTAACCTACCAAAAGCTTTCTTTGGATCTTCAATTATTTTCCTAGCTATTTCTGTCATAGTGATATACTATAATTATTGTCAAGAATTTTGGTAGTTAAACCTCCTTTTCCATATATGTCCTAATTGAGATAACAACTCTAATGTTTACTGTGGTCATCCTGAATTGCATTTACATTTTCTATCACATATTGTGGGAAAAGGTATAATTTTATGATGGTAAAAGCAGAAAGTAGCTTTATGAATGACTTTGTATTGGTCTGGTTCTACTATCAGTTGGATTTATACCATCAAACTTGAAAGAAGTTTTTCAAAATTCAAGTCTCACTCTGGCCATCTTTTTTTCCCCTAAATTATTTAATATATCAGTCCTATCTTTGCTTTCTTTATTAAGCAATACTTCTTGAGTTTGTGCTAAGTGAAGCTTTCTAATACTTCATGTTCTTCACCCCCCCTTTTTTATTTTTGTTATTCTTTGATTTCTACTCTTAATAAATTTAGATTTAGGATTGATGTTATTTCTTACAGTTTTCTTGAAGTGATTGGTCATATATTTTTGCAATGCTGGGAACTGGGGATATGATTGTCCAAAAAGAAATGTAGAGTTCTTGCCTATACCTGATAAGATATGTGTTCAATTTTGTTGCTGTTGAATAGGTGCAAAATTTAAAAAATACGAAAAAACATGTCTCATGGGAGTATTCTGGGAAGATGGCTTAGTAGATTTCAAACTTTTCACACTTCACCCACAAATTTGCTCCTTAGAGTGAACATAGATGCCAGGCCTAGCTGTACTGCAGAGACTTGGCCCTCAGCAGGAAGCAACCAGCACATCAGTGGGGCAGGGAGACTGCTGGCTATGGGTACTTGCTAGAAGGGGTAGCTCTTGGTTTGGAATTCCAGGTCAGAGGGGAGTACTGTTGTAAAGCTAGAATCACCATCCCATATCCCATGATTAGAGGTGCTTACTTTAATACTTCTCATTTTTTAAAAGAAAGAACCAGCAAAGAAGGACGAACACCACCATAGGAACTTGTCATGGGAATAGGGAAGGCTGGAGATCATCTTCAGGGAAAGACGCTGAAGTTAAAAAAAAAAAAAAAAAAATTTGTTCTACCCCCAAAGAGTTAATGAAATGGTTCCCTGCCCAGAGAGAATTTTTTTTTTTAAATTAAGAGTCAAATGAGAGACACTGAGGAAAACAAACAATAAATGAACGAACACCATCCAAAAAACTCAAGAAGATCATGGAAAAAACGTTAACCAACTAGAAAAGGAGACACAGAATCTTAAAGATTAAAATAATTCTTTGCAAATTAGGATTGGACAAAGGGAAACTAGTGGAGCTATAAGAGACCAAGAAACCACAAAACAGAATATAGAGAATAAAAAAATAAAACAGAATGTGAAAAAATCTCATAAGAAAAACAATAGATTCAGAGAACAGATCAAAAAGACAGAATATAAGAATAATTGAACTACCTGAAAGATGTGACCAAAAAAAGAACCTTGACATAACAATGCAACACATAATCCAAAAAAATTATCCTGGAGTGATAGAATATAAGGGGAAAGTAGAAGTAGAAAAATTCTATCATTTACCACTTCAAGGAGATCCTTTGTGGAAAACACATAGGAATATTATTGCCAAATTTCAAAAGCCCCAGGTCAAAGAGAAAATTTCATAAGAAACAAGAAAAAAAAGAATTCAAATATTCTGGAGCTACAATTAGAATTGTAAAGCATTTATCATCAATCAGAAAAAAACAAACAAACAAAAACTGTGGGTCCTAGAATTATATATGCCAGCAATCAAAAGAACTAGGTCTGCAGTAAAAAAAATATATCATATATACCCAGCAAATTATCCACAATATTAATTTTTTTCATGTCAATGGACATTCAACGAACTTTCAGGTTTTCGGGACTTTCTTTCAATCAAATCTGAACTCTAGACAATTTAACACAGAAGAGCCAATATCAAAGATAAATCATTTCAAAGAACTTAACATAGATAAATTGTTTATGTTTTTTTTAACATGAAAATGCTTACTATATGTTTAAGATTGACATCAGCAATTGGATAGTTCAAAAGAAAGATTGGAGCAGAGTTGTATATGACCTAACTTTAAAAAAAGCTAAAAAGCAAAGCTGTCTAGGAAAAGGTAAAAATAATATATATATATATTTTTTGCACAAGAGAGACTCAGAGGAATAATAGACACAGACGAATTAAAAGAAGAAGGCTTAGTTCGTAGTTCTGAAAACCTAAATACTTTGGGAATGGATTATGTAGGTACATAAAGGGTATATAGCACCCTCCCAAATCCATAAAGACATAAGGGGGGGAGTGATTTTAGGGGGGAGGGGAAGCAAAAGAAGAGAGGTTAAGTAATAGCAAAGCAAGGTAAGGAGCTGAATTAAAATAGAAGAATTAGTTGAGATAGGAGCGACAATGAGGATAAGTAGTAGAATTTACCAGCACACAAAAAAAGAAGTATGGTTAGTTGATTTTACACAAAGTCAAACTTAAACATTCAATCAAGAGGGAAATCTACATTATATGTCAGCCATACTAATATTGTTTTAAATGCATGTTTACATATGGATAAAAGTGTGTGTGTTTTTTAAATTCCTGAACTAAAGAATTCCTAGGTGAATCTTGTGAATTGCTTGGATAGTATAAATTAAAGGTGAAAGAGAAATAGCTGTGTATTTGTTCCACAAAGTTGCTCTTGTCTTTTGCAGCCATTGTAATGATTATAATGCTTTATCAGTTCACATTATAAATATATGTTAATGAAAGTTTCTGAGATTTTAAAAAATAATATAAGCATTTCTGCTGTGGTAGAAGAAATAATTAGCTAATCTCCATTTAACATCTACTTGCAAACTGAAAATTTTTTTTTCCAGTAGAGAACATATTATTCACTGTTGGAGAGACACAAATCACGAATCAGTTGTCTATGCTATTCTGGAGGAATAATGTGCAAGAAAGTGACTTTTATTTATTTATTTTTAAAATCAGACTCTTTTCTTTGGGTTTAGACTACTCCCAAAGAATCTAGGGTCTGAAAAGTCTATTTTAGACCATGACCACTGATAACATTATAATGATGACAGTGTTAATCCTTTCAAATTCCAAAACCATTTTAACCACAAAGGTTAAGAAACCAAGAAATTGATCAACTGGGCCTTGATAATACCTCTAATTGCACTAGCACTTTAGCCAGTGTGATAAAACTATTTTTATGAACCTAAAAAATAGATTTTGAGTCAGAGGGTTGGCTTTTCTTAAAACATAACTTGCCAAAAAAAGAGAGTGGACTAAAAAAAACTCCTTCATGCTCTGGTTCCAAAAAAAAAAAAAAAGGATTAGATGCATTCAAACAAATCAGGAACCAATCATCTATATCTCAAAAGCCAATGAAAATCTTCATTTAATGTAAACTTTAGAAATTATAACAAATAATAAAGCATGACAAAAGCATTAGTCAGTTCTGAAATTATTTTGATAAGAAGCTAGACTTGCTTAGAGTGGGAGTCTCAAATATGTTTTTAGTTTGATAAAGAGAATCCTATGTCACATCGATTATTTGAAAATAGAATAAATTTTAAAAAAACAGGTATTGGTAATTAATCATGGACAAATATGTCTTCAAACAGTACCTGACAGAAAGTATGAGGATATTTCTGCATAAAGCAAGATATATAGCAGATGTTGCCATAGTATGAATCATAGTGATCATCAATAGGAGAAAAAGTAGAATTATCAAGGAATGCAAAAATACCCACCATGATGGCAGTAATATGAGAAAGTATGAAGAGCTATAGAAAGAAACTGGAAAATCAAATTTAGTTGATCCAGACTATAGAAAATCCTAGATGGGGTTTGTGTAAGGAAACTTAGAGAAAGTTTGATCAGTAATTTCCGGGTTTTCCAATCCTCCACAAAAAGAAAATCACCAGGAAGCAAAAATATATGATAAAGGACAACTTAAGAGGACCTCAGAGAAGACTTGGAAGGTTTTTGTGCCATGCATAGCTGAGAAAAAGATTTATTTCTTCCTATTCCCATTAAATATTTCCCAGAGATTTATCATATCTAACTTTTCTAAAATTCTATTCAGCTAAGAAGGAGTAAATTGAAGTCTACCCACTAATCGAGTTTTGTTTTTCCCTATAACACATCCAACATTTCTTTTATGATTTTGGTATTATACTATTTATCCATATACGCTCAATATTAATATTGTCTATGGTACTCTTTAGTAAAATGTAGTTTCCTTGATTATTTCTTTAAATTAGGCCTTTTTTTGTCTAAAATCACTAAAACTATTCCTACCTTTCTCTAATTTCACTTATAATATTATTTTTATTTTTACTTTTTATCTTTTGCTCCATTTCTTTTAAACATTCTTGGAATTCTTATAGTTAGGTTATGCTTTTTTTTTCCTTTTTTGTGAATAAAAATTTTTAAATTTTATTTTTAATTTATGGAATAAAACAAAACTTCTCCAAAACAGTATAATAAAAACATTATTGTACATGAAACTGTAAATTTACCATAGATATCTTGCTGTTCCTTTCAAGTAAGTATACAACAAATTTATCATATAATTTTTTTTCTTTTTTTTCTTCTTTCCTTTGCTTCCCACTCTAGAGATGGCAACCAGTAGACATATATACACATGCACATATGTAAGTTTATTCTATACATGTTTATATTTGTTAGTTCTTTCTCTGGATGCAGATGTTGTATTTCTTCCAATGTCCTTTATAGTTTATATGAGTATTTATAAGAGAGCAAATAAGCAAACAAATTCTTTCCTTTCTGTTAGTCAGAGTCAGATCTAGCACTGAATTTTCCTAACTCAGTTCCTTCATCTTTTGAAGGATAGAATTATCATAAAGTCAAATCTAAATATTATTAGTGGTTGTTTTTGTTTGTTTGTTTTTCTTTTGTCAAGGAGATAGCTCCAGTACCTTTCTGGAAAACTGAAATCCTCTCTCATGATTATATAATGTGTGCTTGGAACATAGTAAGTGCTTTATCTGTCATCCCAGGCTTCTATTTTGTTTCTAGAATTTTTCATTTAATTACTCCTTCTGTCCAAGTGATAACGAAGTATTTACCTCAATGATAAAAATCTCTTCTCCTCCCTTTTTGTCTTTTTCTCAATCTCAGTAATATTTTTGGTTTTTGTATCTCCCCATGGGAGTATAGTATTTAAATATACAATGCCATTTGTCATCTGTCTCCTCTTTCATTTCCCTCACTCCCTTTACCTATCCTGTTTATTTAATTAAGTCTTGCTTATTGAAAATTGTAGTCCTTTGATCAATGATGGACAGAAATAACTACACCCAGAGAAGGAACACTGGGAAGTGAATGTAAATTGTTAGCACTACTGTCTATCTACCCAGGTTACTTAATACCTTCGGAAGCTAATACTTAATGTGCAATAAGAAAATGGTATTTACACACATATATTGTATCTAGGTTATATTGTAACACATGTAAAATGTATGGGATTACCTGCCATCGGGGCGAGGGAGTGGAGGGAGGGAGGGGATAATTTGGAAAAATGAATAAAAAAAAAAGAAAAAGAAAAAAGAAAATTGTAGTCCTTCCTTGGTTTCATCTAACTATGCCTTATTTAGTCAGATTTTTCTCCATGTCCTACAACTTGTTCCTCATCTCATTTGTCTAAATTTTGGACCTTTTGCATAGAGAGCTGATTCCATTGATTCACTATAATATTCTTTCTTGGATTTTTTTTCTCCTGTGAATTTCTGCTTATCTAAGCTGCCTTCTTTTTTCTATTTTATGGCTAGTTTCTACTTACCTGTATTGGGAGTCTTCTTTCTCCACAATACTTATTTGTTTTAATTCTTTTTTTAAAAAAAAAAAATTAGATTTGTGAGATACTTGACAAGTCCATTCTTATTAGCCTTTGTTTGGTGTACTTGTTAGTAATCTTTCTATCTTACCTTGTAAACCATGATCCAGAAATTTATTTATTTATTTATTTATTTATTTAGAATTTTTTTTCACAGTATATATATGCATGAGTAATTTTTTTATAATATTATCCCTTGTATTCATTTTTTCCAAATTATCCCCCCCTCTCTCCATTCCCTCCTCCCGATGACAGGCAATCCCATACATTTTACATATGTTACAATAAAACCTAGATACAATATATGTGTGTAAATACCATTTTCTTGTTTCACATTAAGTATTAGATTCCGAAGGTATAAGTAACCTGGGTAGATAGACAGTAGTGCTAACAATTTACATTCACTTCCCAGTGTTCCTTCTCTGGGTGTAGTTATTTCTGTCCATCATTGATCAACTGGAAGTGAGTTGGATCTTCTTTATGTTGAAGATATCCATTTCCATCAGAATACATCTTCATACAACATTGAAGTGTACAGCGATCTTCTGGTTCTATTCATTTCACTCAGCATCAGTTGATATAAGTCTCTCCAAGCCTCTCTGTATTCCTCCTGCTGGTCATTTCTTACAGAGCAATAATATTCCATAACCTTCATATACCACAATTTACCCAACCATTCTCCAATTGATGGACATCCATTCAACTTCCAGTTTCTAGCTACAACAAAAAGAGCTGCCACAAACATTTTGGCACATACAGGTCCCTTTCCCTTCTTTAGTATTTCCTTGGGATATAAGCCCAGGAGTAGCACTGCTGGGTCAAAGGGTATGCACAGTTTGATAACTTTTTGGGCATAGTTCCAGATTGCTCTCCAGAATGGCCGGATTCTTTCACAGGTCCACCAACAATGTATCAGTGTCCCAGTTTTCCCACATCCCCTCCAGCATTCATCATTATTTGTTCCTGTCATCTTAGCCAATCTGACAGGTGTGTAGTGGTATCTCAGAGTTGTCTTAATTTGCATTTCTCTAATCAGTAGTGATTTGGAACACTCTTTCATATGAGTGGATATAGTTTTAATTTCACATGATCCAGAAATTTAAACCCAAGTCTGTTTAATTCTGAAATCAATCTTTTCTCCAATTATGTATTGGAGGTGGACTTAACTTACTCTTTTTGTTCAGGAATGATGTTAGGACTAAATGAGGTACTCACAAATGAGGTGACTAACAAAAAGATTTACTTAGTCATAACACAAAAAGAATTTGCAGCACAAATTCAATAGAACTTTGTTTTTCTAGGTACAATCTCATTCTTCTGCGATAGAAACTTTGTTGCAGGGCAGAGCAAGGACCACCAAATTGAAGGGACCAAATCGAAAGAAACTTGGTTACAAGTATATGGGACTTTTTATTCTTATAGGTGTTCAAGAAGCTATTCCAAAAGAGGTAAGGATTAAGCAATTGTCTAGAAAAAAAAAAGACTTTTTGTAGTTTAGGAAAAATTAGTATCCATTGTAGGAAAATGGGGAGCCCCTATCTTACACATCTTGACTTCTGTAAATAACAGAGAAAAAAATCACAACTTTTGCCTCTTGTTTTCAGATTTTTGCTCAAAACTTCATAATTCTTAGCAATACTTTTAAAGTTCCTCCTGGAAATGCCATTTGCACCTACATGAATTATCAAAAGTCCTTTGTTGTCATTTGTTTTGAAATGCCTTGGCAAGTTCTTGGCTACTTGCTCTAGGAAGAAAACATACTGCTATGCTGTTATCAACTATTGACAAATAGCTATCTCTGTATCCCTGAGTTTGAAATCGTCAACTATTAATCTTTTCTTCCTTTGCTTCTTGCTGGATAATCTTTTATCTGATTATTTCTGAGACTTTAATGTGCCATTCTTCCTCCTTATAACATCTAGCTCTCTCTTCTTTAGGAAAACTCTAAAATCTATTTTGAAATCTAATTATAGCTGCTTTTTCCCTTCCTTTGCACCCCTTTGTAACATTCTGCTATTATTCATTACTCTGACAAAAGTCCAGGTTTTATCTTTCATCTTAGATCTCCCTCTTTCTTTCCAATTGAAATTTTGCATATCTTTCCTTTAAGAAATATTTTCCTTTACAACCAGGAATGTTGAAAGGCATTTGTTCAATGTGCAATGTATCCTCTAAGAGGGAAATCATTCTATACCTGAAACACAGAAAACAAATCATTGATGTGGTAGAAATGCAGACCATTTTCCCTAACGTGAAACATTCTTTCCCATTTCTTGATGGAAAAGTGATGGATGGTACAGAATAAGACATATATTTTCTGCCTTAACCAATACAAAAAAAAATTTGCTTG
Source organism: Sminthopsis crassicaudata (assembly GCF_048593235.1). NCBI lineage: Eukaryota > Metazoa > Chordata > Mammalia > Dasyuromorphia > Dasyuridae > Sminthopsis > Sminthopsis crassicaudata. The sequence goes on along the minus strand of NC_133619.1, from coordinate 273,217,922 downwards.
AATATAATTATTTGTTACAAGTAAGAGTTGTTTTTTTTTTTTTTTTTATTGAGAGAGGGAGACTGAGAAGGACTGACTGATGCACAAGAGAAAAGAAGAAAAGTATGTCAATGAACATCTAAGAACTATACAGAAGAAAGCAAGGGGATTGAGGAGGGAGCTCACAGAAGCTGAATAGCATAGGTAGTATGTTAAATGTAATGTATATTTAAATAGGCAAGTTGTATTAATAGATTCATACTTTCATGTGTAATCCTATTTTCTATCTTTTGTGTTTGTAGTTTTCATGTTTATTGGTGATTTTAAGAAAATTTTTAAAAATTACTAGCAGAATCCTTTGCTAATTTCCTTACTGATATAAACCTATTTGTTTTCCTTCTTTTCCTGATTTGGTCAAGATCCTTCCTCTATAAATAATTTTAAGAGATATCAGTTTTCCTATTCCTCAAATTTGTTTGTAATCCTTTATATATAGTTCATGCATCCTTATGTAGTTCAATGTTGTATATGGTATGAATTGCTGGTCTAAATATAATTTCTGCAATATAACTTTTTAGTTTTCCTAGAACTTTTACCAAAGACTGAATCATTTTCTCATTAGTTGGTGACTTTGAATTTATTGAACTCTATGTCCCTATGTTTATGTGTGTCTAGTTTACATTATTTTTTCTATTGATCAACTTTTCCATTTTTGAATTAGTATAAAATTGTTTTTGGAGTTTTTGCTGTGTACAGGCACCATAGTTCAGATCTATTCCTTCTAAGTTCCCTTCTTTCCTACTTAAAACAAATTGTTTCTCTTGATTTTTTTTTTCCTTTAGCTGAATGTTGTCATTCTTCTCCCCAATCTTGACGCTGATTTCATGAAAAGTCCTCTGGAAGTTCAATTGGTTTGATGTCAATTTGTGAATTGATTTATATTATATAGATATTTTTATTGTATTGGAGCAGTCTAAGCTGAGCAATTAATATTTCTCCAATTTTTTGTCTTCCTTTACTTCTATAAATAGTGTTTTGTAATTGTTTTATGTAATTCTTATTGTTGTATTCATAGATATTTTATATATTTTATTTTAAATGGATTTCCTTTTTCTGCCTTTTCCTAATGAGTTTTGCTAACAATATACAGAAAGGTTGATGATGTTTGGATGTTTATTTTATGACTTGCTATTTTACTGAAATTATTAATTATTTCCATTAAACTTTAGTTGGATATCTCAGGTTTTGTAGATAAGTGAACAAATCATTGACAAAAAAAGAGATAATTTTGTTTCTTTTTTGCCAGTGCTTAAGACCTCACTTTTTGCTTGTTTTCTAGCATTTAATGCTTGTCATAATAATATATACCTTTGCTCTAAGCCTGATTTTGTTAGAAAGGCCTATACCCTTTCTTCATTGTAGATAACAGGTATAGAGAACACTTTAAAAATTAATAGAGATAACTCAGACTTCACTTGATTTCTTTCCTAAATTATATTTCTCACATTTTCTGCTCCAAACATTTTTCTCATTACTGCCTCCATCAGACTACCACTTTCTGCTTATTCCTGCTTGGAAGCTATTTTGGGATTCTAGTTTATGTATAGTAGCACCTCATTTACTCTCCCTATTCATTTCAAAATTTCTCAAGAATATGACTCATTTTCATCTTTCCAAGCTAATAGAATTAGATAGCCTTTCTTTACAAGACTGTCTCTCTCTACACCTGTTCATTTCATCTAATCTTGTCCTACCTCTGGAGACTTGTTCTGTTAATAATCTCCCTCCGACCTTGCCTGATTTTAGCAACTTCAGTATGTCCCTTTCCACCACCACCTCACTCTTGTCCATTTATTCAAGTCCTTTTTGTCTAGCCTAAAAGTATCCATTCATATATAAATCCATTTTTATGTCACCAGTCTTCAGGTCTGATTTGTGAATTCCTTTCTTAATACTGTCTCTATCACTAATTTGACAATTGTTATGGAATATCTTGTATTCTTCTTTCTTGAATTATTACATACACCCTGTCTTCCTAATGAGTCTGAGGTTCCTGAGGATTTTTATGTCTCTTTTACTTTAAGGAAGCACTTTTCATTAAGTTTTAGAAAGCTTTTAATTGAATTCAAATGAACTGTTGCAAGGTATAACTGTATGTGAATACACATACATATGTCTTTGAATGAAACTTTTTTGTTGTTGTTGAGGGATTAGGTTATAAATCCCAAGTTACCCAGATACTAACTATTTAATAACATTTTTAAGCTATAGATTCTGTGAATCCAATATTCTTGAGAATTTCAAGTAAAATTTTATAAATCATCAATATTTTATTTTGGCATAAGCCAAATTATCTTTTCAGGATTAATTAGCCTTCTTAGAAATTGTGTGCATGCTTCTGAATCTACTGAGGTCTCCTGGTTTTAAGAAAGCAGTCTCTACCCATTTTACTCCTTTCTGGAAGACATATGTTTTACCTTTGTCTAGAAATTTATAATCGAATAATGAGAAATACATCAACTTGTTAACTAATCTTCCCACTTTAAGTACAGTGAGATCACAAATGTTGAAAACAGATTTTTCAGTAGTTGGGGAAAGGCCCATTGAACATTATGCTATAAAATCAATGGAGAATGAAGGAAGAAAACTTTGAGAGCTCTAGAATTTCTTAGTTGCAATGTCTTTCTGGCAAGCAAATGGGTAATAAAAATGAGCTTGGTTGGAAACTTTGAAGTTTTTTTTTTTTAAATTTTTAATGTAATGGAACTGAAGAAAGACAAACAAGATGACCTTTCTCAGATTCAATAAAATGATTTCTAAATCACTTTCTTATGCTGTCCTTTAACAATATCTCCCCACACTCTATCCTTGACTAATTTTTTTTCCACTCTCTGTTTTTAAAAGAACATCAAATTGTTAGCATCTTGACTAATTTATCAGCTATCTTTTTAAGGAAAAAAGTCATATAGATGTTATTGCTTTCTTAAGAGTGAGGAAAGAGGGTTAGTGTTCTAAGCAAAGGAAACACATGTTTCTATTAGTTTACATGAGTCAATATTAGGTTTAGTGGTAGTGTTGATTAAATGGGAAGAAGTCAAAGTGCCAGTACTGATGTAGCATAGTAGGTAGAGCACTGCATTTCCAATTGAAGGACATGAATTTGAATCCTAATTCTGCTATGTGGCTTTGGATCATTCATTTGAGTTCTTTGGAATTCAGTTTCTTTGATCTTGAGAAAACTGAGGTCCAAAGAACTCAAGTAAATTAAGTGGTTGCATAGATGAGCTATAAACTTCAAAGTGTCACATGGAATCAAAATATATCAGTCAAGAAAGCTCATATGATCTCAGTCTGTTTTGAAAAAGGAATAGGAATAAGATAGTGATAATGCTGCTATATTTTATCATGTGTCAAACCACATTTAAATTAATGTGTTTAGGCCTGGGTGGTACATTTTTGGAAGGACATTGACAAGATGGTCCAGAGGAAATCAGTTGGATGAGCTAAAAGTCTCAAGTCCTTGTAACTTGAGAACTGATTGAAGAATGGTAAAGTTCAGCTTGGAGAAGAGAATAAATAGGGCTTGGAGGAACAAATACTGTCTTCATCTATTTGAAAGGCCACCATGTGGAAATTAAATTATATTTGTTCTGTTGGGCCTCAAAAAGCGGAATTAGAAGTAATGGATAGAACTTTAAAACAGACATCTTTTCCATTTTTAAAACTACTTGATTTTGTGATTCCATATTTTAGACTGATTAACACCTCATAGCATGTGCCCCATGCAGAAGAATGATCCTCCAATAAATAATACCAGAGGGATTCAAATGTGAATTTGGATTTAAATCAACATTTCATTTTCTGGTTTTATTTGCTTCCATTGTACAAATGATAGGTTTTGTAAATATTACGTATGTCATAGAGTTATACTTTGGCCTTCTACATAACCACCAACTTGCTGCACATAATACTGCCTATTATTTCACCTAGTATAGTGAACAGGAAATCAGTTCAAAACAGAATTTTGATTTATGGAACCCAAATAGGACTGAGGTGTGTTTAGATATAAACCATTATCATATAAATCTCTCTTGCAAATAAATTAAAAAAAAATAAAACTAACCACTTATGCCTTTAAAAATTTACTGAAATATTTTATTCAATCACAAAATTTTCTCCTTATATTCTTCCTTCTCCTTCTCTTTCTGAGAGTCATTTCTTTTTATGATATTTTTTTCTTAGGTAATTGGGGTCAAGTGACTTTGCCAGAGTCACACAGCTAGGAAGTGTTAAGTGTCTGAGGACAAATTTGAACTCAGGTCCTCCTGACTTCAGGGCTACCTCCTCATCTCTACCTTTTGGTTTTCTTCAAATTCCAGCATAATTCCACTTTTTTTGGCTTAACCTAGTGCATTCCTTCTATTGATTATTTCCAATTTATTCTGTCTTTATCTTGTTTGTTCCTAGTTGTTTTCATGCAGTATCTCCCATTTGACTATGATTGCTTTGAGAACCGAGACTATGTTTATCTTTCTTTGATTCCTAGTGCTTAATATAATGCAGGGCCCACTGTAGGTATTACATAAATTCTTATTTTCTTTTTCCCTTTTTCCTTTCCTTTTATCCTCATATCTTATCACAAGATATGGCATTTACTAGGCATTTAAATGCTTATTAACTAACTGATATTGGAACAAGTTAGCCTAACCTTCCTTGTTGCTATGTAGAGAAGATAATGAGAGAATGGTGGGAGATTTGGTGAACTGCTATGCATAACAAGTGAAGATAGGTATATTAAAGAAGTGTTTGATATCTAATTAATTATTTAACCTCCCATAGCAGATTGGAAGAAGTAACTGAGATGGTATGAAAATAACATTTTGAAGTTATCTCCTGAGCTTCAGATGCTATAGGAACATGAATGGGATTTAGTAGTTCTTGTAGCTGATCATAGGGGAGTCATAAAGAACTTAAGGGCTCTTGAAAAGTGGGGAATTGATATTCCAAGGGATAGGTTACAATGGCCAGCATATCATATGCAGTAAATATCCTTCCTTGTTGGTTGATTTGTCCTTCATTCTTTATGAAGATCAAAATGATATCACTATGACAGGATCAATGTACAGTATGTGTGACTGTGGTTTATCAAATCAATAATGGCTCAAAAGGCTCAACCATAGGCCAGGCACAGATAGTTCATATGAACATTTGACATGGAAATGTCTCTAAACTTGTGTATCTCACGTTTCATTTGAGCTACTGTAATTCTGCTTTGTTCATAGAGCTCAGTGCCTTCTTTTATTGAGATGTGCTATAGATAGTCCTCACGACTCACAGTTGATTCCAAAGTTCTTCTGAGGACCATATGAGTGTCTTTGTGTTGTTTCTTCTGACTTCCATATGATCTCTTTTGAGCTCTCCATAAAATATTATTTAATGGATTTGAACAATTTTACATTGCCATTTGAACAATATGGCTAGTCCATTAGAGTTGTACTTTCTGCAGTACTGTTGAATGCTTGGCAGTTCAGTTTGAGAAAGAATCTAATGCTCAATACCATATCTTGACAGGTGATTTTTAGAATCCTCTAAGACAATTCAAATGAAAGAAATTCAGTTTTCTGGTATATTGTCCAGGTTTCACAGGCATATAATAATGAGGTCAGCTGGTTTCATAGATCTTCAGTTTGGTGGGCAGACTAATAATTTCTTATTAATTACTCCCTATATTTCCCTTCAGAGCTTCCCAAACATATTAGCTCTGGCAACACATGCACCAATCTCATCCTAAATGCATACATTCCTAGAAAGTATATTGTCAAAGTAAGTGAAATTATACACAGAGGTACAATTTCTCGATTTGTCATAATCGATGGTTCTATATATGGATAATGCAATTCTGGCTTGTAGAGAATCTGTTTTCTTAGTATTGATTGTAAGGCCAAAATTAGCACAAATAGCAAAGAAGGAATCTGTAATCTGCTGCGTCTCAGCCTCAGAGGCTGCATTGAGTGCACCAATCTTCTGCAAATAAAAAGTCACACTCCAGCTCTCTCTCCACTTTAGTCTTGGCTTGTAGTCTTTTCAAGTTAAATAATTGACCTTGAGGACCTTGATGCTATTTTATTTTTATTGAAGTCATCTGGCAATATTGCTAAAAATACCATGCTAAAAAGCATGGGAACAAGCATATAGATTTACCTTACTTCACTGGCTATTAGGGAAGCAGGAGAGCTGGTAATTTGTGTGCAGTCATCTTTTGTTCTAATGTGTCCTTCACATAGCTACCAAAAGAATCTTCCCAAGACAAAAATTTGACCCTATCATTCTCTATCTCAAAAAACTATAGGGCAATTACCTATTGCCAATAGGATAGATTTCAAATTTTTCAGCTTGTCCTCCATGTCCTCCATGGTTTAATTTCCTTTTACATCTATTTTGTGTGTGTGTGTGTGTGTGTGTGTGTTAATATTGTTAATATTATTTTGTGGAGTTTAATATACACATTTTAAAAATAAATACATCTTTTGGTGCTTATATTTTATGTATATATTTAATACTATTTATTTGAATATTTAGTTATGTTAGTGATGACTAAATTCAAAATTAAACCACAGTGTGAAGACCAAAATGAGAAGAAAACATGTTAACATTGTTATTTTATTCAAAGCCCTGGGAGCAGCAAAGTGTCATTGGCAATTATATTTTATTTAAACAGATAATCCCACTACTACTACTACCATGATGGTGGTACTACATACTACAACTATGACAACTATTAAAACTACTATGAATACTATGACTACTACTACCATGACTACTTCTATGAATATTAAAACTACTGCAATTACTAATTTTACCAATAATATAGCTTCAACATTTCCAAAATGTTTTCCCTCACAAATCCTTTGACAGATAGAATATGCAAGTATTATTTTCCTCTTTTAGAGATGAGAAAATAGCTCAGAAAAAGCCAATTACCTAATCAAAGTCACACAGGAAGGTGTTAAAATTGGAACTTGAATTTACCATCATTATCATCATCATCATCACTACCACCATAGCTAGCATCTTTCTATACAGTGTTTACTATGTGTGAGGCACTGTGCTAAGTATTTTAAAATATATCATTTGATCTTCACAACAATTTTGGGTGATGTTGCCACAAAAATATATATTTACAATTCAGAAAACTGAGGCAGGTAGAGATTAAACTACTTGCCCAAGAATTCACAATTAATAAGTGTTTGAAGCCAGTTTTGCACTCAGCTGTGTCTGATTTCAGGCTGAGTGCTCTATTCACTAAGCCTTCTATCTGAGCCAACCTACCCATGCTGTAGACATTTCCTATTCTAAGCATTCTACATAAACTTTGTATTGAAGCTATTTTCCTCTCTGTGTTCAATACAGGCTGTCCACTAAGCATGAAATGTCTTCTTTTACCTTTTGATTTATATTAGGTTTCACTTCCCTGTGAAGTCTACTTTTGAATGTCAGCTGAGGATCATAAGATCATATATTTAGAGTTGGATGCAACCCCAGAAGTCATCTAGTCCAGTATCCTTTTTTTTTTTTTTTTTTTTTTTTTTTTGGCAGAAGAAGAGACTGAAATTGAAGAATGACTTGGGTACAGTCATTCACATATTAAGCATTAGTCAAAGTCATGATGTGAATGCAGTCCTCCGACTCCAGAATCAACATACTTGGCACTACATAATATTGCCTTTGACTTTGGCCATAATTTATTAACCAATCTTTCCGTCCTCTGCCCTCATGGCTCATGATGCTTCTCTGATTCATTCATCTTACTGTACATTCTGCTATGTTTAGATGCCTTATCTTTCTTATTAGAGTATAAGTTTTTGAGGGCAGGAGCCATGTCTTTTTTTTTAATCTTTATATTCCTCTTAGTGTCTAGCATTTTTCTTTTTACTTTTAGCAGATGTTTAAGAAATACATATTGAATGAGTGAATGAATGAACTCAAAGGGAATCAGTGAAGATTCTTAAGCAGGGAAGTACAAGTATTTTAAGAAACAGAGGGGATAGTAAATATTTCATATATGATTTCATGAATATTCAGATTACAGAAGTAGCAGTAGCCTAATTTGACAGTTCTACAGATTCTATTTTCCTGACCATTGAGGGAGAGAGAATGTGATTCACAGAAATTTGTTTAATAATAGCCATACCATTTCAAAATTTCCTTTAAAATATATTTTAGGAGCTTAGTTTGGCCTTTCTTAAAAAAAAAAACAAAAAACAAAAAAAAACAGCTTTTTTGGTTTTCATTCAAAAAAGAGTCCAAATGAAAGCATTACCTAGGAACATAAAATTTCACGAGGAAAAGATAATCACATGCTATTTTAATCATTTACTTTATATTTTACATCTGAGCAGTATGCTTTTTAAGTGTACCAGTATTTTTTAGAGTTAAGGCAAAAAAAATCTTTTAATTCTGCTGCATTGCATCTTTTACTGACATTGTTACAATAGTAACTCATGTTGACAAACCGTGTTACATGAGATCTGTTTTATGGGAGCTGTTTTATATGGCCAAAATGATGATACTGTGCCTTTGTTCTGGGAAACTTTTAGCTAATTTTTATAAGTATAAATACACACATATGTATGTTTATGTGTACATGTTGTTTATGTGTGTGTGCATATATATATATATATATGTATATATATATATATATCATTCTATAGCTCCAAATAACAACATGGCAACATGAAAGCACTTTCTTAGCTATTTTTAAAGGATTTTGGAAACCAGTATTACTCAGAGAATTTCAATTGCAAAAGCCTCAGTGAATAGGGGGCAACTAAATACAAACATTGTAGATAAGATCTACTATTTCAATACTTTAGGAAGCCATGGTTTCCTTGGTATAATTACACTTTAGACCAACGCAGATTTTTAACCTTTTGGTATGTAAATAAACAGTTACATGAGTTGTTATGTTCCGGAAATCTATCACTTATTAGCCACCTTTCCCAATAAGCAATCTTCTAGAAGATGAAAAACTTTCTATTTTCATTATCTATTGATCTGATGCAATACCATTTGCATTTTTTTAAAATCTTGGTGATAGACAATCTAAATCTGTTAATCCATATTAAATCTAAATCAATTAATAAATATTCATTAGTTACTACTAAATGCCATGCACTGTGCTGGGTGTTAGGGATACAAATACAAAGAATGAAATAGGCCCTATCCTCAAAGTAGTGTACATTCTAATGGGGAAGACAAATAGCCTGTTATATGTGCAGCATAAATAAAATGTGAATAAATGCAAACATATGCAAAGAAAATATAATCTGGTGTTGGATAAAGATCATGAGCTTTTGGAAGTTAGTCGATCAATAAACATTTATTAAGTGCCTACTATGTGCCAAATACTATAGTAAGAACTAGGTATATAAAACAATCTCCAGGAGTCCACAATTTAATGAAGGAGACAATAAACAAATAAATACATACAAACAAGCTATAAAGAGGATAAACAGGAAATAATTAGGAAAGAGAAGGCACTTGAATTAAGAGAAGTTAGGAAAGGGTCCAGTAGAAGATGGGGTATTTTTAAGACTAATGATGTCAGGGAAGGCAGGAGATAAGAGAAAAGGGAGGAGAACATTTCAGGTGTGAGGGATATAAAAAAGTCTTCATGAAATACAAGGTATTTGAGCTCTATCTTAAAGGAAAAAAAGGAAAGGTGTGCAACAGAATTTAGGAGAGTGCGCTGAAATAACATGGGCCAGCAAGAGATGCAAAGAAGATGCAAGAGATGCAAGAGATCCAAAAAAGGGGATATTGAGTGTCCTCAGTGAGGGACAGAGAGGAGGCCATTTGGGGTGTATAAAATGGGTTGGGGCCAGATTGTGAAGGACTTTAACATTGAAATAAAAGAGTTTATATTTTATTCTAGATGCCACAACAAACCACTGTAGTTGATTGAGGTAGGAGGAAGTGGGGAATCACATGATCAGATTCTGCACTTAAGGAAAATCATTTTAGCAGTTTTATGTAGGATAGATTGGAGTGTTATGAAACAAGACCCAGAGTGTAATGAAAAAGGTGTTGGAAAAATTTCATTTTTTTTTTTTTTACAAGGTGATGAATATCTTAACTATGATGGTGTCTCTGTGAGTAGAAAGAAGGGGTAAAGTTGAACTATATAAAATAATTGCACAATTCACAATTTCATATGGCAAAAAAAGATTTAATGGGGATTGTTGGTACATTTTAGAACACTATTTAGGCCAATAATAAATGTTAGCAGGCTAAAATGAATGCTTAAATGAAAATATGATTTTAAATAATAATTTTAAATATTTAATATGAATAATTACTCATAGATTTACTTTCTGGCCCAGTAGGGTATGCCTGGATATAACGATACAGGGACTTCCAAACTTTAGCTTCCTATCTTTATACCTTGGCACTGGCTGATTTCCAGACCTAGGAATTCTCTCCCTCCTCTCCTTTACTTTATAGCATTCATAGCTAATTTCAAAGATCATTCCCAATATAACTACCTGTAAGAAACCTATTCAGATTCTTATTCTCCTCCTAGAATTAAGTTAGCATATATTTTAGGTGTAATGTTTAATGTAAATGTCATTTTTCTCTCAATAGAATATAGACTCCTCAAGGAAAGGATTTATTTCATGCTTTGCCTTCATATTCCTAGTATGGAACATAGCGTCGGACACAAAATAAGTGTGAAATTGTCATTTGTCATCAGAACCTTAGGAGCTGATTATTTGATTTGTATGTGAATTGGATTTAAGTTAGCAGAGGTGCACAAAGTCATTAGTTTCATTCTCTCTTCCAGAGTTATCAAAATTCAAGACAAAAGTCAGAATGATGGGTGATGGCCTGGGTTGCACTGGATGAGCTTGGTGACTTTGATGTCTGACCTTACTTTAAACTCTCCACAGTACCTGCTTCAGTTTTCTTTATGGCCATTGGAAAAAATCACTTTCATCACTCTACTGGGAGAAGTCTTCACATATTTGGAGGTGACATCTCCCTAATTCAAATAGGTTTGAGGCCTGTGGTTTAGCCCATCTGCCAAGATGCTTTTACTGGATTGTGATTCTTCTGAATGTTACAACTTTTTGGAGCCCTAGGGTGGAGTTGGAGCTGGGCAAGCTCTCTAGCAAGATGCTAGTCTTCCCTTACACTTTACACATTCTAAAAGGTTAATACATCCTTGTTGAATTGCATAGTTATAGAGACAAAGAAAGAAAGAAAATAGAAGGAGAAAAACAGATTTCTGATGTATTTCTCTGCTCAGAAAAGATCAGTGTTATAATGACTTTGACCTGTGAAGGAGTGTGGCTTCCTGAACTTACGTACTGTGTCACTCTTAGATAGAGAGGGAATCTAGGACAAAGAGCTAGTTCTGACAGCTGCTACCTCAAGGCTGACCAGAAAGGCAAAGAAGAAGAAAAAATGAAGAGAACATACTCCAAAAGACCTAAAGGAAACTGTTATTTCTACTTGTGGTTAAATTAGATCACATGCTTCTAATCATATTTCCTCCTGCTAACATGAAAGAAAATATGGAGAGCATTCTAAGCCTGGGAGACAGCCAGTTCCAAAATATATCTGGTCTTCATGTCTTTGAATAAGCTGTCTTCCATTCCTGGAATATTCTTCTCTTGCCTTCTGTCCTTTAGAATCCACATCTCCATTTAGTGCTCAGCTCAAGTATCACTTCCTATGAGGCCTTTCTCAGTTGATAGTGTTGTCATTTTCATAATTATATATTTAGTTATTATGTAGTCAACATTTTCTTTCATTCAATATGTTGTGTCAGTCTCCCAAACCCCATTCCACTTCAGCCTCAGTAAAGTATAAACTCCTTGGGGACAGGAAATATTTTACTTTTGTGTTTGTATTTTTAACATCTAGTTACTGATATATAAATAGACAATCAATTAATCAGTCAATATTAATTAAGTACCTATTTGTGCCAGGGATTATGTTAAGTACTGGGGATACAAAAAAGAGACAAAAGATAGGTAATTTGCCCTCAAGGAGATCACAGTCTACTGAAGAAAACAATATGTAAACACAGATATATAAGCAAGCTATATACAGGGCAAATAGGATATAATTAATAGAGGGAAAAACTAGAATTAAAGGGTATTGGGAAAACCTCCCTGTAAAAACTGGGGTTTTAGTTAGAACTTAAAAGAAACCAGGAAATACAGTACTTAGAATTGAGGTACATAGAATTGGGAGAGAGTTCCAGGCATGGGGAATAAATAGAAAAAATACCTTTAGTCCAGAAATGGAGTGTCTTTTTCATGGAAAAGCCAGGAGGTCAGAATTACTAGATTGAAGAGGCAGGAAAGTGAAATATGATATGAAAAGATTAGAAAAATAGTAGGAGAATAAGTTATAAATGGATTTGAATGCCAAATAAAAGATTTTGTATTTGATGCTGGAGTGATAGAGAATTACTGGAGTCTTTGGAATAGAGAAGGTGACATGGTTAGACCTGTATTTTCAATCACTTGTGACTGAATGTAAGATGGAGTGAAGTGGAGAGAGAATTGAGACGAGCAGAACTACAATGAGTTCTAGCAGTAATATAGGCATAGGGGGATAAAGGGCTATATTAGGGCAATGGCAATAGCAGAGTATATTTGAGGGATGTTGTGAAAGTGAAATAAATAGGACTAAAAAAACAGATTGGAAATGAGAGTAAGAGATAGAAGTTAAAAATGATTCCTAATTGCAAGCCTGAAGGATTGGGAGAATGGTGGTGTTCTCTACAATAAAAGAAAATGTAGGAAGAGAGAAAGTTTCACAGGAAAGATAATGAGTTCTGTTTGGACATATGTATGAAAGATATATGAAAGAAATTTGAAAGTGTGAGATTAGAAGCCAGCAGAGAGGTTGGAGCAGAATAGGTAGATTTGAGAGTCATCAGCATAGAGATGATAATTAAATACATGGGAACTGATGAAATCACAAAATGAAATAAAATAGAGGGAGAATAGAAGAAAATCCAGGACAAAATCCTGAGGACACCTTCAGTTGGTGGTCTAGCTGAGGAACCAGCAAAGGAGATAGGGGAGGAGCAATCAAAGAAGTGGAGAAAGATCAGGAAAATGTGATGTCTCAAAAACCAATAGAAAAGATAATATTAAAAATTATCAAAAAATGACAAAGTCTGCAGAGAGATCAAGGATAATAAGGATTGAGAAAAGGCCACTGAATTTGGCAACTTGGTTAATCAGGATTAACATTGGAGAGCAATTTCAGTGCAATGATAAAATCAGAGTCTGGAACATAGAGAATTAAGAAGAGTGAAAAAAGAGAAAGCAGAAGCACTTATTGTAGATAGTCCTTTGGAGAAGCTTAACTACAAAGAGCAGAATTATCTAGGATGGAAGAATCAGATTTAAGTTTTTCCAGGATGGGAAAATACAGGCATGTTTATATAGGCAATAAGGAAAGAGTCAATACACAGGAAAAAACGGAAAATAAGTGATTCAGTGGGTGATCTGTTGATGGAGATCAGACAGAATGGCATCATTTGAATGGGTACAGAGGTTAGTTTTGGCAAGGAGTAAGGTTACTTTATCATTTGAGACAGGATGAGAGAAAAACAGAAGGCATCTGAGTGATAGATTAGGAAGAGGGGAGATGAAGGAGCTCAGTGAATGGTCTCAATCTTTTCTGTAAAATGTAAGGTAAAGTACTTAGCTGGGGAAGGATGAAAAGTTTTGGAGAAGCCACTGTGGAAAGGAGGATAGTGAATGGATAAGAGCAGTATAACAGAATTACCTAGCAGCAGTGAGAGTTAAGTTGTGTAACATTAATTTTTATGGGATCAAGTTAGAATGGTTGAATGATTTTCTGTACTTTAATTCATCAGCATTGTGTGTAAAGTGAAAGCAGCAAGTAAATTATGGGGATGATACAAGGCTAAGATTTGACAAAGTGCAATCAGTGATATGAAAAGGGAGCCAGGGATTCAAGAGGAGAATAGTAGAGTTGGGTTGTTTTGCCAAGGGACAAAGATGGCGAGAAGAAGAAATAATTGCTAATGCAGGGAAGATGACCTGAGAAAGAATAGAAAAGTCAAAAAATTTCAGGTCATGATGTTGATAAAGAGTAGATTTTTGTAAGGGAAGGCCAAGAGAGAGTTGAAAAACCAATAGATTTTAATTGGATAACAGTATTTCAGAGTTCTTGAATATTGATGTGGTACATTTGTGGGTAATGGCAAGGTCAAGAATATGACCATATTTATAGGTAGCCAAGGTGGGAATAAAGAGCAGAAGAATAACTTAAGGTATTTGAGGAATAGCCAATATGTATATAGCAAAGTCATCTAGGGTAAGGATATGAGTTGGGGAGGGGAAAAAAACTTGTGGAACATATACCAAACTCATTGAGAAAGGAAAGGGAGTGACTTAGGGGTATGTAAATAATAGCTCCTAGGATTTTGATTGGGTGGCAGATATGAATAAAATGAACCTCAAAAGAGAAGAGATTACTACTGTGTAATGGAGATAGAGAATTCGGAAGTGGCGATGGGAAGCAAGAAGTATTGCAACTACCATGTCTCTACAAGTGAGCTAAGAAGAATGAGGGAAGAAGCTTCTTCAGCCAATACTAGAAAGGGAAGCTATGTCACTTAGAGATGCCAATTTTCAGGAATAGTTAGTAGATGGAAGGAGTTAGAGAAGAAACACTTTAGCATCATTGTCCATGGAATAACATTCCACAGGGTATAATGCAAAAGTGCTTGATTGAAACTTTGGGAGTGGGGGAAAAATAAGGAATTGGATTGCTGGGATAGGGCGCAGAATCTGGATTATGATCCACAGGGGTCATAATCACTGGGATGTGAAGAGTATGACCAAGTGTGAGAATGTTAAGTGTTGAGTAGTGGGTACCAGTCTTCTTCCCAAATCAGGTTGGAGATCATAGTAGAGATAAGTGCAATATGATATGGGAGATACATAGTTAAATGGTTAGATGGAAGATCCTATTTCACTATTCCTTTTCCCTCCAAATCATGTATGTGATTCAGCTGGTAAGAGTTGGAAGTGCAGCAGAAGATGGAAGTTGAATTTGTCCATCAGGAGAAAGAAGTCCCATTTCCCACTTTCTTACCTTTTTCTTTTTCCTTAGTGGACAGGAAGAGATAGAAAGTCTGAGGTCAAAAGGCAAATTATTTTTGCTTATTCCAGGCATTTTCCACATTCCACTTGAGAGATCAGGCTGGCAGTAAGAGAGAGAAGTTTTTTATGGCTAAGTTGGAAGTTGTTTGGGGGCAGATAAAAGACATCCATAGCTCAGTAGAAGGACGGCAAGCTGTTCAATACTCTTCTCATATGAGGAGGCTGGCAATGAGAAAGTTAGATTTTTCCTAAATAGAGAGAAATCCTTTGGAACAGATGGAAGAAACCTTTCCCCAGCCCTTTCAGCCCTCCCTCAGGCAACACATTGTGCCCAGAGGAAGGTAGATGGCACAAGGCAAGCAATCAGAAGAACATTTTGGTTTTCTCAGCCTCAGGAAATTACCAAAGATTTATCTACTAAGTCACAGGGAAGTTGTAAATCTTATTAGTGGTAAGAGTTACCACATGGACAAAATGATAGAAGATTAGACATTTATGATGAGCCAAACTTGTGTATTAAATGCAATACTTAAATTAATTTGGGTTTTCAAATTTTTAAATTCAAGAATCTTTATGGGAAATGGAAAAGAGCTTTTATATTAATCCTTGCTTGGTCTGATGAAGATAGGCAGTACATTCTTTTTTGTCTTTTCCTTTCTCTTTCTCTCTAATTATACCCTTCTTGTTTTTCTTATATCTCCAAGGCATCACATATTGCTTTCTCCATCTTTATTACTGTTTGCAATACCTCCCAATTTAGTATCATTTGCAATTTCATTACAATGCTGGTTATTTCTTCTTCCAGATCATTAAGTTAAAATAGACCTGCTCTAACACCAAACCCTGTGGCACTTATTAGACATAGTCCCCAAATGGTTACATTGCCATTTGCTGATAATGTTTATTTAGCTGAGTTTTCTGTCTTCATGACTATTCCCTAACCAGAATGGCGAAATTTAATTTTGCATATGGAATGAGACACAAAGCCAACTATATCTTTTACTGTACTATCTTCCTTCCAATAATTCTGAATTGTTGTATGAAGAGTACAAAGTTTTTTTAGCCTGATTTATTTTTTATCAGTTCTCTTTGCTGCTTGCAAATATAATAATTAATATATACATTGTATTTTAAGGTTTGCAAAGCTCTTGATATACATATATATATATATATATATATATATATATATGTGTGTGTGTGTGTGTGTGTGTGTGTTTAAATTTTCCCAACAACCCTGTGAGATAGGTGTTATTATTAGGTGCTATCATTATCCTCCTTTTACAGGTAATAATAGCTGACATTTATATATGTCCTAAGCATTGTGTTCTTTTCTCAATTAATTCCTTTAACAACCCTGAGAGATAGGTGCTATTATTATTCCCATTTCACAGATAAAGAAAATGAGGAAAATAGAAACAAAGTGATTTGAACAAGCTCACACAACTAGTAATGGAGGTCACATTTGAACTCAGGTCTTCCTGATTTTGGGCCCAGAGATAATTTTTTTACTCTTCCATTTACCTGTTTTTATTTTGACTAACACAGCTTAGTGGCCAAGGGAAGTCACAAATCAAGGATTTCCTCATATCAAGTCCAATAGCATATACTATATCATGCTGTCTCTTCCTGACTTCCAAATTCTCTATATAATACTTTAATGGATTTGTGATCTCAACAATGTGGATTTTTTTCTCTAGGGTTGGAAGGAACTTCAAAGACTCTCCTGTAAGAATGTCTTCTACATCCAACTGCTTGAGATGTCATAAGCTTTTTTTAAATCCTTGTAATAAAGGAGACAATAACTCAAAAGGCATTCTAATTTTAAATAGCTTTAATTAGGGGAATTTTTCTTAAATTAAGCTGAAATTTGATTCTTTGCAATTTAATTTGACTGTTTCAAGTTCTGTCCTCTGGAACCAAGAATATTTAACTTAATTCTTCTTCCATGTAATAGCCCTTCAATACATGAAAACAGCTCATTCCACTTCTTATCCCACATCAAATCTTCTTTTCTCCATATTAAAGACACTGAGTTCCTTTAGTCATTCTTCATATGACATTAACTTAAGATGCTTAACCATCTCAGTAGCTCTGATTGTTCTCTAGCTTATCAATATCTTTCCTAAAATGTGATGGCCAGAACTGAACACAGTATTTTAGGTTATCTTACCAGGTAGAGTACAATGGCACTTTCTATGTCTTAACAGGATGCTTCTTTTAGCTCATTCTACTTGGCTACCATATCATAATATGGTATTCATATTAAACTTGCAATGTACTAAAAGATCCCAAAGGAAAAAAAGCAAACAAAAACAAACTGCTATATTGTCATATCTCCTTCTTTTTAAATTTTTTAACTTCCTGTACTATTTAATATTTTTGTCAATGATTTGGATCAATGACTGAATACTTATCAAATTGGCAGATAATACAGCTGTGGGTGGAATAGCTAACACTCTAGATCAGGGGTTCTCAAACTATGGCCCGTGGGCCAGATGCAGCCCGCTGAGGACATTTATGTGGACCATTGGGTTATGGCAAATGGGCTGAAGGGCAGAGACAGAGTGTGAGCTTTTGTTTTTACTATAGTCCGGCCCTCCCCCAGTCTGAGGGACAGTGAACTGGCCCCCATTTAAAAAGTTTGAGGACCACTGCTCTAGATAATTAGAGTTTAAAAAAAAGAAAGATCTAGACAAGCTAGAGCATTAGAACAAGTCTGAAACTGAATGTAAAGTTTCATACATGAGTCCAAAAAAATCTTCAAAACTATAAGATGGAGAAAGGATAGAGAGCAGATTGTCAGCAAAATATCTTTGGGTTTTAGTATGTTACAAGATCAACATGACCCATCAAGGTTATGTAGTAACCAAAAAAATCATAAGTATTTTTGAATTGTATTATTAGAGGACTATTTTCTGGGAATATGAAAGTGATAACCTTATGTTACTGTACCCTTATCAGACCACACCTGGAATATTATGTTCAGTTTTGTGTGCTACCATTTAGAAAGGACATTAATAATCTGGAGAGCTTCCAGATGACAAAAATGACCAGGAGAAAAGGCCTTTGTTTGGATCATATTGTGGATGACAGGATGGAGAAAAGAAAACTCAGGAAATCATATAGCTATATATTCAAGAATAGTTATCCCTTCCACACTGTGGGTTACAGCACTCCTGCAGTTTGGGAAATCTATATATTATCTCTTTGGCCCTCCTTTCATATTGAATTCATAGTTCAATTTTTTTTTCTTTTTCTTTTATGGGATGTTTACAGCATCTTATTTTAAAACTTGGGTTAAAACTATAAGTAATATATATATATTTTAAGCATTTCTAAGTTTTTAAACTTTTTCTTTATCATTTGCTGATCTTCATATATCTTCTGTGGTTTCCACAAAACTTAGAACTCCAATGCTGAAGGTTGTATTGTGGAAGGGATAACTGTAATTGAAAGGCTATCATGTAAAAGAGAGACTAAACTTATTTCAAATGATCCTAGTGAGTAGAACCAAGGGCAGTGACTAAAAGTTGGAGAGGGATATACTTAGGTTTGAAGCAATGGGCTATTTCATTGGGCAGTGGGTTTCCTCTCATTTAAATTCTTGAAGCTGAATACTCACTTTTTGGTGATGTAACCTGGAGTTCAAGTCTAGGCAATTGTATAAGGCTCTCTTCATTGGTGGAGAAAATTGTCATGCGATATTCCATGCTTCCATAAAGGAAGCTTGGGAGAGGAACATTTTCCCCCTTAACTTACAGCTTCAAGAGAGGATTTACTTTTCCAGTCTCTCTGTAGGAGAAGTTCCAAAAGGGAGAGAAACATTCTGGGGAAAAAAGACACATAGAGGAACTAATATTTATGGATGTCTCTTTTTCTAATTTGCAGCAGTAGAAACTTTAGAAGAATTGCCTCAAGTGATTTTTGGAGATTCTCTCCTTGAATAGAGATATATCATTCTAATTGAGAGAGCTCATTCACTTTGTATATTTTCTGGTATATTCTAATCTACATAACTTCTCTTTATTTTTGACTTAGAAGAATGGTTTTTTGGGTTAATCACTATGTATGAAAGTTTTTGTGTAACTGGCATTGGGTGAGAAGGGAATCAAGACTGGGGGCACTCTATGTTATTAAGGAGCAATAACCAAGAAAAACAAGTTGAACCTAAAATAATTTCCCATAAATCAAAATACTTAGGGGGAGGGGAAGAAGAAAGATATGGTTCTATTTTCTTCGATCTTTTCTGAAGAAAGCATAGACGCCAACCTTATGAACCCACTCTCCTGCTTATCTTGGGATGGAGTGGGGTAAGTGTTCCATGAAGTCCATCTTTAAGCAAATAAAGTACTTTTATATACAGGTAAAGATTAGATTTGTTTTTATTTAATCAGGAATCTGGATTTGGGAGAAATGGGAGAGATTCCAGAGCTTTCTATTCATCCCCCTCTGGGAGCTGCATTTAGACATACCCTCAGGGACAGCCAATATTTGTACATTATAGTGGGTATCCCTTTTCAGATATGGATTGGACAGAAATAGTATAGCCATTAAGGTCCCTTCCAACTCTGAAATAATATGTTTTAAATTTACATTTATCCCTAACAAAATTTTATCAATTTTTTAGCTAGTCAAGATTTTTTTTTTGAATTCTGAGTCTATTATTCAATGTCCTTCCTATCTCTCTAAGCTTGACACCACCTACAGATTTGATCAGAAAACCATTAAGCCAATCACACCTTTTGAGCTTATCCAACTTTTTACCACATTCTCCCATCGATCAGCCTAACATGTTAGAAGTTTTCCTAATGATATTTTTACATTTTGTAGGAATCAGCATAGCACTGGCACTGTCCTGTTTTTTTTTCCCTTATCAAAAAGATGGGCTGGCCAAATTTGCCTTCCAAAACAAACATTTTCTCAATGATTACATATTTTTGATACTGCTACATCACCCTCATTTTTTGGGTGTTCACATGACTATCAGTTTATTCATAATTTTCCTTTTGATTTCTATATACTTTAGTGTTGTAAAGGATTTCTCTTTGTGTTATACTTCTCTCTGTTAGCTTCTGCAGAAGAGAACCTAAGCAATAGGTTAACTTATTTCCTTTTCCCCAACTTTTTCAATTAGATTCACTAGAGGATGGCATGGATAAAAAAAGGTTTAACATTTTCAGATAAATGTGAAATGGAAAAAAATATATTTTTTCAAATAGCCTTGAAGATATTGGTTCCAATTTATTAGCCAATTATAAAGTTCCCACCTTTATTGTCACTGCCAAACCCTTTTCTTCCTGTTTCTATTGATAATAGTTATTTAACGAATAATAGTTATTTCATTATTCATTCAATTTTAATCATGGGAGTAAGCTTCACTAAAAACCTGAGTAAAAAAGAAGCAATAATGAAATAACTATTATTTATATTAGATCCCTTGATTTTTTTTTTTTGCAAAAGATGCATCTTTGCTTTTATTTTATTTTCCTCCTTGTTGAATTGTTAAAATAAAAATTACTGAAACTCATGGTCAGCTATTTGTTCAATTGAACCCCTGTGTCTTTTTTGGCAAGAGAAATAAATAATGTCTTCAGAAGATTTTGGAGTGTTATTTTGGTTTTATAAATGTTTTGTCTGCTCCATTAGATTGTAACTCTTTGAACAGTTAGAAAAGACTACCACTTTATTTTTCCAGGACTTCTTTCACTCTACTTTTGGTATGCTTAAGACTTTAAATTAAACCAAATTCTACTTAGAATTGATTGCCAAACTTCTTCAGGAAGCTTGCTGATGAGATAGTTATAATTGACCATTCTCATCCTGAGTAGATTTTCTTGGTTAATTTGTAGAAAGCATTCTTCTAATGTTGATCAATGTTCTCTGAAGTGATTGATGTGATGATTGCCTGAGTGTACTCTTTGTTTGAAAACCTTTTGTAAACCTGCATCTGCAGTAGCTCTATTTTTTTTTTTCAAAAGAGTACATTATTCTCTATCCTTCCTGGCCAATCCTCCCTGGATGCTGCCCCAGGATGCAGTAGATTGAGAGATACAGAATATGAATCTATTCCTGCCTAAATTTCTAGATATTTTATTAATTTTATAATTATAACATTTTTGACAGTAAATATGCATAGGTAATTTTTTTTTTTTTTACAAAATTATCCCTTATACTCCCTTCTGTTCCGAATTTTTCCTCTCCTTCCCTCCACCCCCTCCCCTAGATGGCAGGCATTTCCATATATATTAAATATCTTATAGTATATCCTAGGTACAATATATATGTGCAGAACCAAATTTTCTTCTTGTTGCAAAGGAAGAATTGTATTTAGAAGGTAAAAATAATTTGGGAAGAAAAACAAACAAAAAAAAAATGCTCACAGTTTACACTCATTTCCCAGTGTTCTTTTTCTGAGTGTAGCTGATTCTGTCCATCATTAATCAACTGGAATTGGATAGCTCTTCTCTATGTTAAAGATATCCATTTCCATCATAATACATCCTCATACAGTATCATTGTTGAAGTGTATAATGATCCCCTAGTTCTGCTCATTTCACTCAGCATCAATTGATGTAAGTTTTTCCAAGCCTCTCTGTATTCCTCCTGTTGGTCATTTCTTACAGAACAATAGTATTCCATAACCTTCATATAGCATAATTTACCGAACCATTCTCCAATTGATGGACATCCATTCATTTTCCAGTTTCTAGCCACTATGAAAAGGGCTGCCACAAACATTTTGGCACATACAGGTCCCTTTCCCTTTTTTAGTATTTCCTTGGGATATAAGCCCAGTAGCAGCACTGCTGGGTCAAAGGATATGCACATTTTGATAACTTCTGGGGTATATTTCCAGATTGCTTTCCAGAATGCTTGGATTCTTTCACAACTCCACCAACAATGCATCAGTGTCCCAGTTTTCTCACATCCCCTCTAACATTCATCATTATTTGTTCCTGTATCTTAACCAATCTGACAGGTGTGTAGGGGTATTCCAGAGTTATCTTAATTTACATTTCTCTAATCAATAGTGATTTGGAACACTCTTTCATATGAGTGGAAATAGTTTTAATTTCATCCTCTGAAAATTGTCTGTTCATATCCTTTGACCATTTATCAATTGGAGAATGGCTTGATTTCTTATAAATTAAAGTCAATTCTCTGTATATTTTGGAGATGAGGCCTTTATCAGAACCTTTAACTGTAAAAATGTTTTCCCAATTTGTTACTTCCCCTCTAATCTTGTTTGCATTAGTTTTGTTTGTTAATTTGATGTAATTAAAATTTTCTATTTTGTGATCAATAATGATCTCTAGTTCTCCTTTGGATACAAATTCCTTCCTCCTTCACAAGTCTGAGAGGTAAACTATCCTATGTTCCTCGAATTTATTTATGATCTCGTTCTTTATGCATAAATCTTGGACCCATTTTGATCTAATCTTAGTAAGTGGTGTTAAATGTGGGTCCATGCCTAGTTTCTGCCATACTAATTTCCAGTTTTCCCAGCAGTTTTTGTCAAATAATGAATTCTTATCCCCAAAGTTGGGATCTTGGGTTTGTCAAACACTAGATTGCTATTTTTATTCACTATCTTGCCCTGTGAACCAATCTATTCCACTGATCAACTACTCTATTTCTTAGCCAATACCAAATGGTTTTGGTGACTGATGCTTTATAATATAGTTCTAGATCAGGTACAGCTAGACCACCTTCATTTAATTTTTTTTTTCATTACTTCCCTTGAAATTCTTGACCTTTTGTTGTTCCATATGAATTCTGTTGTTATTTTTTCTAGGTTATTAAAAAAGTTTTTTGGGAGTATGATTGGTATATCACTAAATAAATAGATTAGTTTGGGGAGTATTGTCATCTTAATTATATTCGCTCTGCCTATCCAAGAGCACTGAATGTCTTTCCAATTATTTAAATCTGACTTTATTTTTGTGGCAAGTGTTTTGTAATTTTGCTCATATAATTCCTGACTCTCCTTTGGTAGATATATTCCCAAATATTTTATAGAATTGACAGTTATTTTGAATGGAATTTCTTTTTGTATCTCTTGCTCTGGATTGTGCTGGTAACGTATAAAAATGCTGAGGATTTATGTGGATTTATTTTGTATCCTGCAACTTTGCTAAATTTCTGAATTATTTCTAATAGCTTTTTAGCAGAGTCTTTGGGGTTCTCTAAGTATACCATCATGTCATCTGCAAAGACTGATAGTTTGATTTCCTCATTACCTACTCTACTTCCTTGAATCTCTTTCTTGGCTCATTGCCGAGGCTAGTGTTTCTAGTACTATATTGAATAGTAATGGTGATAGTGGGCAACCTTGTTTCGCTCCTGATCTTACAGGGAAAGGTTCCAGTTTATCGCCATTACATATGATGTTTACTTATGGTTTTAAATATATGCTCCTTATTATTTTAAGGAATAGTCATTTATTCCTATACTCTCAAGCGTTTTTAGTAGGAATGGATGTTGGATTTTATTAAATGCTTTTTCTGCATCTATTGAGATGATCATATGGTTTTTATTAATTTGATTATTAATATGGTCAATTGTACTAATACTTTTCCTAATATTAAGCCAGCCCTGTATTCCTGGTATAAATCCTACTTGATCATAGTGTATTATCCTGGGGATGATTTTCTGAAGTCTTTTTGTTAATATTTTATTTAAGATTTCAGCATCAATATTCATTAAGGACATTGGTCTATAGTTTTCTTTCTCAGTTTTTAATCTACCTGGTTTAGGTATCAGTACCATGTCTGTGTCATAAAAGCAATTTGTTAGGACTCCTTCAATTCCTATTTTTTTCAAATAGTTTATATAGCAGTGGAGTTAGTTGTTCTTTAAATGTTTGGTAGAATTCACATGCAAATCCATCTGGTCCTGGGGATTTTTTCTTAGGGAGTTGGTTAATAGCTTGTTCTATTTCTTTTTCTGAGATGGGACTATTTAGACTGATTATTTCTTCCTCTGTTAATCTGGGCAAGCTATAGTTTTTGAAGATATTCTTCCATTTCATTTAAGTTATCGAATTTATTGGCATAAAGTTGAGCAAATTAGCTCCTAATTATTGTTCTAATTTCCTCTTCATTAGTGGTGATTCTCCCTTTTCATTTTCAAGACTAACAATTTGCTTTTTCTCTTTCCTTTTTTTTAATCAGATTTACTAAGGGTTTGTCTATTTAGTTGGTTTTTTCATAGAACCAACGCTTAGTTTTATTAATTAATTCAATAGTTTTTTTTACTTTCAATTTTATTAATATCACCTTTTATTTTTAGAATTTCAAGTTTTGTGTTTGTCTGGGGGTTTTTAAATTGTTCCTTTTCTAGCAATTTTAGTTGTAAGCCCAATTCGTTGACCCTTTCTTTCTCTATTTTATGCAAGTAGCCCCTTATTTCTGCTTTGGCTGTATCCCACACATTTTGATATGATGTCTCATTATTGTCATTTTCTTGGGTGAAGTTATTAATTATGTCTATAAATTGCTGTTTTACCCAATCATTCTTTAGTATAAGATTATTTAGTTTCCAATTATTTTTTGGTCTATTTTCCCCTGGCTTTTTATTAAATGTAATTTTAATTACATTGTGGTCTGAAAAGGATGCATTTACTATTTCTGCCTTACTGCATTTGATTTTGAGGTTTTTATGTCCTAGTATCAATTTTTGTATAGGTTCCATGAACTGCTGAGAAGAAAGTATACTCCTGTCTGTCTCCATTTAGCTTTCACCAAAGATCTATCATATCAAACTTTTCTAGTATTCTGCCCTCCTGGCAGTTACAATTACTAGTCTGTCCTAGGCCCAACAGAATACCTTTGACCACTGACCTTTGCAGTGTCAACTCTACCCTGCTCGCCTTCTCTGAGGCTTTCAAAGGTCTCTGGCCACAATCTCTTGAATGTATAGTTTAATAACCAGTAGCATACTCAAGAACAGCCACATGTAATCTTAAAAGCCTTTATTATACCTACTCACATAATGCCCTGTCTTGATGCCCTGACTTGTTGGTTCCTCTTTGACTTCTTTCTTATTTATTTTGTGGTTTGATTTATCTAATTCTGAGAGTGTAAGGTTGAGATCTCCCACTATTATAGTTTTGCTATCTATTTCTTTTTTCAGCTCTCTTAATTTAGATGCTGCACCACTTGGTGTGTATATGTTTAATATTGATAATGCTTCATTATCTATGCTAACCTTTAGTGGGATATAATGCCCTTCCTTATCTCTTTTAATTAGATCAATTTTTGATTTTGCTTGATCTGAGATGAGGATGGCTATCCCTGCATTTTTGGCTTTGCCTGAGGCATAGTAGATTCTGCTCCACCCTTTTACTTTTAGTTTGAATGTATCACCCTGTTTCAGGTGTGTTTCCTGTAAACAACATATAGTAGGATTCTGACTTTTAATCCAGTCTGCTGCTTCCTCTTTATGAGGGAGTTTACCCCATTCACATTTATGGTTAGAATGACTAATTCTATATTGCTTGCCAGCCTGTTAACCCCTGATTATGCTTTTTTCCTTACTTCCCTCTTACTTCCCTACTCAGTATTAAACTTGTGAACACCACTTGCTTTTCATAGCCCTCCCTTTTTAGTATCCCTCCCCCACCTCAAAGTTCCTCCCCTTATTTTACCCCTTTTCCTCACAATTTCTGTATTCCCTTCCCTTTAGCTTACTCCTTCCCTTTCACTTTTCAATGAAGTGGAAGAAGTTTCACCATAAAACAAATATGTCTATATGCCCTCCTGGCAGTTACAATTACTAGTCTGTCCTAGGCCCAACAGAGCACCTTTGACCACTGACCTTTGCAGTGTCAACTCTACCAGGCTCGCCTCCTCTGAGGCCTTCAAAGGTCTCTGGCCATGATCTCTTGAATCTATAGCTTAATAACCGGTAGCACGCTCAAGAACAGCCACGTGTAATCTTAAAAGCCTTTATTATACCTACTCACATAATGCCCGTACTGATGCCCACACTATGTTCATCTCCCTCCTTTCTTTCTCTCAGATATAATAGGTTACCTTTGCCTCTTCATGAGATGTAGTACCACCACTTTACCCTTTTTTATGATATAATTTCCTTTCCACCTCTAGTTTCTAGGACAAATTGTACATGTGTTCTTTACATATCTTTATGGCAGAAATATAGTTCTCAAGATTTCTTTTTACCTTTTTAGAAATCTCTTGAGTTCTGTATTTGAAGATCAAACATTTTATATAGGTCTGTTTTTTTCATCAAGAATAGATGGAATTCATTTATTTCATTAAATGTCCATCTTTTTCACTGGAAAATGATGCTCATTTTTGCTGGGTAAGTTATTCTTGGCTGCATGCCAAGTTCCTTAGCCTTTTGGAATATCATGTTCCAGGCTCTTCGTTCTTTTAATGTGGATGCTGCTAGATCCTGGGTTATCCTTATTGTGGCTTCTCCATATCTGAATTGCTTTTTTCTAGCAGTTTCCAGTAGGTCCCTTTCAGTAGGTGATCGATGAATTTTTTCAATGTCTCTTTTACCCTCTGTTTCTAAAACGTCTGGGCAGTTGTCTTTGATAATTTCCTGGAAAATAGTGTCCAGGCTCTTTTTTTCCTCACATTTTTCAGGGAGTCCGATTATTCTCAAATTGTCTCTCCTGGATCTGTATTCCAGGTCTATTGTCTTTCCATTAAGGTAGTTGACATTCTTTTCAATTGTTTCATTTCTCTGGTTTTGCTTGACTACTTCTTGGTTTCTCCTTGAGTCATTCATTTCTACTTGTTCGAGTCTAATTTTCAATGATGTATTTTCTTCACTCACTTTTTTAATATCTTTTTGTACTTGTCCAATTGAGTTTTTAAGTAAGTTTTTTTTTTTTTCTTCCATGGGATTTTTTTCCATTTCATCAATTTTATTTTTTAGAGAGCTGTTTTCTTTTTCCAGCTCATTAATTTTGTTTCTCAATGATTTGATTTCTTTATCCACTCTATCTTTAAATACGTTGAATGACTTCTCCAGGCTCTCTTGCCAAGCTTCCCTTTCTTTTTCCCATTTCTCTTCTAGCTCTCTTGTGAGAGCCTTTTTGATTTCCTCTATGAGATTCTTTTGTATTGAGGAGCAGCTCATATCCTCTTAGGGGTTTCCTCTGGGGACAGTCTGTTTTTAGTCTCCTCAGTATTTGAAGTCTGCTCTCTCTCCATACAGAAGCTGTCAATGGTTAGAGCCCTGTTGAATTTTTTGTTCATTTTGTCAGAGTGGGACTCAAAGAAAACAAATTGACAAGAGAAACAATAGGTCTGTTTTTGGGAGATGGGGCTGGATGGTGTTAATGGGCTTCCTCTACAGATTGTGGGAGATAGTGGCGAGGCACTAACAGGACAGCGATGGCTGCACTGCGTCTGCGCTCTGAGGCTCTGAGAACATGCTGAATCACTTCGGGTGGGGGTGGGGGTGGCTGGGTTCCGAGAGACACTAGCTTTCTGGGGTTTTATTCTTCACCTCTGGTGTTTACACCCTCCCTGCTGCTCCTGGCTTGCTGCCAAGACAGTATCCACACTGGGGTAAAAGCCTTTTCACAGAAACGCAAAAGATCGTATCCCTCCCCCTCCGGTCTGAGCTGTGTGAGCTGCCTGTCTCACTCTGGCTTGCCTGCCCTCAGTCTGCGCCCAGTCTGTTTGACCCTCTGCCAAGCAAACACAGACCTTCTCTGGCGACTTTCAAGGATGTCTTCTCTTGGGATTATTTGTGTGTTTCTTTTCCAGTGAAGCATTAACTCAGAGGCTTGTCATGAAGTAAGTCCTGAGAGAAAGTGCGGAGCTCAGGCAGCTGTCTGCCTCCACGCCGCCATCTTGGCCGGAAGTCGCTCCTAGATCTTCTTATGTTGTACTTGGGTATATACATGAGGAAAGTGTTCCAACTTATCCTGGAGTGACTGTGTATTATTCATACAACCTCTGCCCTATATTTACATGATACTTCTCAAGGACAAAAACAAAGACTCCTATGGTAAAATTGAAAGTGCTCCATGCTAATAGTCAAATGACTTGGATTCCAATTCAGATTCTTTCACAGAATTATAAAATGTAAGAATTGGAAAGATCTTAGTAGCCAGATAGTTCAATCCTTACCTGAAAGAAATAGCCATTTTGAATGTACCTGACAAATGAACATCTAGCATATTACTAAATACTAAATAGGTTTGGAAATTAGCTTTTGCTGCAAACTTGATAATGTTGTTTCCTGATGAATTTCACCTAAAATTATAAGGCAAAACAGCACTTGTATATATATAAAAAAATATTGTGGTAAAGTTAATTTGACAAAAATTGACATTGTTTGATTAACAAGTAATGTCAAGTTGCTTTATAGTATACATTTCCCATAGTCAAATATTAAAACAAGGTCTCTATTACCATACAAATTTATAGTGAATATATTTTATGAGCTCAAACTATAGTTCCAGTAGCATTTTTTTGAATCTTAATAAGTGCAAAAGAAATTTCCATATTTTTCAATCTGTTTAATTGTATAATTGAAGAACTTCCATCTAACTTTCAATTGGAAGTGATTAATCTACAGTGTAATTGCAGGAAAAAAAAAAAAAAAGAAGCAGACAGTTCTAATGGTCTTGTAATGATGAGTGCTATCTACACCCAAAGAGACAGGACTGTGGGAATTGAGGGTAGATCACAACATAGCATTTTTACTCTTTTTGTTGTGACTTGCTTGAATTTATTTTTTTCTTATTTTTTTAAACTTTTTGATCTTATTTTTCTTGTACATCAAGATACTTGTATAAATATGTATGACTATATTAGATTTAACATATATATATATATATTTACCATGTTTAACATATATTGGATTACATGCCATCTAGGGGAAGGGATGGGGGTAAGGAAAAGAAATTGAAACACAAGATTTTTCAAGGACCTATCTCGAAAAATTATCCTTTCATTTGTTTTGAAAATAAAAACTTCAATTAAAAAAAAAAAAGAAGAAAAGGCAGATATTAAGAGGAGAATTTAATGGAATTCTATAAATGCCTTCTAAACAATGACTATACTCAATTAAAATCATGTGCTCGTGGACTGATACAAGTACTTGGCAGCACTTGTGCAAAAAGACATTTTGAAAGATGAAATAGATAAAATCATTATATGAATTAACACATGAACTTTTAAAATAAATTTTTATCATAAAGAACAATAACTTTGAACTCTACATAAAGTGTCATCTCCCCTCTCAAAAAAAAAAAAAAAAAAAAAAAAATCTTTCTCATCAGCCATATTATAATTATGATTATTTTATTTGGGATTTTATCTGGAAAAATTTTGTGGAAATATTATCATATAAGTAGCTACATAATGCCCCTACTTGCACCACTTGGCCTGAACAGCCTAAAATATTTACTATTTGGTCCTACATTGAAAAACTTTATTGACCTCTGCTCTAACCAATTGTGACTAAAGTCATATGCAAATGAAAAACAACAAGCTTTATCCAGTCAAATCTTTTTGGATCCTAACAGCCTTTCAGTGTGTTAATTATACCTTCTAACTTCATGACATTTGCAAACTGAAGAATATGCCTTTTTTTTCTTTATCCTTTATGTATGTTTTCATCCATGTGATTTATAAAAAAGTAGTCAATAGTTTTGGGGAAAAAAGCCTTAGAATCTATTTCACTGGAGACCCCTAGTCATATTGAAATTGAAGCATTAACAAATTCTCTTTAAAAATCTGATAATCTAGCCAGTTCTATTTATCTGAATCTATTTAACTATATGACCTACTTACTTCCTGTATGCAAATAAGTCACTTAGCCTCCCTGGACCTCAGTTTCCTCATCTGTGACATGACCTTTAAAATTCCTTTCAACTCTGATTCTAATGCTCTATGTCTATTCAGGGGTGTGTTGTAGCCAGCTGGTAAGAGCCGATTGTTCAATTTTTAACTAAAGCATTTGAACATTAAAATCAGCAAATGCTACAAATCAAGGCTTCCTTTACTGTTTTATTGATCTTCTAAGTTTAAAAATGTGATGGGGAAAGTGTTATTATCATGTAGAATAAATTAAAAAGTGTGTCATACATACTTCTTTTGAGGGGAATCCAATTGTTAGACATCAGTATATCTCTGCTGTATGTAATCTACCATAAAACTTAAAAACAATAGTTTGCACCTAGTACGTGTCAGACCCAGGTTAGCCATGGGAAATTAGTCTCTCTCTCTCTCTCTCTCTCTCTCTCTCTCTCTCTCTCTCTCTCTCTCTCTCTCTCACTATTCTAAAATCTCTTTATGATTTTCATCAACAAATATTACTGGAAGTCTACTATATGCAAGGCATTCTGGGTGAAGTGAGATGGAAGGACAATGAATACAAAGAACAAAGCATAGTTTTTTCCTTAAAGAACCAAAATTAGAGAAAATAGGCAAATTATTTCTATTCTGCCATATCCTTAGCGGTTGCTTAAAAAAGAGACCCAAATGTAGAAATGCTAAGTAAATAGATCACTAGTTGCTGAAATCTCATTCATCTTTAAGGGGCCTTTAATAGTTAAAAAAAATGACAAACTTGTAATGAATGCCTACAGTATATAGAACCCTCTGCTGGGATTATCAAGCTTCTGATATTTAATACCTATATAATCATTCATAAATCCATTTTTAGTGTCATTATTTCTAATCTTTAAGTGTGAAGTTCATATGAAATAAAGCATTTGAAGTGTTTTGCAAAATTTAAAGCCTAGATGAAAATCAATTATTAGTATCATCATTTATATTCAAGGCACATTAAGTAATAAAAGCTTGAATATGTCCTCCATGGAACATGTAAGTGTAGTGTTCCTCTAATCTATGGACTCCAAAGAACTCAATTTGGAAGATATAAGACAATGTATGTACTTCACTTGAATTGTACTCTAATTTAGTTCTAAATTCATTTAAACTCATTTATACTAGGCTAGCAGGCAACACACACAAAAAAATTATTTTTAACAATAACATCTAATTGAGACTAGAACAATTAGCCAAAGAATAGAAAAATTAATCTTCATATCACATACTCAAATACATCAGGGAATAGGGTCTCATTTTTAAGTATACAGTATGGGAAGTAATATACTCCATTTCCTGGAGTATATTCCTGGAGCATATTTTTTTGTCTCAACAGAACTAGAACGAAATAAGTATAGCCTTCATTACAAATATCCCTGCTTGAATACTATACTTGCTGATAACAGCTCTCTCCAGTTCAATTGTTTTTTTTATTTTAATTATGAATAAAGCAATTACTAAAAAAAAAAAAAAAATGAACTTTTTAACATGCAAAGAACAGAAAAAGAAGATTGTATAGAATATTCCACAAATTTAAGTGCAGTTTTATTGTTTAAGTGAATAAAGCTAAAAAACTACACTAACAATTTTGGAACACTTTATGTGGGAAACTGTGAATCTTTATTGCATAGTTGGATTTTTTAAAAAATGACTATTAAATTCAACATTATAACAACAAAACTCTCCTGCCTTATTTGAGTCCTTTTATGAAACTGCTTTTTTGGGGGGGTGGAAGTGGGAGATGGGGTCCTGATGTTTTTTAATGTTTATCTGACTCCTATCTCTTTGCCATTTTTAAAAACATCTCTATAGTTACTCAGACACTCTTCTCACCCTTCCCCATCCTCTAAAATAAAGGATTTACCTTATAATGAATAAGAAGAGTTGAGCAAAATAGAATCTGGGAGGAGCAAAATCAAGTAACCTAGAATTTACATAGCACTATTAGATTGAGTCATTCAAAAAGAATGGGTCTTGTGGGGATAAGGAGGGAGGATTTTATCTACTTATTCTTCCTGATGTCTACAAACAAGCCTAAGTCTCCCTTATCCTTTTAAAACTATTTTATTTTATTATTTTTATTTATTTCATTAGGAATTTCCCAATTACATGCAAAAAATTTTAACAATTATGTTTTTAAAATTTTGAGTTCCAAACTCTCTTTCTCCCATGTGCTCCTTCCTTCTCATTGAGAAGGAAAGCAATTTGATTCCAATTACACCTGTGAGATTATCCAAATCATTTTTTCCATATTAACCATGTTGTAAAAGAATAATCAATATAAAACAACAACCAGATATTACAAAAAAAAGTATGCTTCTATGCATATTTAAAATTCATCAGCACTCTCTGTGAAACTAGATAGGTCCTTTGGAATTGACTTGAAAATTGGGTTTGTTTGTACTCACAATACTTATCATGATACTGAGCAGTATATAAAAGGACTCAAGTAAAAATTTGCTTATTGACTAATTGATCCAGCATCTTTCAGACGCTCAGAATAATGAGTTTTCCACTAACATAATAAATTAGTGTCATATGTGATGAAAGAAGGATGCATTCAAACTTTAGTATTTTCTGGTATTTGAGTCACTTACTAATTGTGTGACCCCAGGGAAATCATAATCTCTGCTTCAGTTTCTTTAACTATAGATTGGGGACAATAATAACACCTACCTCATAGAGTGGTTGTGAAGATCAAATAGAATAATATCTGTAAAGTGATATTGCGCTACTGCATTCCTTCTTTCCTTTCTTATGTACTTAACAACAGATCATTCTAACAGGTGGAAAGGTTCTTTAAAAGCCCTTGAATTCCCTCATTCTGCAGAGAGGAAAATTGAGGCTAGAGAACTGATTTATACAATATCACATGAATAGGAGGTGTCAGAAGTTGGATTTAAATTCAGTTCTTCTGACTCAAAAGCCAGATCTCATTTCATTGTATGACAAACAATATAAATCTGGTAGATTTTCTTTGGTCTCTTCCAGAATTCTGTACAGAGTCTATTTCTGGTCAAACTTAAGCTGGATGCCAGAGGTAACAGATGAGGTTATTATATACAACACTTGGGGCTTATTCTGCTTTCTCATGGTCCTCTTGCTTTCCTGCATTTTCTTCTACTATTCACCTAATGGGTGGAGATTGCCTCTGCAATTACAAACATTTATTCAATACATACTGCTATTCCTTCCTTAAGATTCTCTGATATTTCATTTAGTGCTCACTGAACAAGTTTCCAGTGAAATCAATGATTCCCATATCATCTTCATTTTATTGTGACAAATCCAATTGCAGCAAGCAGTTAAATTACTAGAAATGTGCCCAAGTGATTTTGACAATCTCAGAAATGACTTTCAGAAAGGATTGCTTACTGGTATTTTGCTTCCTTATTATATTTGTGACCTTCTCGTGGTACATTTAGTGTTCATAAAAAAAGTATCAGCTTAACAATGTTAGAGGCTCATACCTTATATTAGGCAGAGAGAGTGTATGTGTAGTCTCAGTTAGGAAGACATTATAATTGAACTGTAGGGGCTGGGAAGGCAGCAGCCATGGTCAGTATATCAGGTTCATTATATACACACTACCTGCTATGCATATGGGGAAAAAAAAAAAAAAAAAACAAAAACAAAGCCCTCTGCTCAAAATTATTCTTAAGATTTTTTTGGGGGGGAAGAAGGGGATGGAGAAAAGAGAAGAAACAGGTAAAACTTTGCTATAGCAGAGTAAAATAAACAGATTCTGGTTTTCTTATGTATATTTGTTTTTGTTCCCATAGGCTTATTTCCCCTGTGCTATAAATGTTCCCTCCTTGCAGGATTCATGTGCCAAGCCACATGGTTGCTTTGGCCAAGGCTTTAGGCTCAGAGAATATCAAAGTAATTGGGAATGATAAATCTGTTTCAGGGACAGTAATTCTTCTCTGACAATACTCTTACCAATTCCTTGTAGAGGCCCTTGTAAGAGGTCACAGGGTTCTGACAAAACCTAAAGTTCTGCTGGCATATATTATCAGAATGCTTATGGAGGTGCCTAGGAAACCTATAGCATAAATTAAGAGCTAAGGGCATATTTGATAGTAAACATTTGAAGTTCAAAATATTAAAAAATTATTATATTTATACTGTCATATAAATAATTAATATATCATTAAAAGGAAGCTTTAATTAAATTGATTTAAAAAGGAACTATAATTAAAGTAATTATATAAGGAACTTTACTTAGTAACAGTTTTTTGTATTTGAAAATAATAGTTGTTTTCATTGTGGATAAATTATAAGAAATGTGGCTAGTAGGTAAGAGTACTAATT
Source organism: Sminthopsis crassicaudata (assembly GCF_048593235.1). Classification (NCBI taxonomy): domain Eukaryota; kingdom Metazoa; phylum Chordata; class Mammalia; order Dasyuromorphia; family Dasyuridae; genus Sminthopsis; species Sminthopsis crassicaudata. Next base: position 273,183,643 of record NC_133619.1, on the reverse strand, counting down.
TGAAATTAGGAAGATAGGCTAAAATCCTATTGCTGACTCTTATAATAATATTTGAAGTACCTGGGATAAAGTACAAGAATTAAATTTATTGATTTGTACAGCAAACCCTATAACTTTGAACATCATTTAAAAGCTTTTAATATGCAATATGTTCCCCTTTTCCTACTGTCATTTGTCTTGCACAATTGGCTCACACAATTCAACACATTTTCTAAAGCACATTTTGATTGCATTGGATTTTAAATGTACTTTAGATAAACAGTTTATTTTTCCAAATCTAGCTCTGATTATAGCCCACAGGTTTTCAGTGGGGTATGAAATCAGGAAAGTTCCATTTATTAAAGCAAATTTATCTCTCTCTCTTGACTAATTTTTTAATGTTTTGTGGTATATTATAAGATGTAATTTTGTGTTGCAATATTTCATCTCCACTTGGGAATTTCTATAATTTTGGAATAATTTTGCATCTTGGTATATCAATACAGTTACTACTATAATTCATCATTCTTTTTAATAAGAATAAGACTTTCAGGCCATATTAAGTTTTTTAAAAAGTAAAGTAAAAAAAAAAAGTAAAAGTAATAGTAAAGTTTTTTTTCAAATAAATTTTGTGGAAATTACAAAATAATCTTTAAAAAATTTTTGACATAGAATGTTTTATCATCTGATAAGGATGCCCAGGTATTTTAAACTTAGATGGACTCTCTCTCTCTCTCTCTCTCTCTCTCTCTCTCTCTCTCTCTCTCTCTCTCTCTCTCTCTCTCTTCTCTCTCTCTCTGTCTCTCTCTCTCTCTCTCTCTGTCTCTGTTTCTCTCTCTTGGTCTCTCTCTCTCTGTCTGTCTGTCTGTCTCTCTCTCTCTGTCTCTTTCTCTCTCTCTCTCTGTCTGTCTCTGTCTCTGTCTCTGTCTGTCTCTCTCTCTCTCTCTCTGTCTCTGTCTCTCTCTTTGCTGAGGCAATTGGGGTTAAGTGACTTTCCCAGGGTCACACAGCTAGGCAGTGTTAAGTGTGTAAGCCAGATTTGAACTCAGATCCTCCTGACTCCAGGGTTGGTGCTCTATCCACTAGATGGACTTTTTCTGATAATAGTTTAATGTAGCCCTGAATTAAAAGGTGACTTTTATCAGTAAAAAAACAAAAAAAAAAAGCAAAAAAAAAAACAAAAAACTTTTTTCAATTTTAAGAGTTTTGTTATCTGTACTATATAGTCTACAAGAAGTGTGTCTTCTTCAAAGCAATCGTTAGCAAATTTTTTTTTTTTTACTTATCTTCTTTATATCCTTCAAACTTCAAGAAACCTACAGGACATCACCCAGGATTAAAAAACCATCTTTCTAGCTTCTGGGAAGACCCATGTGCAAATGCAGATTCAGACTTTTGTTTTTCAAGAGGATTTGTATATGAATTGGATTTAGATGAGGTAGGATTTCTCAAAGTCATCAGCTTCACTCTTTTTCCAGCCATTGCAGTCCATGGCAGGACAAAAGTCAAGATGAGTAGCAGTAACCTGGGATGCAGTGGCTGCACTTGCCATCTTTCATTTCTGACCAAGCTCTAAGTGCTCCACTGCACCTGCTTCAGCTGCTTTCAGAGCCAGTGAAACAAATGACTCTCACCCATCTATTCTGCTAGGGGAAGTCTTGGGGTAGACATTCTGCTAACTCACTGACCAAGGTCTGTCGGTTGCCCTCAACCTGGTTTAGTTCATCTTGAGACAGTTTTACCAGGACTGATGAGCATGGTCCAGCTTCTTGGAGCCACAGGGGAGAGTTGGGGGGAAAGGTTTCATTAAAGATGGATGATCAACCCTGAAAAGGGCTGAGCAAGCCCTCACACTGAGGTGCTAGTTCTCCCTAAACACTCAGATATTTATTAGCTGTGTGATCTAAGGCAGTTCACTCAATCTCTATTTGCCTTAGTTTCCTCATCTATACCATGAAGATAATAATATCACATCTTCCAGAATTGTTGAGAAGATAAGATGAGAAATAGGTAGAGAATTTTGAAAAAACTTAAAATGAGATTGAATAGTGTTATACTTATTATTACTATTCTAATTCCCTCTTTCTCTAGTAGGATGGATTCCTAGAGTGTGACTACTATAGATCTTCAGGATTCTAGGGGTATCATAAAAAAAATTGGGGAGTTTCTTTCCTACTGCCATAACTCATAATCCCGCCCACATACCCAATCACACCAATGTACTTCCTACTATGATTATCAGTTGTTACCATTTAACCAGGATTCCTTAGCTGTTAGAAAGATGTAATAATAAGAATTGGCTCAAAAGGCTCCTACCCCTCCACCCCCTCCAAAAACAAAACAGAACAAAACAAAAAAACATTTGTGAGAAATCATAAGTTCAGAGCTCAGGAGAAATCTTAGGAAGCCTATATCAAAAGGGTAAGAGCTTCTGGAAATCCTTTTATTGGAATCCCCAAGATATTCCTCTGAAGTATAATTTTGTTTTGTGCTGGGTTCTTTGTGGAGCTGTAAATCTGGATCCACTTTGTCCTTGGCTAGTCTAGGAACACTAATAGGATCTATGGAAAGTTAGGAAATCCCAAATACTCTCCCTTTGAAATGTGTAAGGTTGTACTTTGGTCCCCGGGGTGGGGGCAGAGGTAAGCAGGAAGGAAACTGAAGCCATAAAGTGAGATGCTCTTCTTCCAACGCACCCTCTTGAAAGTGATTATTTTCCCAGAGTTATTTTTCTTTCCTATCTACTGCCAGGTGTGATCTCTTCTCTCCTTCACTCAAGGACATAAATTGACTTGACTTTTATCAATTGACATATAGGGTATAATTCTTTTTCCTCAACCAGTCTCAATAGTCTTTCAAAGCAACATCACCTCCAATTCATCCAGTGGCTCATCAGAGACATTTAAACTGATCATGGCCTTTTCCCATTTTCTTGGGATGCCTTTAGTTGATTGTATTCAATTGAGATGCATCAGAGTTTAGGAATTTATTATTTATTTTAGTTGGAGTAGCATTATTTGAATGATATACTTAAAGCATATCCTCATCCCCTTTCATTTATAAAGTGTTAACAACAGGAGTTTGCTAGTTGGTATATATTTTTGGGGAATGTAGTTAGGAGGAGATAATTACAGGGTAATCATCCCTGGAGAAGAGTGAGAGAGAGATGTAATATTGAGGTATTTTGGTAGCATTGTCTTTGTCTTGAGGATGAGAACTAAAAACAACAGAATTATAGATCCTTTTGTTACAACCATTCAGAGCAAAAGAACATTTATATGCTCACTGAGTTAGTAGTAGGGAGGGGAACTAGAGGGGCTGAATAACCCAAAAAATCATATCATTGTATAATTTTTATGCGGTTCATAGCTACACCCAGCAAAAGAACTCTAAGAGATGACTGTGGACCACTACATAGAATTCCCAATCCCTCTAATTTTGTCCATCTGCATTTTGGATTTCCTTCACAGGCTAATGGTACACTATTTCAAAGTCCGATTCTTTTTGTACAGCAAAATAACTGTTTGGACATGTGTACATATAATTTAACTTAAAAATTCTTTCAAAGCCCAGCTAAAAAGCCAACTCTCCCATGTACTTCCTCCTTATCTTTTCATTCAGAAATATTTAAACTCTTAGCACTGGACTTGGAATCAAGAGACCTCTACTCAATACTAGGCCATAAGACTTCCTAGCTTTATGATGATGGGAATACCATTTAATTGATCAATCCACAAACAAGCATTTATTAAATGTTTTAAAAAACCAAAGAAGTTGTTGGTAAAGTTGTGGACTGATTCAATGATTCTGCAGAGCAATTTGGAACTATGTCCAAAGTACTATAAAATTATGCATACCTTTGATCCAGCAGTGTCACTACAGGGTCTGTATCTCAAATAAATCATAAGGAGGGAAAAGGAACCATATGGGCAAAAATGTTTGTGGCAGCTTCTTTAGTAGTGTCAAGAAACTAGAAAATGAGTGGATGCCCATCAGTTGGAAAATGGCTGAATAGGTCATAATATATAAAAGATGATTTTAGAAAGGCTGGGAAAGGTATATATGAAATGATGCTGAATGAAGCAAGCAGAACCAGGAAAGCCATAGCAAGATTGTGTGATGATCAGCTATGATAGACTTGGCTCTTCTTAGCTAGGCAATTTCAGTAACCTGGATGAAAAATTATATTTGCATCCAGAGAGAGAATTATGGAAACTGAATGCAGATCAAAGATAATACTATTTTCACTTTTTTTAACTTCTTTTTTTTTCTTATGGTTTTTCCCTTTTGTTCTGATTTTTCTTTCCCAATATGACTCATATGGAAATATATAAATAATGAATAACCAAAAAAACTTTTTTAATGCAAAAAAAAAAAAAAAAAAAAAGCCAAGATAGCACACATTTAAAGGATAGAAAGCTGGTCTAGAGGCCAGGAAGATGTGGGGTCAATCAAGATTTGCCTCTAACATTTACTCTGTGAGCTTAAGCACTAGCTTTCAGCACTCTAGATTCTCCTTAAATGGTAAAAAAAAAAAAAAAAAAAGGTGGAAATGGGCACTAATGAAAGGAATTTCCTCATCTGGGATTTCTCTATATCAATAAAATTACAAATCCAGTCCCTAAGCTCTACTACATTCCAGACACCATAATAGTTAATAAATATAACAGAAACAAAATACTTTTTGAGAAAGTTCCAGTCTTTCAAGGCAAAAACATTTATTCCTTCTGAATCTTAAATTCTTGACTTGAAAAATGAATCTTGCTGCCTCACAGGAATGTTGAAAGAAAAGTCCTTCATAAAAGGCAAAATGCCATACAAGTGAATTCTTTTTTTTTTTTTCATAATTTTTAACATTTCATGCATTTTGATTCTATTTTGTATTACATGTTTGTTTCATCATCTCTATTAGATTAGGAATTATGTCTTATTCATTTTTTAACTCCTCTGGAACTAACAGTATTTCATGCAAAGTAGTTGTAAGAACTAGGGTTCCTATTTTCCCTCAATATAGGTTAGTTTTCCTTAAAAAGCATCCACGTTCTCCCTAGAACTTTATTGACCTCGGCCTCTTTTGAAACTTCTTGGTCACTTAAGGGCAAAAAATATCCTATTCCAAATAAATCAGGGACCAACTGATCTGTTGGATTTCTGAAGACCACAAATTTCTCTTCATACTCTCCCCAGCTGCTGATGAAATGCATAAACACGTGGGACTGTTCAGAGAAGTTAATGCCACAATTCTTGTTGCATATCCTTGCTATGTCAAAGCACCATAAATCTCCTTTTAAAAAACTGTTCTGGAACTTGTTGTCTCATGTCATCCTGACATCAAAAGTGAACTGTGGGTGCTGGTTAAATGCATCCTTAAAAGCAAGTGATTAATTAAGATAGTTCAAAGAAGAAGAAGAATGATATAGGTATGGAGAACTGGGGAAAGAACTGAGAAAAGCAGTAAATTTCAAGTTGGACCTTGAAGGATAGATAAAATGTAAATAGGATCTTCTATGCCCATGAGGACAATAGCTTGAGCACTGGCTTGAATTCCATAATGATGATGGTGTGTGTGTGTGTGTGTGTGTGTGTGTGTGTGTGTGTGTGTATGGGGTGGGGGGCATGAATTTATTTAATTCTTTTAAAATTATCCAAACAATATTTGCAGCATAAATATGTGGAATGGAGGTTATAAGTAACTTTATAGGTAAATTTGTTTCCCAAATTTGGCAGATGGTCTTTTAAAAAATTTTTTTCACAAAAATAAAGCAAAAGAAAAAAAGTAAATAAATAGATGAATAAGTGTTTGCTTCTTAAAATATGGATGAAACTACAAAGAATGGAATAAAGTACAGATCCATTTGAATAGCTTCAATAAAAATATCCAGATGAGTTTTGTTGTGGTTTGGAAAATTGTCAGAATTTTTAGAATTTGATTTTTAACATATTAAGTTATAGATACATAAATACTTAAACATATGAATAACAGAATGCTAATTTGGAACATTCAAGTTACAATCTTTGCATATGCATTTGTTTATTTTTATAGGAAGAAGACAAATCATTTCCAACATGCAAAGATCTCTAATTCAAATCCCATGTTACTTGGATTACTTATGACTACCAATCCCTGGTTCCCCACATAACACTTAAACCTGGGTTTACATACAAAAACTACCAAATTTAAGACATCATGTATCATTTAATTGAATTGTCTATTATCAGAAGAACATGATTAGAATTGCTTATGAAATTTATCCTCTGATCTCAATTCAGAAAGCAAAAATCCTTACAAAAGTTTGTTTAGAGTTTGCAGAGGAAATTCACTATGTATAAATTCACTATGTATAAATTCAAAAATCTTTCCCAGCCTCGTCACTGCCTACTTTGCCAAGACCCTTCTGAGGATATTTATTGGTGTAATTGAGTGATTTTCATTGATCCACTAGATCCAAATTAGGTTGTATCCTAAGTATGATCAGAGGGAAGAGAAAGGAAGAGGCAAGAAGTAGATTTCAAATCGGATTTCTATATAAGAACTTCTCTCAAACAATTAGCTTTAGATTTTAGATAGCATTCTAGTAATTGCTAATCAAGGTGACCAGAGTAGATAGTTATTAACACAAGAAAAGGAAAAACCCATTTTATATAAAACCTCTCCAAAGGGGGTTGTTTTCTTTCCTCCCACATAATGGCATCTGGCACAATAAATATGAATAACCATATAAAATATTATGTCCTGGTAAGAAGGATAATTCTTTTGGCAGTAGAACATTTCTCCAAATAAAGGGCACAATTTCTTACAAGAACAGGATTCAAGCTTAGCAAGCAGTTGTGGGAGTAAGTTATGGCTTCTGATTTTTTTTTTTTTCCAAAAGTCCTTTTCTTTCCTTCTTATTGCCAACTCATGAAGTTTTCTATTGGACTTCTTATAGAACACTCTAGTTGCCATTCCTTGGTGTGCAAAGTTTGGTCTCAGTTTCCAGTGAAGATAGTATTTCTAACCATTTGTGTACTAGGGTCCTTCCCTGCTATTTCTTCAATGAAAAGTCCAAAATGTTCTGGTCTTTTGGAATTCTTAGGATTATCCTCTAGTCACAAAGAGAGAAGATTTAGTTTCTCCCTGCTTCTCCTGTTCCCTATATAAACCAATTCCCTCTTTGGTGCTTGGTGGGAACTGCCCTCTCCTCTAGATTAGAGATTCCTTGTTGCCAAATTATGAAATACCTTGTTGTTTTCATTTATGTCTTTTAGAATATGACTGAGTCTCTTCATCCAATAGTAATAAACCTCTGTACCATCACATTTCATCCAATCACACTATTTAATTAGCTTGGTCATTTCTACTTAAACTTAGTTTAGCTCATTTTAGTTTTTAGTTTTAGCTGATTCAATAGAGTTATCATTGAAATCTAATTCATAATCTGATCTGATTGATTTAATCAAGAAGTCAGGGCCCTGTTTAACCATTGAATTAGGACTATGGAAATCACCTCTTACAAATCAAGCCCTATTCAAAGATAAGCAAATAAGGAAAAATATAACATTGTCCTATAAGAAAAGTTTCAGTAACTAAACTTCAAAATGAACTGAGACTTTCAATGAATGCTGAATACAACAAAAAGGAGTTTATAACTATATTGGGTGATAAGAAGGTGATCAAAACCAGGATATAATCATTCATTGAGATGATTGGATCAGTGATAATAGAGAGTAGACAGAAAAAAAACAACTATTTAATTGCCTATTTTGATTCTGTAATCCTTACCAAGGAAAATAGTCTTTAGACTATAAAGAGTGGAGCAAAAGTAGCAAATGGAACTGGAATCTCAGATAAATTAGAAGCACTAAGAGCAGATTTGGCTGACTTAAATGAATTAAATTACCAACCTCAAAAATTATATTTCCAATTACTAAAAGATGCAGTCTACTACAGAGGAATTAGCCCTAAACATGGAATCATGAGAGTCCTAGGATGAAATCTCACACTTACAAGTTGCATGATTGTATCAATTCATTTAACTTCTCTGAACCATATGTGGAAAATGAAGATATTATTACTTTTATCTCTTGGGTCATAGAATAGAGAAACTTAAAAAGTCTGAATTTAAAATAATGTACAAGGATAAAATATAAAAGTTATAGGTTAATGAACTAGACTTCTATTTCTAGAATCATTCTAGAATATTATATTTTACTTTTATATTTTACTAAATTCTAGAATTCTAACCATTATTAAAGACAGTAAGTGATCATTTAAGCAAAGGTGCCATAATCACAAAAATCCAACATGATTTTATTAGAGAGGTCTTAACAGATTGAGCTTTTTTCCTTTTTTTTTTTCCTTTAGTTTGTAAGGGATTAGATAAGAGAAATGCTATTGATATAATTTACTTAATTTTTAATAAAGCATTTGGTGACATTTCTCATACCACTTTTATGGAGAAATGGTAACTGGGAATAAAGAGGTATACTATAGTACAATTAGTCTGATTTGCAACTCTCTAAACTGCATGGATGAACTACATCTCAGGATCTGATAGAAATGCATGTGATTGCTGAGTCATTGTTGGTAATTTCTGAAGTGTCTTGATAGAAGAAATATTTATATTTATATTATATATAAGATGGACTTGTGGGGTTTGTCTTTGCTTCTCCCCCTTCTCTTCCCTCCTACATGGATTTGTCCTTGCGTCTGATTTATTCCACATATCAGAGACTTAGATGAAGGTACAGAAGGTAGGGTTATCAATTTTTTAGCTGACACATATCTGAGGGTACGATTAATATATTATATAATAGAGTCAGAATCTAGATAATCCTCAGTAGGCAGAAAAACTGCACTAAATTTAATTATAAAAGTTAATGGGAAAAGTGTAAAATCTGACTACATAGATTGCAAGAAAAATCAACTTCACAAATATGGGCATAGGAAATATGAAACAGAGAATAGTTCTTGTTGAGGAAATAAAAACAAGACTAAGGTTCTTAGTGAACTGGAATGCTGTGATACAGAAGCCTAAAAAGCTAATGCTAATAATAGACAAGGACAGAACTCTGTGATGTTCCATCAGAAATCTCCCTCCATGATTACATAAATCCATGGATTACATGGGTCCATTTGGCAAACCAGACCCATTACTAATTTGATCTTCCTTGGAAAATAGACAAATAGGAATTGTAACACATACACATTCCCCAGCTAATTTTTTAGAACCAGAAATGGAATCTGATCTGGTAGATTAAATTATTTGCTCAAAGTCACAAGCTAATAAGTTATAGCCAACCTTAGAATCTAAATCTCAACTACAAATCCGTACAATCTTTAGTGAAGAACAAGAATGGGTGTGAGATAAATTGGTGAAGACTGAGCTTGGGTCTCAGGTCTGGCACTTACTAATTAAAAACTTCAATAAATCAATTCACCTTTTTAGTTCTTTGTTTCCTAATTTACAAAAAGAAGACATTGGAAAAATAAAGGACAAGTTCTCGCTTTGCATCTTACTATCTTGGTAAGTAATCTCCTCACTAAACCTCAATTTCCTAATTTTTAAAATAAGGCAATTGGACTAGATGATCTCTAAGTATCCTTTAATAATATTCTGTGATTCTGACTGGCATCTCAGGTAAAACAAAACAAAAATACAAAAAACAAAACAAAACAAAACAAAAAAAAACCCTTGAAAAACCCTGGATAACAAATTTTTAGAGGAAACTTCAAGATCTGTAGGAACATTTTTTAATGGTTTAGGAAAGAGAATTCTTTGATTTAAGTCATAAGTAAATGAATGCCCTTGCTCCAGAGTTAGATGTGAATGATGTTTTATTGATAGCAAAGAGATTCTTACTTGAACTATAAATGAGATTTTGGAGAGTGATGAAAGAATAAAACATGTGCATCATAGTGACTGTCATTAAAAATTATTGGCAATATATTTTTAAAAGGGATAATGTAAGTTAGATTTTGGTCAGATTACACGTTGCATTGTTATGTTCAATATTATTAAAATCCCTATGCAATTTTAGTTGGATAAACTTATTTTTCATTCTCTGTCCTAACTTATCAGGTAACAGTTTAAAGTAATTATAGCACAATAGCTTGTAGGGGTTTGTCATGTAAAGTGAAGGGTTTTTATTAATCTTTCTTAATCCATCCTTTCTTTCTTTCTTCCTTCCTTCCTCCTTTCTTTTTTTCTTTCCTTTCTTTCCTTCTCTTATCTATATATCCATGGATATAACTATATCTATATCTATATATCTATGGATAAGAGAAACATGGGCCTGTTCTTAGATATAATTAAAAAAGGAATACAGGGGGGATAGACAGGTTAAGCCTGAAAAACTAAAATTGAGGAAGCTAGATGATGAAAATTTCTTGAAGGCAGGAACCATTGCTTTTTCATATCTACATTTATAACAATATTTGGTGCATAGTAATAACTTAACAAATATTTTCATTCATTCATTTATTACAAAGTTAAGGAGGTTTGTTGTTAGATTCACAGGAGCATAACTAAAATGAAATTTCATAAAAGTGCTGATTAGCTATATGAGGGCTCTATACTTTGATCATGCTGTGCTTTATTAAGGAGAGTGATAGGGAGATGTAGTAATGAGGAGTAAGGTATAGTTTACATTCAAAATTAGAATCAACAATTAGCTGATTATATCTGTGGTAACTTTATTCATTGTTATGGCTGTAATCACTTCTGAAAAGTCCTAACATATTTTAAAATTAAACTGCCAGACTTGCACTCAGACACACAATTTATTTACACACAAGTATGTCTTGTTAACCAAATTATGTTAATTCTTTTGGAAAGTCAGTTTTATAGACCTACCAGTTTTCTAACTTCACATGATATTAAGAAACTATAACAAATTATTGCTGTGATGAAAGGATTATTATGTTATATACCACACTGCAGTTACACCCAAAATTCATTTTTCTTTTTCATTAATCACAGAATCAATGAATTTATCAAAAGAAGGCATTGCCATATGTTTTAAAACTATATGAAGATCACATGCTTTTCAAAAATGCGTTTTTTTCTCTTTTAACTAAAACAAAATTTTCAAACTTACTCCCTCTGTGAAGTTATTCATAGAAAGAGTTGTCCAGTTTACAAGAAATTATTAGATTATATAGATTAGAATCTAAGAAAAAGTTAGGAGGCTGGGTATTGATTCACACAAGCAAATACATTTACTGAGTGTAGCATTTTCATTGTGGATTAAGATGTCTGATTGAAGAAATCACAGGAGGTTATGTTTTTAAAAAGAAGTAGTTTATAATCTAAATTTATAGATCATGTAATCTATTTAGAGGAAAAAGGTACAAACATTTATATTGTGTGTATATTGTATGAAACAAAGTACACAAAGGACAAAGAAAAAAAGTACAAATATTAGATAATATGGAATATGTTTTATATTTAGACAATGAGGATGCACATACACACAAATGGATGATGTAAATATGGTTTTAACTCGGAAATCCTCAATAATGGTTATTGCTTGACTTATCTTGGTATGATGTTTTCCTCAACTTTAAAGTAAAAAATATTTAGTCTTGTATTACATAAAGATGTTGGGAAAATTTGAAAATAGCCCAAATAATGCAAGGGAACTCCTTGGGGAAAAAAATAATGAGCCTAAATATGTATTATATAAAGGAAGTAAAAGATATGAGTGTAGCCCACATAGGTTACTTGCTGGTCCACATGGGTTGTCTAAATGTCCCGCATGGTTAGACATGAATAGTTATCTCTAGAACACTGCCTATTACTTTCTAAATAAGACTGATTCTTGCTAGGAAGAGAGTAAGAAAAGAGATCATGATGCTGGCTACATTATCCTGTTCTGAGAATGAGGAGTATTGTATTAAAATTATTTCTATCTGATCCCTTAAGATTGCAGGTTTACTTGTATGTTTTCTTAAAATCAAATTACTTTCCTGGTAGCTATCCCTTAAAATAACATTTACTAGCTTGATTCCTTCCCACTGTGTGGTACGGAAATGGTGAGGGGTCACCATTTAATAAAAAAGCTGGAGAAAGCTCTAGAGAAAATCAAAGTTTATTGTACATTCTCCGGAGAAGGGCGTCCCACCCTTCGAGCAGACAATCAAAGAGAGGAAGCACCTCCAGTGGGCAGGACAGCACCTTTAATCCCTAACGCAAAACGCCCCCTCCCACCACTGACCCTCATCCTCTTTGGCTGAGAGTCTTACATTCTAAACTCGAGATCTACCCACGAAATTGAACTTAACCAATAAGTACATAGTTGCCCATATTTGGCTGAAATAGGGAGGAGATATCATGAGAGGGGAACACAATTATGCCCTTGACTAGATGTTCAGAGTCCTTCAGGCCTGCTCAAATACTGAAATAGATGAAGCCTTACTCGATTTTCACAACTGTCTTAAAGATCTCACCTCATCTTATTCACCATTAACTGTTGGTGACATAAAAGACTATCACAAATAATGAATAGCAACTACTATTAATCCAAGAAGATAGTAAACAAACCTCAGAGAGGCTACACAGATGAAAATGTATCAAAAAATAAACCAAGTGAATGAATTCTCTTACTGGGAGTGAAATATCTCAGCTTTACAAAAAGGGAAGCTTTGATCTTAGGTAAGATAAGAATTTCCCTGAAATCTCTTGTGAGGCAAATTGTAAATGAGGAATATTTTAAGGAATTGGCTTTCCAAAGTCTGTTCTCTCCCTGTGTGTGTGTGTGTGTGTCTGTCTCTGTCTCCTTTCTTTCTCTTTCTTTCTTTCTTTCTTTCTTTCTTTCTTTCTTTCTTTCTTTCTTTCTTTCTTTCTTTCTTTCTTTCTTTCTTTCTTTCTTTCTTTCTTTCTTTCTTTCTTTCTTTCTTTCTTTCTTTCTTTCTCTCTCTCTCTCTCTCTCTCTCTCTCTCTCTCTCTCTCTCTCTCTCTCTCTCTCTTTCCTTCCTTCCTTCGTTCCTTCCTTCGTTCCTTCCTTCCTTCCTTCTTTCCTTCCTTCCTTCTTCCTTCCTTCCTTCCTTCCTTCCTTCCTTCCTTCCTTCCTTCCTTCCTTCCTTCCTTCCTTCCTTCCTTCCTTCCTTCCTTCCTTCCTTCCTTCCTTCCTTCCTTCCTTCCTTCCTTCCTTCCTTCCTTCCTTCCTTCCTTCCTTCCTTCCTCTCTCTCTTGTCTCTCTGCCTTTCTCCTTCTGTCTTTCTCTCTTTTTTCCATCTGTTTCTCTCTCACTCTCTTGCTTTCTCTTACTCAATCTCTAGCTCTTTCTCATTGTTTCATACACACACATACATATATACATATACACAAATATATTACACATATAAGCATACATATATACATTACACACAAATGAACACATATACATACACATATATTTATATACTCCCACAGATATGTATATATATTCTCAAAGAAGAATGAAACTCTTTCCTCTCTAAAACTCTTGACATAAATTCTGTCCCTCATGCATTATTTTAGCATCAAATCATCATTCTCTCCACCAATAAAGACAATCTTATGAAAATGTCTAGGCTTGAAACCTGGGGCAATAGAAATTACAGTGTTATTACCAAGCGGATATGTTGAAATAAAGATTATTGTTATAGCTACTGTTTGTTAGCATGAAGCCTAAGGACATGCATGATCCTGTTGTTATTTCTAGTCCTACTGTGTTTCCTTTTCCTATATTAAATGAAAGCATATTGATTATGGAATTTTACTTTGTAAGACTGAAAGGTCAGACTACTTAAAAGTCCAGGGAAGGAGTTCATGCTAGTGTTTGTGGCAGCTAAGCCTGGTGAAGAGCAGTATAGTAGTAGCTCAAAAGCAACTAAGAGAGAGCAAATATTTCATTAGTATGATGTATTTTGATGTGAGCTTAGCAGGAGTGAGTGCTTTGTGGTATCTGCTTTAAGTTTGAGCCTTTTCTTCTTGAGCACCAAGATGGAAAACAAGAGTGTTGCTTTGGTCTAGGGGTATGTGTTTATATTTCTGTTTTCACTATATCTCTCAGTAAATATTCCTTTGTAAAAGCTATATAAAATTAGTTGGTTAAATGTTACTGGAGCACTAATCAATGTAAAGTAATATTAAAAAAAAACACACAAGAAAAGGATTTCAAGCTGATAATATTAGGGAAAAAATCAACAGTTATTCATGGGTAACCATAAAACTAACTCTGAAAGAGAGAAGTAGCATTAATCTGGGAATCTAACTTGTCAATGCACATGAAATTTGGGATAAGGATTAGGGAACCTCAAAGATTTTTAAAAAGCTTTTTAAAGCTTAAAATATTTGTGTATGATTTGAGATCCAGCACTAAATTCACCAAGAAGTTACTAAAACTAGAGAACTAGCTCTTACCTTGGCAACTGGAAGACTTTTTTTTTTTTTTATTATATATATATATTTTTTATAATATTATCCCTTGTATTCATTTTTCCAAATTATCTCCTCCTCCCTCTATTCCCTCCCCCCCAATGACAGGCAATCCCATACATTTTACATGTGTTACAATATAGTCTAGGTACAATACATGTGTGTGAATATCATTTTCTTGTTGCACAATAAACATTAGAATCCGAAGGTACATGCAACCTGGGCAGACAGATATTAGTGCTAACAATTTACATTCATTTCCCAGTGTTACTTCTCTGGGTGTAGTTATTTCTGTCCATCATTGATCAACTGGAAGTGAGTTGGCTCTTCTTTATGTTGAAGATTTCCACCTCCATCAGAATACATCCTCATACAGTATTGTTGTTGAAGTGTACAGCGATCTTCTGGTTCTGCTCATTTCACTCAGCAACAGTTGATGTAAGTCTCTCCAGGCCTCTCTGTATTCCTCCTGCTGGTCATTTCTTACAGAGCAATAATATTCCATAACCTTCATATACCACAATTTACCCAACCATTCTCCAACCGATGGACATCCATTCATCTAACTGGAAGACTTTTAATAAATATTTCATTAGTTGAATTTTTAATCTATTTCTATCCACTGGAACCTTTCTGAGATGTCTAAAAATGCACACTGATCTTGGAAGTAGTCCTAGTCAATGGAAAGGAATCCGGATTTGTTATTGCTTCACATGGTCAAGGTTGAACATTCAAAGTCAGCTAGGTGTTAGTAAAAGTTAGTAAAAAGTAAAAGTTGGACAAGATTGAAGAGGGAAACTGAGGTCGGAGACCCTAAAAAAAAAAAAAAAAAAAAAAAGTTATTTTGACTTTAACCTCATAACCTAGAAGTCAGCTAACCCCACCTCTGTTAAGTACCACTAATTTACCTTTCTATAGAGTTCAGCTGACACTGCCCAAGTTTTCTATAGACCTGAATTAAAGCTAAGTACTCCTACTTAACTTTCAATAGAACTGAATTAATGTTAAGTACCACCATTTAAGCTCTATATAATTTGAACTATCACTAATCAAACTTTCTATAGCCTTACTGAAGCCTATTCAAATCCAAAAGCTCTGTATTGTCTCAAATCATATACTCGAGGGTGGGAAGAATGGGCAGTAGATGGGCTAATTCCATCAGAGAGTTCTGCTCCACTGAGATCTCTCCATGACTTAAAATAAACTTTTACTTTTACTTTTAATTTAGTAAATTCTTTTACTTCACCCGTACCTTGTCTCAGGAATCAAAAGCCTGGAAAAATCCCCAACAAGATGACTGTTTTCATTAAATGAAGATATATTAGATGCAAGAGAGGTTTCATGGATAAGGTATTATACTTGAAGTCAGGAAGATTTGGTTTCAGATGCTACTTCTAGTACTTCAGATTCTATGCTATTGAGCAAGTTACTTAACTTTCTTCAGCCTCAGTTTGTAAATCCATATAAGAGAGCTCAATCATCTCTAGATTCCTTTCTAATTCTAATTGTATGATTCTATGAAAATAACTGCTTGTCCCAATTAATTCATCCTTATGCAGCTCCTGAACAATCAAAAGCACTTGATGTAAATGTTCATTCAATGCGTGGAATTATATTGACTACAGAGTAATAATAAACAACATCATTAGCTCTTTTCCACAAAAATCATCTAACTAGATCTAGAAAATGAATATGACCAAAATGGAATGGAGGAACTCCAGAAAAAGCCACAGTGAATCATTTGACCAATCCAAATTAATTATTCAGTGCAATATCAAACTATTAAAAATATTTTATAGATCTAGAAAAATTAATAAAATTAATCTGGAAGAAAAAAAGTCAAGATTATCAAAGAAAAATGAAAAAAAATGTGAAGGATGATGGCTTAGCTATACTAGATATCAATCCACATCATAAAAATGTTTTCTTCACAACTGATACTGACTAATAAAGTGGTAGATCAGTGGAATAAATTACATAAATAATACAGGAGTAAAGAGCCACAACAGTCTAATGTTTGATAAATTCAAAGATCTAAAATTTTGGCACAAGAATTCACTATCCAACAAAAATCACTAGAAAAACTAGAATGCAGTTTGGCAGAAACTTGGTATGACCAACATCTCACTAAAGATACATAACATATGTAATCACTTGCTTCCTCAAGAGAGGGAAGAAGAAGGAAGGGGGAAGAGAATTTGGAACTCAAAATTTTGAAATATGAATGGAAAAAATTACATATAATTGGGAAATATTTAATGAAATAAAAGCATATTAAAAAAGAAAAGAAAACTTGGGAATTCTCATCAATACAATTGATATTATATTGATACAATACAATCAATACAATCCAATTGCTGAGGATTCATTATAAAATTTTAAAAATTAAAAAAATCTCCTGCATAGAAATGGACAGCTTTGATGGACTCAGTATAGATTGAGATATGTATTTTATTCTTCTTTTTTTTAGATATGACCAAGGAGAAATTTTGTTTTAATTATACATATTTTAATTTTTTCTCATTTTTTCAATAAATGGGGAGAGTGTAGGAAGTAGGGGAAGAAAAAAAGGCTAATCTTTGAAAAAAAATTAAATTAAAAAATCATATTCAATGCATGAGTGTATTCTAGAATTTTAGAAGAATAAATTAATTTTATGAAAATATGAAAAACTAACTAAAGAAAAATCAGTGCTAAAATATGAATGTTAAAATGAGTTTGGATACTGAACAAATTCCAAAAAATCCTAACTACTAAAATAGAACAAAGTATCCTTACTGTAGCTCTTATTAGATATGAGCCCCTTTGCAAGGAGAGGGTGTTTAGATGGCCCGAGGACAAGACTTGCATAAAACAGTAGATGGAAATAGCAAGTTACATTTCTTTTGTCAACAGGTTGGGAGAAGCAAACAGATTTTTCTTCACTTCCCTTCTCTCCCTGACACTCTGAACTTTTGAAAAATCAAGGATTTAAGAAAAATAACCAATATTGAATTGCTTGAAATTATCTATTATTGAAATTATTATCTATTATTGAAATTATCTATTATTGAAATTATCTAGAAGGCACCCAGTAGTTTTAAAACCCGTTTCCTAAAATTAATCAGCTAATAGCAATCTATCAAGTAATATACATATGATAGATATACATGACACAATAAGCAAGACATAATAATCTATTGTATTTGATAAACCCCTAAACACCAGTTTCTGGAATAAGTACTCACTATTTGATAAAAATTTCTAGGAAAACTGGAAAATAGTATGTTAAAAACTCAGCATCTCACAGCCCAAACCAAAGTCAAAATGAGTATATGCTTTGTGTATAAAGGATGATATCATAAACAAATTAGGAAAGCAAGATATAATTTGCCTATCAAATCTTTAGAAAAGGGAGGAATTTATGACCAAAGAAGAACTAGGGAACATTTATGAAAGGCAGAATTGACAACTTTTGATTACATTAAATTAAAAGTTTTCACACAAACAAAAACAACTGAAACAAGATAAAAAGAGAAGTACAAAGCTGGGAAAAAATCTTTACAGCCATTGTTTTTGATAAAGGTCTCATTTCTAAAATATATACAGAACTCTGTCAAATTTATAAAGAATACAAGCCATTCCCCAATTGATAAATGGTCAAGCAATATGAACAGATACTTTTCAAATGACGAAAGCCATCTATAGTTATAAGAAAAAAAATGCTCTAAATCACTATTGATTAAAGAAATGCAAATGAAAACAATTCTGAGGTATTATATCATACCTCTTGGATTGGCTAAAATGACAGGAAAAGATAGTGAAAAATGCTGAAAGGGATGTGGGAAAACTGGGACACTATTGCATTATTGGTGGAATTGTGAAATAATCCAACCATTTAGGAGAGCAATTTGGAACCAAAGGGTTATAAAATTGTGCATATCTTTCATCCAGCAGTGCCATTACAGTATCTGTATCCTAAAGAAACCTTAAAGAAGGAAAAAGGATCCACTTGTGTAAAAAGTTTTGTAGCAGCAATTTTTGTAGTAGCAAAGAATTGGAAAAGGAGTGGATGCTCATCAATTGGGGAATGGCTGAACAAGTTGTGGCATATGAAAATAATGGAATAGTATTGTTCCATTAAAAATGATGAACAAGCTGATTTTAGAAAGGCCTGGAAAGATTTACATGAATTGATGCTGAAGGAAACACACAGAACCAGGAATACATTATACAGAATTACAGCAAGAATGTGCAATGATCAACTGTGAAAAGCTTGGTTCTTCTCAGTGGTTCAGTGATCCAAAGCAATCTAACTTTGTACTGAAAATGCATCTGCATCCAGAAAAAGAATTAAAGAGACTGAATGCTGTTAGGATTACTAGGTGAGAACTCAGGTTGTCTGGATAGTGACAAGGTGAGAATTCAGGTTGTCTGGACAATTACAAGGTGAGAACTCAGGTTGACTTGATAGAAGGAGCAAGCTCATTGGCTGAAGTGGTTCTTCCCAGAAGCCCTTGCATTATCCCACACCCATTCTCTGGGAGGATAAAAGAGAGGACACCCAGAGATAAAAGAAGTCTCTGCATTACATCAGGCGTGACGGGGCTCTCTGCAGGAAGGGAAGTCACTTCTCTGGACAAGAGTTAACAGCAACTGCCTGGAGACAACGGTTCACTACAGGAAGAAGAATCTGTCTGAAAGATTTGAGTAGACACAGCAGATCTCTTCCCAGAGAGTAATTCAGCAGCTTCTGGAGACGACAGCTCGCTACATTTGGTGCCCAACGTGGGGCAAGGACTTTTGATTATTCTGACAAGAGGAGCTAGACCAGACCTTTGCAGAATGCAAATCAATACATACCATGTTCACTTCTTTTTTCTGTTTTTTAAATCTATTCCATGACTTCCCCCTTTTGTTCTGATTTTTCTTTCCCACAATAATTCATAAAGTAATATGTATTAAAAATAAATGAATTTACTAGGAAGAAACCTAATTATGTATGAATCATGGCCAACATTGCTTCCATGCTAAAAAGTATTATAATAAGAGATCATTATAATCTGATTATTATTGTCTGATTTTTATTATGATTCAAAATTTGACAACTAGAGGTGACTAAACTGAATTATGTTGAAGAATCCCAATGAAGATTAATCTTGCTCTGCAAAGATTTCCAAAGCTAAAGAAAAAAAATCTGAATAAATCAGGGGAAACGTCAGAATTAACTGGCCCTGGAATTCTCCCCTTAGCATCTGTTTCAAACCTTTTCCCATCTTCAACAAATGATGTCATTTACTTTTTTTTAATTGCAAAAATTGAAGCCATCTGTTGTGATATTCTCCTCTACCCTATTCCATACCTCAGAATTCTTCTACTTCTTTATCTTTGCCCCACACTGAGGAAGAGTTGGTTATTTTTCTTGTTAGAGCTAACCTCTTGACATAAAATCTTCATTATATCATTTTCTTATGCCTCTTCTGGGAACTTGTACCTTCTATCATTCACTTTCGTTCCTTAGTGATTGCAAGGCATTTAATAAATGTTTGTGTAATTGAACCTGTGATTCCAGCTATCTGCAAATATACACAGGTCTCCTCTTCCTTATATAACATGTGTTTTAATCAGGGGAGTTCTCTGATTAATTTAATGAGCATAACTCTCTCTTTGGACAAGAATATTAAGAGAATAACAATAATTTCCAGTGATTGAGGCTACTCCCAAGATTACTGATTTGCTGAAAACCTGGGAATTTAAAAAGGATTGATTCATAGGAGTTAATTTGACTTTTTTTTTTTTTTTTCCTTTTCCATGTCCAATGGTCAGACTGGAACACACCAGAAGAGACCTAGATGTTTGTATATTTAAATATGTGTGTTTGTGTGTGTGTGTATGTGTGTGTACTCATTCCTATTTCTTCCCCCTCTTGGCTGGCTGCCATAGGGCAGAACCACATCAAAGGTATATATACTTATGTATTGCTTTCTCATCTAATGAGACCAAGAAAACAGTCCTTATTATGGACTTCCTAGCTCAAGAGATGGCAGCAAGCTGGGAAATAACAATATATTGGAAGTCCCTGCAGAAATCTTTTGTAAAAGCTGCCACGTGCTTATGTTTGTAATCCAAGAATATTAATAATACTTGTAGATTCCCTCAAGAGCAACCCCAAGGTTGAGCATTTAGGAATCAGAATCTTCTAGAGAAAAGGATATTTTGCTGAGCAGTATGCTTTGTGGATGAGAGGATCACCTATGGGATTCCTCAGCTTGAAAGTAGTTAAGGCTGAAAGCTACATGGGGTGGGGATTGGAGCAGTAGAACACCTATACTTTGCTCCCTTCTGTTAACATGAGCTTTTCAAATAGATCTAGTCTGATGAGAATGATATTTTCGTCCTGACCAAACTAGTGTATTGTCATTTACTGGGAGTTCAGATCACAGAATGATAGTAAGAGTCTATAAAGGTTTGTATTCTCCACTGTTGGAAAACTAGGGACTCAATTGAACTCCATCTTGAGTTCAATTCACATATGAGTGCAACTAATACATTCTTTTGAGTTTTATGTTTTCTTTATCTATTTATGGGGCTTGAGGACTTCTTACTTCTTTTTGCATTTTCTTTCAGGTTAAATAAATTCTATCCTCTCCTTGATATTGATTTGTTATCTTGAAACATTATATGAAAGCTAGGGACCCCTTTTACCCACATTTATGGAAACAATGCAAGCATATTTGGAGATTTCCAAAGCAAACACTGAGTTGCAGAGATATGAAACAAAAATAAATTATGTTTTTCAAGTTAGCTTCTAAGGTTAGTCCCAGTCCATGAGAACCCAGGACTAGGGGAATAGGGAACCCTGGATTATGAGTTATATCTAAACAAACAAACAACTCTTTATTTGCCATTCTCTCATTCTATATCACTTCTCATAATTTACAGTCCTCAAGAAAAAATTATCTATTCTTGATACCTCTAATTTTCTTATTTATTTTCTCTCTATTCTCTTATTTTCTTTATACTTTCTATTCTTATTTTCTCTATACACTCTATTCTCTTATTTATTTTTAAATCATTTCCAATATGGCTTCTAACCCTAATCACTTAAAGAAAATTAGTCTTTCTATGGTCACCACTGAATTTCTTACTATTAAAAATAATTTTCTTCCCTGAATCTTTATCCAGCTTGGTCTCTCTCCAATTTTGACATTGCTTATTATCTTTCTCTTATATATTTTCTCCTCTTTTACTCCTCTCCCTTCACTTTTTATTATTTTTTTCAAAAAGCTGGGACAATTTACTTTTTGTCCTGTGCAATTTTCATTTTTTTATTTCTTAAAATAAACCTCTGAAAAGACAAGTTTTTAAGGTACCCACTGTGTTTTAAATGGAGCTACTTGACTTTGCTTTTTAAATCCAAATCACTATGATTTTTATTGAATGGTCAATAATAGCTAAACCCAAGCTTCTGTGGCTTATTGTTTAGTTTTCGATGGCTTAGGATGAGTGTAAATAGAAATTGTTCTCTATTCTAGCCAGAAATTCTAAGAGCCTTCCTCTACCAAATTGATACCTTTGTGATGATAAATTGGACCATTTTAAAAATCAACTCTAATCTATCGTTTAGTCTTTGAATAGGGATTGCTTCAGACAAACTGAGACCTGGGAAATGTCTTATTTTAGAAAGGCCAAACTCATCCATGTCATCCTGGATCATCACCAGTTGTCTTGACTTTTGCCTTGCCACTGAACTTTGATGACTCAAGAGGAGCAAATGCCAATTCACTTGCAACATAAGACATCAACGTGGGGATATCATTGGTCATCTTCAGGAACAGAAGTCAAACAACAATAATATTTTTCCTTCCTTAGTGTTCATGACATTGCTTTCATCTCTAAATTAATAGTCTTACCATCCTGTGATCCTTCCTTCATTTTCTAATATACCTAATAAAATAATTTTCCTAAGATACGAATCTGTTACTATCTCAATCAAAATCCTTGAGTGGGTCCTTAGCCTTTATAATAAAATGCAAAATCCTCTACTTGGCAGTTAGTATTCTTACAGACTGGTTCCAGGTGAAATTTCACATTATTACTCTTCAAATATTCTACATCCTGTGTAATCTGTATTGAATCACTTGCTTTCTCAATGAAAAGGTAAGAAGGAGGGAGAGAACTTAGAACTCAATGTTTATAAAATGAATGTTAAAAATTTTTGACATGAAATTGGGGAAAATAAATGGTAAATAAATTTAATTTTAAAAAGAGAAAGAAAATGTTCTGCCCCAGCCAAACGAGGCTACTAGTTATTCTTGGAATGTAACATGACATCTCTGGGTTAGGCCCTTTAATCTTCCTTTAAAGATCAGCTTAAGGAAATCCTCTCTTTCCCAGTAATGTTATATCTCTCATAAATTATACTCTATTTATTTATCTGTGAATATATCAAGAACCCTATCTCTCTTCTATCTAATGTGACTCCTTGAGGTAAGGGACTGGTTTTTGCTTTTATTTTTGTATCTGTACATCCTAGTATAGTATCTAACATCATAGGTGTTTTATAAATCTAGAGTTGGATTAAATTAAATTCCATTTCTCTGATCTCTCAATGTTTTTGCTTTAGAAGGCATATCTTTCATGGCTGTCTTCAACAATGAAATGTTTCAAACCAATTCCAATTGTTCAGTGATGAAGAGAGCCATCTACACCCAGAGAGAGGACTGTAGGAATTGAGTATGGACCACAACATAGCATTTTCATTGTTTCTGTTGTTGTTTGCTTGTATTTTGCTTTCTTTTTCAATGTTTTTTTCCCTTCTTGATCTTATTTTTCTTGTGCAGTAAGATAACTGTATAACTATGTCTACGTACATTGGATTTAACATATATTTTAACATATTTAATATGTATTGGATTACCTGCCAGCTAGAGGAGGGGAATGGGGGAGGAGGGAAAAATTTGGAACAAAAGCTTTTGCAAGGGTCAATGCTGAAAAATTACCCAATGCATATGTTTTGTAAATAAAAAGGTTTGGTAAAAAAATAAATGATATAAAATAAAAATACAAACCAAAAAAATAGAAGGAATATCCTTTCTCCCCATGCAAGTTAGGCCATTTTTTCCTTAAAAGCATTGAGGATTCAAAAATAGTTATCATCATTGCCTCATCAAGCTAGATACAAAATATCCCCAAGGACTTGGTGAGGCCCTCAGATGCCTGAGTGGTGCATCATGATGGAAGCTTTGCTCAGCTAAATTAATTTGAGATTTCCTGAATGCCTTTAATTGTTGACCATCTTTTTATAGCCCTAAATAAATCTCCTTTTGTCAATTGCTGAAGGAATCATGGTTGTTTCATTCCGTTCAAATATTGAACCCAAACTTTCAGAGTAATGGCCCAGGTCCAGTTCAGAACATTTTCACAATTTCACTATTCTTAGGTGAAGTACAGGTGTAGACTATGTACAAGAATCATAATTTTAGGAGAACGGACTTTTATTACCTGGATATATCATGTCAGAAATGGAACAGGAGCAGCAGTAATAATACTAGTATGAATTACAGTAGTAGTAATATTCAGAGATGAAATACTAAAATGTACTGGATGCTTTACAAAGGACAAATATATTCATTTTCCTGCTTTTGACTATGAGAAACAAGCATTTGTTTATAATATGCAAAAGTCAAAGGGGAGATAATGGAAGAGAAAGGGGGAAAGACTAGGCTATGTATCTTATAAGACTAAAGTTCCTATACCTCAATGATTTCTTTCCCAGCTAATGATGTATTTGTTTCACTTGTGTACAAAGGCAAGGAATGAAAAAGAGGAAAATCTCCAAGTAGAACAGTTATTTCCAGTTCATGCCGAGGTTTAGTTGAATCCTATTTTCCAGGTGACTTTTTGATCTTAGGCTCAGATCTAATTATGATATTCATATTGTGTCTCTACTTTTCATGTAGAAAGTTATGGTTTATTTGCAAAATTCTTAGTTCAAGTCTTTGAGAGAAAGGCTCTGATTGGATTACTCAAGATCTGTGGCTTTTATGATATTGAGGAAACCAGGGAAGCTAGGAGTCAATATTGTTTCCTAAAGATACTTTAAAAATTTGACAATGCAGTTCAATATGAAGAAATATATTCTCTGATGTCTCAAATGAATGTCTGACTATTGGAATCAACACAGGAATATAGATTTCAATAGTAGCTAAGATTGACTCTTATTCTGGCTTCATAGGTAAAAAAATCTATTAATAGTTAACCCATCTTTCCAAGGTGAAATCAAATGAAACTGGCAACCAAAGTCCTTTTTCTGTCTAATGTCTGCAAATGTCATGTTAAATATTTTGGCCATCAGGTTCAAAATCAGGATTAGTTCTTGAGTATTGTTGAGATAAGTTAAATATGTGATGCTTTTAGCATGATCTCTCCCTTCCTCCTTCTCTCTCTCTCTCTCTCTCACTCACACACACACACACACTTTCACATGAATAACTTTAAAGCATTAAATAAAAATTGTACCTCTCTGCTAGGGGAACCCCAAACCCATTTTCCAGCCTCATTTTCCTGAACTCACTCCAAAAAGAGTAAAAAGGAGGAATAATGAGAGGACATGAGACAAAGATTAAAGGACAAATATATATATAGGATAGGGGAAGGGGAAGATGGAAGATGAGTCTGTATCTCATTTTGAAGACAGATAAGTTGATTAGAAACCTTTGGTCAGAATAATGAGACATTACTCAGTAACCTTGGGTATACTTGTCACCTATTCTGAGCTGCTTTTTCAGGGTTCAAAAAAGAGAAGGATTGTTAGAGAAAATTAAAGTCATCACAATACCCTGTCAGCTAGTTTATAATTAGCAATTACCACAGAAATGAGAAACATTTATTCCATACTGATGGTGACAACCTCATAATGGCATCAAGAGTGCTTGCTCAAGCCATTCCTAGAAGACATTAAACAAACTTCAGACAAAAAGTTAGCTTCAGTGAGGGCAATCTCCAATAGAAGAATTTTTCAGTTTAGTGTTTTATTTTCCTTGAATTAAATAGAAAAAACAATTTTCAACATTATTTTTTAAAAATTGAGTTCCAAATTTCCTTCTATCTTCCCTGTTCCACCCATTAAGAAGGTGAGCATATAGGCTGCACATATGTCATCATGTAAAATATATTTCTGTTTTAGTCATGTTGTTAAAAAAAATTAAGCCAAAGTAAAACACAAGAAAAATAAAATTAAAAGAGTATGCATGGATTTTTATTTAGATTCTTTCTTACAAGATGAATAACATTTTTTCAGCAAAAGTCCTTCAGAAGTATCTTGTCATTGTATAACAATGAATAGCTAAAAGAATAGCCAAATCATTCACAGTTGTTTATTGTACAATGTTGCTGTTACTCTGTACAGTGTTTTCCTGGTTCTCCTCATTTTACTTTGTAGCATGTTCATGTAAATTCCCAAGTTTTTCTGAGAGCATCTAGTTCATCATTTTTATAGCAAAATAGTTTTAATAGACATTTTTAAAGAGGATCCCAAATCACAAAACCAGAAACATACAAAAAAAATCAGACAATAGGAAAGAACAACTTTTAGGCAAAGTAAGTGTCCTACAATTACATAGAAGCATGTAATCTGCACAGATTAAATACATATGCCTTATATATCCAGAGGCATCAAGAACAGAGGGCTCCTTGTAGCCCAGGATGATTAAAAACACCCAGGATAGGAACCATGGAAATGCTAGGGAGTGGCAGCAGGCTGTGACCAGTATGGCTCCAACCTATGTAGTATGTAACACTCCAATCAGGAAAATCCAGGCTTAGGGGGTTCTGAAATCTTTAAAATCAGAAAACATTCTGAAGAACTAGCATTCAAAACCTTAAACTGAATTCCCATAAATAAAAACCTATGTAAGAACTGTGAAGACCCAGAATAAAATGAAGGAGGGGGAGGGAAACCAATTCACTCAAAAGCCTAACAAGAAGTAGAGCTTGATTATAGCACAATATCCCAGTTTAAGAACTAAAACTGGAAAACTAATCGAAGACAACACTAACTAGTTTCAAAAATTATTGAAAATTTAACCCAAAATAATGATAAAAACACTCCAAAAAATATGGATTTTTCCATAAAAATTCCACGAATACATAGCAGAGATGAGAAAAGAGATAAAATATGGAATTAAAAGGAAAATAACAACAGAAATGAGTTAACTTTACCTGAGAAATGGAATAATTATTTTTTTTATTTTTATTTTGCTGAGACAATTGGGGTTAAGTGACTTGTCCAGGGTCACACAGCTATGAAGTATGAAGTGTCTGAGATCAGATTTGAATTCAGGTCCTCCTGATTTTAGGGCTGGTGCTCTATCCACTGCGCCACGTAGCTGCCCCCGGAATAATTCTAAATCAATAATTCCATAAAAGTCAAAAAATACTAAAACAAAATCAAAAGATTGTAAAAACAGAAGAAACAATGATATTTGATAACTAGAACAATTGACCTATAAAACCAGTCATGAAGAGAGAATTTAAAATTCACTGGATTTTCTGAGAACATGATTTTTTTTTTTTTTTTTTTTTTCTTTTTTTAATTTTTTATTTTATTTTATAATTATAACATTTTTTGACAGTACATATGCATGGGTAATTTTTTACAACATTATCCCTTGCACTTACTTCTATTCAGATTTTTTTCCCTTCCTCCCCCTACCCCCTCCCCCAGATGGCAAGCAGTCTTATATATGTTAAATATATTACAATATAATTTAGATACAATATATGTGTGTAGAACCGAATTTTTTGTTGCACAGGAGGAATTGGATTCAGAAGGTAAAAATAACAGTTTACCCTCATTTCCCAGTGTTCCTTTTCTGGATGTAGCTGGTTCTGTCCATCATTAATCAATTGGAATTGGATTAGTTCTTCTCTATGTTGAAGAAATCCACTTCCATCAGCATACATCCTCGTACAGTATCATTGTTGAAGTGTATAATGATCTTCTGGTTCTGCTCGTTTCACTCAGCATCAGTTGATGTAAGTCTCTCCAAGCCTCTCTGTATTTTTCCTGTTGGTCATTTCTTATAGAACAATAATATTCCATAACATTCATATACCATAGTTTACCCAACCATTCTCCAATTGATGGACATCCATTCATCTTCCAGCTTCTAGCCACTATGAAAAGGGCTGCCACAAACATTTTGGCACATACAGGACCCTTTCCCTTTTCTAGTAGTTCCTTGGGGTATAAGCCCAGTAGTAGTATGGCTGGGTCAAAGGGTATGCACATTTTGATAACTTTTTGGGCATAATTCCAGATTGCTCTCCAGAATGGTTGGATTCTTTCACAACTCCACCAACAATGCATCAGTGTCCCAGTTTTCCCACAGCCCCTCCAACATTCATCGTTATTTGTTCCTGTCATCTTAGCCAATCTGACAGGTGTGTAATGATACCTCAGAGTTGTCTTAATTTGCATTTCTCTGATCAATAGTGATTTGTGAGAACATGATTTTAAAAGTCTGGAAGATTGGACACTATAATTGAAGGAATTATAAGGGAAAGCCACCCAGACTTTTCAGAGGCAAAGTAAAGACTTTTTAAAAAATATCTCCTACTAATTTCTTGAAAATAAAAGTTCCAGGAATGTCATAGCCAAAATCTAAAACTCCCACATCAAAGAAAAAAAAAAAAAAACTATCGTAATCATAAAGAAAGAAGTTATTTAGGTAGTAGTCATTGACTTACTCAGCCTATGGACCAGCTTCTCTCTTTTAGATCCTCTATTAAAGTACAAGCTATTATCACTCCACAATTCCCTTATCCTTACCTACTTGGGTAGGGTTATTTTTTTTTTTTTTACTCCCTGTGAGCAGGGATGGATTTCTAAGAAGTACCATGAATTCTGTCACAGGAATAGGAGGAGCCTCCCTCTGTGTTTCAAGAAAAACAACAAAGACTACACTCTGAAATTTTCCTTCCCACTGGTTTTCTAAATGATGATGCTGGAGGGCAATTATTTAGTTATTATTTTCTTGTTATAGATAGCTCATATTAGAGTTTCTATCTCCTCCCTTCCTCTCTCCCTCCCTCTCCCTCCCTTCCCTCTCAGCCCCTCTCTGTCTGTGTGTGTATGGGTGTGTGTTTGTGTGTGTGTTTGTGAAAATCACTTTCCTTGAAAGAAAAAAGACAGCAGTGTTACAGTGTTTAAGTAGTTCTGTGGAAGAGAAGGGAACAAACTGCTTTATGTAGAACATTCTTTGCAGCACAGTTTGGATTCAAATCTAGCCTCAAACCTTACTGTTTGATCCTGGATAACCTCAGCTTGCCTCATTTTCTGTGTAAAATCTCCCAGGGTTGTTATGAAAATGGAAAAAAGCAATAGTTAAAAAGTGTTTAGCAAGTACCTGGCATATAGCAAGTGATATATAAAGGTGATTTAACAAAATCATCATTATCATCAAGAGATCATACTTTTAGACCAATAAGAAGATCTTAGAAGTCATTTTATTTAAATCCTTCATTTTTCAGATGAGGTAATTGAGGTCCATGGAAGTGAAATGACTTGCCTAAGTACACACAGTAAGAATCAAAGGTGAAATAGCAGGTATGTGAGGATGTATGTGTGTGTAAAGCAGGAACAATGATTTTATTTTTGGTAAAAACACAGCAAGGCAAAAATGAATAATCCCTGCAAGTCCTAGCAGTTTATATGGTCCAATATTGGCATCATGGGAATTGAAAGAAGTTGAAAGGAATTTTCTTAATCTAAATCAAATAAACATTTTCCTGGAAAGATCCTGAATGGAAGCCAAAAACTTAAAATATCTGAGGACTTCTCTACCGAGGTGATTAGGTATAGTTGTCTAGAAGCAGCTGACTGGGGTCTGAATCAAAATAGAGCTAAAATTGCTCCTGGAGTTATATATTATATAGAACTGGCATACCTTCTTTCTCCTGAGAAGAATCACAGCTGAAGATCAAGAGATGACATCATAGAGCAAAGCAACTAAGAGCAACTAAGCTTATTCTTAACAGAGAGCAACATTGATATCACCAGAAAACATTGGCAGGTTAGCAATATTAGGAATGAGGTAGCTTGCTACTCTTTTCCTGGCCACACATGTTTTGTCAGTACATTCCCTTCCCACTTCTAAAAGCACAATAACTTGACTCTATATATGTATATGAAGGGAGATCTCCTTGTGATATTGCCTAATTAAATGTCTTTTCCCATAAACTAATGAATTCTATAGATGATTCAGTGAAAGAAAAACAAGATCAAAAGGCATATTTATAATGAAGATTGACCAATATAAAAAGTATCTCAAATTAGGATATCTTGCTGACAGGTCAGATATGAAGAGGAAGATATGAGTGCTGTGCATATTTTAAAAATAAAACAAAAAGAAGATAAATATCAAATGAAAATCAAGAAAAATTAAGAAAGACCATATATGAGCACAGGAACTTCCGGCCAAGATGGCAGCATGGAGGCAGACAGCTGCTTGAGCTTCGTGTTGTTTCTCAGGACTTACTTCATGACAAGCTGAGAGTTAATGCTTGACCGGAGAAGAAACCCACAAATAATCACCAAGAGACTACATCCTTGAAATTCGCCAGAGATGGTCTGTGTTTGCTCGGGGGAGGGTCGAACAGACTGGGCACAGACTGAGGGCAGGCAAGCCAGAGCGAGACAGACAGCTCACACAGCTCAGACCAAAGGGGGAGGGGTACGATCTCTGCCATTTCTGCAAAAATACTTTTACCCCAGTGTGGATATTCCATCTTGGCAGCAAGCCAGGAGCAGTAGAGAGGGTGTAAACACCAGAGGTGAAGAATAAAACCCCCGGAAAGCTAGCATCTCTCGAAACCCAAAACCCGGCAACCGCCAACCCCAACCTGGAGTGATTCAGAGTTCTCAGAGCCTCAGAGCGCAGACGCAGCTCAGCCATCGCTGTTCTGGTAGTGGCTCTCTGCTGCCCTACCTGCTGCCCAGTCTGTAGAGGAAGCCCATTAACACCATCCAGCCCCATCCCCCCAAAAAACAGACCAATTGTTTCTCTTGTCAATTTGTTTTCTTCCATTCCACTTTTGACAAAATAAACAAAAAATTCAAAAGGGCTCTAACCATTGACAGCTTCTGTATGGAAAGAGAGCAGACTTCAAATACTGAGGAGACTAAAAACAGACTGTCCTCAGAGGAATCACCTAAGGGGGATATGATCTGCTCCTCAATACAAAAGACACTCATATTGGAAACCAAAAAGGCTCTCACAAGAGAGCTAGAAGAGAAATGGGAAAAGGAAAGGGAAGCTTGGCAAGAGAGTCTGGAGAAGTCATCCAGAGTGGATAAAGAGATCAAATCATTGAGAAACAAAATTAGTGAATTCGAACAGGCAAACATCTCCAAGGAAAACAGGATTAGTGAATTGGAAAAGGTAAACAACTCCAAGGAAAACAGGATTAGTGAGCTGGATAAAGAAATCAGCTCTCTAAAAAGTAAAATGGATAAAATGGAAAAAAATTCCATAGAAGATAAAAACACAATTGGACAATTAAAAAAGATATAAAAAAAGTGAGTGAAGAAAATACATCATTGAAAATTAGACTCGAACAAGTAGAAATGAATGACTCAAGGAGAAACCAAGAGGTAATCAAGCAAAACCAGAGAAATAAAACAATTGAAAAGAAAGTCAAGTACCTTATTAGAAAGACAACAGATCTAGAAAACAGATCCAGGAGAGACAATTTGAGAATAATCGGACTCCCTGAAAAACGTGAGGAAAAAAGAGCTTGGACAATATTTTTGAGGAAATTATCAAAGACAACTGCCCAGATGTTTTGGAAACAGGGTAAAACAGATATTGAAAAAATTCATCAATTACCTACTGAAAGGGACCCTAAAATCAAAAAGCCAAGAAATATAGTGGTCAAGTTCAAGTACCATCAGACAAAGGAAAAAATGTTGGAAGCTGCTAGAAAAAAGCAATGGAGATATGAAGGAGCCACAATAAGGATAACCCAGGATCTAGCAGAGTCCACATTAAAAAAAAAAAACGAAGGGCCTGGAACATGATATTCCGAAAGGCTAAGGAACTTGGTATGCAGCCAAGAATAACTTACCCAGCAAAAATAAGCATCGTTTTCCAGGGAAGAAGATGGACATTTAATGAAATAAATGAATTCCATCTATTTTTGATGAAAAAAACAGACCTACATAAAATGTTTGATCTTCAAATACAGAACTCAAGAGATTTCTAAAAAGGTAAAAAGAAATCTTGAGAACTATACTTCTGCCATAAAAATATGTAAAGAACGTATGTATAATTTGTCCTAGAAACTAGAGGTGGAAAGGAAATAATTTCATAAAAAAAGTGTAAAGTGGTGGTACTACATCTCATGAAGAGGCAAAGGTAACCTATTATATCTGAGAGAAAGAAAGGAGGGAGATGAACATAGTGTGTATTAATAGACATATTCAATTTATGGTGAAACTTCTTCCACATCATTGAAAAGTGACAGGGAAGGAGTAAGCTAAGGGGAAGGGAATACAGAAACTTTGAGGAAAAGGGGCAAAATAAGGGGAGGAACTTTAAGGTGGGGGAGGGACACTAAAAAGGGAGGGCTGTGTAAAGCAAGTGGTGTTCATAAGTATAATACTGGGTAGGGGGGTAAGAGGGAAGGAAAGGAGAAAAGCATAAGCAGGGGTTAATAGGATGGCAAGCAATATAGAATTAGTCATTCTAACCATAAATGTGAATGGGGCAAACTGCCTCATAAAGAGGAAGCAGTTAGCAGACTGGATTAAAACTCAGAATCCTACTATATGTTGTTTACAGGAAACACATCTGAAACAGGGTGATACATTCAAACTAAAAGTAAAAGGGTGGAGCAGAATCTACTATGCTTCAGGCAAAGCCAAAAAAGCAGGGGTAGCCATCCTCATCTCAGATCAAGCAAAACCAAAAATTGATCTAATTAAAAGAGATAAGGAAGGGCATTATATCCTGCTAAAGGATAGCATCAATAATGGAGCAGTATCAATATTAAACATATATGCACCAAGTGGTGCAGCATCTAAATTCTTAAAAGAGAAATTAAGAGAGTTGCAAGAAGAAATAGACAGCAAAACTATAATAGTGGGAGATGTCAACCTTGCACTCTCAGAATTAGATAAATCAAACCACAAAATAAATAAAAAAGAAGACAAAGAGGTAAATAGAATACTAGAAAAGTTTGATATGATCTTTGGTGAAAACAAAATGGAGACAGAAAGGAGTATACTTTCTTCTCAGCAGTTCATGGAATGTATACAAAAATTGATCATATACTAGGGCATAAAAACCTTAAAATCAAATGCAGTAAGGCAGAAATAGTAAATGCATCCTTTTCAGACTACAATGCAATCAAAATTACTTTTAATAAAAAGCCAGGGGAAAATAGACCAAAAAATAATTGGAAACTAAATAATCTTATACTAAAGAATGATTGGGTAAAACAGCAAATCATAGACATAATTAATAACTTCACCCAGGAAAATGACAATAATGCGACATCATACCAAAATGCGTGGGATACAGCCAAAGCAGTAATAAGGGGAAGTTTTATATCTCTACAGGCCTACTCGCATAAAATAGAGAGAGGGCCAACGAATTGGGCTTACAACTAAAATTGCTAGAAAAGGAACAAATTAAAAACCTCCAGACAAACACAAAACTTGAAATTCAAAAAATAAAAGGTGAGATTAGTAAAATTGAAAGTAAAAAACCTATTGAATTAATTAATAAAACTAAGAGTTGGTTCTATGAAAAAAACCAACTAAATAGACAAACCCTTAGTAAACCTGATTAAAAAAAAGGAAAGAGAAAAAGCAAATTGTTAGTCTTGAAAATGAAAAGGGAGAATCATCACTAATGAAGAGGAAATTAGAACAATAGTTAGGAGCTACTTTGCTCAACTTTATGCCAATAAATTCGATAACTTAAATGAAATGGAAGAATACCTTGAAAAATATACCTTGCCCAGGTTAACAGAGGAAGAAGTAAGTAGTCTAAATAGTTCCATCTCAGAAAAAGAAATAGAACAAGCTATTAATAAACTTCCTAAGAAAAAATCCCCAGGACCAGATGGATTTACATGTGAATTCTACCAAACATTCAAAGAACAACTAACTCCAATGCTATATAAACTCTGAAAAAATAGGGATTGAAAGAGTCCTACCAAATTCCTTTTATGACACAGACATGGGACTGATATCTAAACCAGGTAGATCGAAAACTGAGGAAAAAAAAAAACAACAACTATAGACCAATTTCCTTAATGAACATTGATGCTAAAATCTTAAATAAGATATTAGCAAAAAGACTTCAGAAAATCATCTCCAGGATAATACACTATGACCAAGTGAGATTTATACCAGGAATGCAGGACTGGCTTAATATTAGGAAAACGATTAGTATAATTGACTATACTGATAATCAAATTAATAAAAACCATATGATCATCTCAATAGATGCAGAAAAAGCATTTGATAAAATCCAACATCCATTCTTACTAAAAACGCTTGAGAGTATAGGAATAAATGGACTATTCCTTAAAATAATAACAAGCATATATTTAAAACCTTCAGTAAACATCATATGTAATGGCAATAAACTAGAACCTTTCCCTGTAAGATCAGGAGTGAAACAAGGTTGCCCACTATCACCATCACTATTCAATATAGTACTAGAAACTGTAGCCTCGGCAATAAGAGCCGAGAAAGAGATTCAAGGAATTAGAGTAGGAAATGAGGAAATTAAATTATCACTCTTTGCAGATGACATGATGATATACTTAGAGAACCCCAAAGACTCTGCTAAAGAGCTATTAGAAATAATTCAGAATTTTAGCAAAGTTGCAGGATACAAAATAAATCCACATAAATCCTCAGCATTTTTATACATTACCAACACAATCCAACAGCAAGAGATACAAAAAGAAATTCCATTCAAAATAACTGTCAATTCTATAAAATATTTGGGAATATATCTACCAAAGGAGAGTCAGGAATTATATGAGCAAAATTACAAAACACTTGCCACAAAAATAAAGTCAGATTTAAGTAATTGGAAAGCCATTGAGTGCTCTTGGATAGGCCGAGCGAATATAATAAAGATGACAATACTCCCTAAACTAATCTATTTATTTAGTGCTATACCAATCAGACTCCCAAGAAACTATTTTAATGACCTAGAAAAAATACAACAACAATAAAAGGTTGAGAATTTCAAGGGAAGTAATGAAAAAAAAAATTAAATGAAGGTGGTCTAGCTGTACCTGATCTAGACTAACAACAGTCACCAAAACCATTTGGTATTGGCTAAGAAATAGACTAGTTGATCAGTGGCATAGGTTAGGTTCACAGGGCAAGATAGTGAATAAAAATAGCAATCTAGTGTTTGACAAACCCAAAGATCCCAAATTTTGGGATAAGAATTCATTATTTGACAAAAACTGCTGGGAAAACTGGAAATCAGTATGGCAGAAACTAGGCATGGACCCACATTTAACACCACATACTAAGATAAGATCAAAATGGGTCCAAGATTTAGACATAAAGAACGAAATCATAAATAAATTGGAGGAACATGGGATGGTTTACCTCTCAGACTTGTGGAGGAGGAAGGAGTTTGTGTCTAAGGGACAACTAGAGACCATTATTGATCACAAAATAGAAAATTTTGGCTACACCAAATTAAAAAGTTTCTGCACAAACAAAACTAATGCAAACAAGATTAGAAGGGAAGTAACAAATTGGGAAAACATTTTTACAGTTAAAGGTTCTGATAAAGGCCTCATCTCCAAAATATACAGAGAATTGACTTTAATTTATAAGAAATCAAGCCATTCTCCAATTGATAAATGGTCAAAGGATATGAACAGACAATTTTCAGATGATGAAATTAAAACTATTTCCACTTATATGAAAGAGTGTTCCACATCACTATTGATCAGAGTAATGCAAATTAAGACAACTCTTAGATATCATTACACACCTGTCAGATTGGCTAAGATGACAGGAACAAATCATGATGAATGTTGGAGGGGCTGTGGGAAAACTGGGACACTGATGCATTGTTGGTGGAGTTGTGAAAGAATCCAACCATTCTGGAGAGCAATCTGGAATTATGCCCAAAAAGTTATCAAAATGTGCATACCCTTTGACCCAGCAG
Organism: Sminthopsis crassicaudata; assembly: GCF_048593235.1. Classification (NCBI taxonomy): domain Eukaryota; kingdom Metazoa; phylum Chordata; class Mammalia; order Dasyuromorphia; family Dasyuridae; genus Sminthopsis; species Sminthopsis crassicaudata. The sequence goes on along the minus strand of NC_133619.1, from coordinate 273,148,083 downwards.
TGCTACTACTGGGCTTATATCCCAAGGAAATACTAAAGAAGGGAAAGGGACCTGTATGTGCCAAAATGTTTGGGGCAGCCCTTTTCATAGTGGCTAGAAACTGGAAAATGAATGGATGTCCATCAATTGGAGAATGGTTCGGTAAATTATGGTATATGAAGGTTATGGAATACTATTGTTCTGTAAGAAATGACCAACTGGAGGAATACAGAGAGGCTTAGAGAGACTTATATCAACTGATGCTGAGTGAAATGAGTAGAACTAGGGGATCATTATACACTTCAACAATGATACTGTATGAGGATGTATTCTGCTAGAAGTGGATATCTTCAACATAGAGAAGAGCTAATTCAATTCCAATTGATCAATGATGGACAGAATCAGCTACATCCAGAAAAGGAACACTGGGAAATGAGTGTAAACTGTGAGCATTGTTGTTTTTTTTTTTTTTTTTTTTTTTTTTTTGTTTTGTTTTGTTTCTCTTCCCATATTATTTTTACCTTCCAAATACAATCCTTCCTTTGCAACAACAATAACAACAAAATTCGGTTCTGCACATATATATTGTACCTAGGATATACTATAAAATATTTAATATGTATGGGAATGCCTGTCATCTAGGGGAGGGGGTGGAGGGAAGGAGGGGAAAAACTTGGAACAGAAGGGAGTACACGGGATAATGGTGTAAAAAAACAACAACAAATTTACCTATGGATATGTACTGTCAAAGAAAATGTTATAATTATAAAAATTAATAAAAAAATTAAAAAAAAAGAAAGACCATATATTTCAGAAACCTCTAAAAGATTTAGGATAAGCCAGCAAGTTAGAAAATAAAAAAAAGAATGAGACTGTTGAAAGTGTTATCTCAGTAGGGACTTGAGTAGAGTGGTAAGTAAACTAACAATACTAGCTCTGGCTAGAACTTTGATATAGGAAGCTTGGATTGTTGCCACAGTTACAGTGACCCCCTATGAATTCTTAGCCAGACTTGGAGATGAGATGAAGGAGAATGAAATACAAAGGTTGTGTTTGTTCTATAGACTTGTTGCAGAAGCATTTCTATTTCTTGATTAAAAATATTTGTTCTCTTTATTTTTCTCCCTCCAATGCACTTCTCTTTTCTTAAGGGTCCTTCCTCTCCCTCTCCCACAGAGAGGCAAGGATAGCACTGATGCCCCTAAAATGAACTTGCCAAACTGGCTTTGCTACTGAATTGTAATTCAGTCTTGTCATATTCTGGCTATTTAATTGGATCTTTCTCTGAAATAGAAATAATAGTTCTGCTGAATGATAATATGTTTAATAAAAGTCATTCAAGAGCTAAATCAAGAGCATTCCAAACTTCTTTTGCTTGTAAGTTGAAACATGTCTGAGCTATTCTCTCTCAACATGAAAAATACAGTTGATTAAATCACATTTGATTAAATACAGCCCTCAGGTAGATGATATCCTTACCTTAATACTAGGCAGATTTCCTTTGCTTCAGCAGTCAGAAGAATCCTAATGAAAAAAGATGTTTTTTACACTCACAGAAATGACCCAGAAGAACCAAAAACTACAAGCTGAAAATTATGGAAAATGAAAGATAAGTCATCAGAGAAGAAAATGTGCTTAGTTTTCTGTTGCCTCCTCGTGTCTAAAACAGAACAATTTATCTTTTCCTACAAAACTCATCCTTTTTTCAAAATTCTTTATTTTTGTAGAAGATAGCAATATTTCTCCATTAGTAAGGTTTGCAATGTAAATCATTATCAACTCTTATTTCTGTCATACCCCATAAATCTAACCAGATGCCAAGCTCTATTGATTCTAACTTTTCAATATCTTTTGTCCACATTTGTCCCAATTACCATTGACAAAGCTACTACTATATGTTAGGTCCTAATGAAGTCTCACTTGAACTATCTTAAGATCCTTCTAATTGCTCTCCTTCCCCTATTCCTCCCCATTCACACTCAACTTCTCCACAGCTAGCCAAAGTGATTTTCCTAAAGTGCAGATCTGTCCATGTCATCGCCTTATTTAATAAATTATACTAGTTCTCTATTACCTCTAGGCTCAAATATAAAATTCTCTCTCATTTAAAGTTCTTTGACTTCAATCTACTTTTCCAGCTTATTAAAAATCATCTCCTGTCTAGTAGTGTATAGTCAAACTTAAAAGCCTTCTTGTTTTTCAAATACAAGATTCAATTTCCTGATCAGTGCTTTTCAAAGGCTATATATCCCATCTTACCTCTGCCTCTTAGAATTCCCCTCAAATTTTCCCTAAAAATTCAACTCAAATTCTACCATCTATATTAGATCTTTGTTCTTCCTACCTGTATCTCAAAGTTTTTTTCGCATACCAGCCCTGCATCTCAAAGCTCAGACTGCTTGGAGGAACTGCCACAATCCCCATCTCTTAGGATATTTCCCATTATCAAGTTAATGATTATTACAGTTCAACTGTGTATCCTTCACTCATAAGATCTCATTAGAATCCATTGATCTTAGTGAGATTTAACATATTTTCTAGTGAAACTCTGGTTTAGACACTACTTTGACTTCATCCTCTTCCCCATAAGAATTGTTCTTTTTTTAGTTGTATTGTTGTTCTTGTTATCTTTTTAGTTGTGTTGTTACTAACACCATCTTCTCAGTCTTCATAAAATAGTCCTTTGTTAGGGAAAGGATCAGAGTTCTGTCTGTAGTTGCAAAATATGCTGGGGCAATTTATTTTCATTTTTCCTATGTTGACAATCCAGTTTGGGTGTGTTAACAATAGCCAGAGAATTCTCTCTTTGCATTATTATTATCCTTCATGTATACTGCTTTTTTTTTCCTCTCTAGACTAGTATCTTTAGATTATAGAATCACTGAACCACAGTCACCATTTAGTCCAACCTGCACATGAAACAAATCTCTACTATAATATATCTAACAGTTGGTCTATAAACCTATAAATAAGAAAAAAACCCCTGACTCCTATACATATATCTCTTCTTAAGCAATTCATTCCTCTTTAGGATAGTTCAAATTGTTAGATTTTTCCTTACACATAACTTAAATTTGCTTTTTCATAAATTCTACCTGTTGTTCTTGGGATATCCTTTTTGCTTTTAGAGGTAGCTGGTAATTCAGTGATGTGGGGAGTAAAGTGCAACACGGGCAAAACTGAGGTATGTTTTCTCTAAGCAAGATAAATTTATTAATAGTGATGCTTATAGCTATTAATAAAGTGGGTCATATGGTCCTCTCACTCAGGTAAGTTACAAGGATGAGAAGGGAAAAACTCTTCTATTAAGAGACAAGGAATGAGAAGTTCTGGGTAGTTGAAGAATGTAACAATTGGCTACATCTGGGAAAAGTGGATTGGCCTTTAGGTATGGATGATAATGCTCCTCTTACAATTAATGAATGTTCATTGGTTTATAGACCTCAACTAGCTCTAGTAATATTGGATAGAAAATCAGAATAAGCCAATTAGGAGTACCACCACATTGTTGTAGTTATTTAGTATAGTATTTGTGTCTGATTCTTTGGAAAGCCATTTGGGGATTTGTTTGAAAAATACTGAAGTAGTTTGCAATTTCATTCTCCAGTTCATTTTACAGATGAATATCTGGGGTTATCAGAGTCAAGTGATTTGCCCAGAATCACAAAGTGTTACTGTGTCAAATGCATTATATTTAGTGAGACACTTAGTTACCCAGTCATTCCCTAGGGGAAAATCAAACTGCATCAAATTTCAGAAGGAGAGAAAAAGGGAAAGAAATTTTCTTTTGGGAAAGGTTTCAGCCTTAGACATTTTGTTGTTGTTTATATGCAACAGAGGTTTCAGATTACTGGTTTAGCAAGCAGATGTCTTGGGGGCTAGTTGAAAGAGTATGATAATATTTTTCTCTTTCATCAAGGCCTTTAAGCTAATTAGGATTTGGGAGAGACCATTTTTTAACTCACCTGAAAATGGGGCTTGACAAAATGGGGAATGGTATCACAAGTATAATCAATTACAAAAAGATACAGCATAATTTTAGTTTCAGGAACTAGAATGTTGGAGTTAGGAACATGTGAGTTCAAACCTTTGTTAGAAGCTTATTGGCTATGAAATCCAGGACAAGTCACTTAATTTCTATTTATCTCAATTTTCTTAATTATAAAATAGTGATAATAAATATACCTGCCTTACAGGGTAGTTGTGATGATCAAATGAGATAATTTTTGTAAAGCACTTAGCATAGTGCCTTGGAATATAAATGCTCTATTAAATACTAGTTTGATTCTCTTGCCTTTTTGAGATCAAACAGAAGCCTATTCCTCTTTCACATGACAGCCTTTCAAATACTTGAAGATAACTGTCAAGTTCCTCCTGTATGATCTTTTCTCCAGATCAAGTATGTCCAGTTGCTTTAACTTATCTTTGCATAACATAGAATCAATGTCCATGAATGACATGGTTTCAAGTGTACCATGATTTAAGAAGGACATTGAGTACCAAGAGGCCATAGCCAGGATCACACATGACTTGTCAGTCATTACTATAAAAGGAAAAGAAAGTTTGCAATATAATATTCCAGAAGCAAAAACATAGTTTTATTTACAAGAAAATTTCATTGGCCCTGAGAATAATATTCCAGGAGAGAAAATGAATATTTGCTAGGATAGAGGACTTCTGAGAATTCATGACAAAAAGACTATAGCTGAAGACAGAACCAGAACTAACTATAACACTCCATGTTAGATCTGATGATAGCATAATGCAATTGGACAAGAATCTCTCTATTCCTGGAAGCAATCCACATCTTAAAGTATCCCAAGATTACATAAGATTTCTTTTAAACTGGCACATCACACTGCTGAATTGTATTGAGTCTTTTATCCACTAAAACCTGTGTGTCTTTCTCTCCTTTTTTTTTTTTTTTGATTTAATAACATTTTATTTTTTCCAGTTACATGTTGTTTTCAACATTCATTTTTATAAGATTTTGAGTTCCCAATTTTTTTCTTTCTCCCTCTTTTTTCCTTCCCCCAAGACAGTAAGCAATTTGATATACATAATATATACATATATATTATAACAATCAATATTAACTATATTTCCATATTAAGTCATGTTGTGAAAGAAAAATCACAACAAAAGGAAAAACCATGAGAAAGAAAAAAAACAACAAAAAAAGTGAAAATAGCATGCTTTGATTTGCATTCAACCTCCATAGAGAAAGAACTAGTTCTTTCTCTGGATGTAGATGGTATTTTCCACCTCAAATCTATTGGGAATAGTTGTTATTCACAGTTATTCATTATACAATATTGCTGTTACTGTATACAATATTCTCTAAGTTTTTCTGAAATCATCTGCTCATGATTTCTTATAGCACAATAATATCCCCTTAAATCATATGCCACAACTTTTTTATTCATTTCCCAATTGATGGATGTCTCTTCAATTTCTAATTCTTTTCCATCCCAAAAAAATTCTATAAATATTTTGTACAAAGTCCACTGCTTTTCAAGTAAAACCATCACAGTTCTGATTGTATTATCTTATCAATGTCTCTTGATCTTCTCCATAAGAATATTACAAGCTACTTTAGCAAAAGCTTTGATAGAATCTAGGTAAAGTACATGCTTGTGTATTCCCATCACTTACAAATTAGTAATCCTATTCAAAAGAAGTCAGTAGGGACCACCTTTATGTCTCTAAGAAGGCTTAGCTTCAGTAGCCTTATGTATCAGGTTGCTGTATGGGGCCATTGATTAAATGATTTTCTACTTCTTTTACATGGCTTCTCACTCTCTTCAATCTTAATAGCCAAGATCTCATTGTTATCCAATATTGCTGACTAATGACATTTTAGGGCAAGCATGACTCAAGCTGTAAGGTTGTTCAGACTCAGTAGTAGAATGAAATGAGATATTTATATACCATCTGATACCTAGCCAAAATAACTGTAATTAATAATGGTATAATAAGGACACTCAACAAGCAGATAAAATTGATTTAGGTAAATTTATGAAAATACTTTTATCCAACAGTCACATTGCTATGATGACTAAGACAGCAATCAGAAATTCACCAAGTTTGAGCACACTGACTCCTTTGTAGTTGGCTGTTTTATATCTATATCTATATCTATATCTATCTATATCTATATAGCTATACCTATGGCTTGAACCTGAAACCTATAAAATCTCTAATGTAGCTTCCCTGCATTTTAGGTGAAAAAAAAAATCTAGTTCAGTCAACATTCCAAGGACCCTAGTAAATGTTGTTTATTTCGCAGGAAGAAAGATAATGAATTTTTATTTTTGTACATATTATGTTTGATATGCTCATGGGATGTCTGCTTTGAAATATACAGTTGACAGTTGGATATATGTGGCCAAAATGGAGGAAAGAGACAAGAACTGGATATATAGATTTGGGAATCATCATCATAGAAGGAATAATTATACTCATGGGAGTTGACAAGGTTACCAAGTGAGAGAACACAGAGAATATAAAAAGCCTTGCATAGGGTATACCCACAGTCACACATTGTGATACAAATAACAAAAGGGACTGAGAGGAAGGAGCCAGACAAGTAAGAGAAGAACCAAGAGAAAAGTAATATCATAAAAACTCGGAGAAAAGAAAGTGTGGAGGAATGAAAGGACTTAATAGTCAAGAATGGAAATTTAGCAAAAGTCATCAGATTTGGCAAATAGAAGATGACATCAACTTTGGAAAGAGAAAGTTTTATTTGAATTTTAAGGTCTGAAGTCAGAAACCGCTAGCAGAGGACTGGGAAGTGAAAAAAGGATCAGGAGTAGTGATGACAGTTATAGAGAGCTTTTTCTAGTTAGTTGATTAGCTAATTATCACAAATATTTTTGTTGAGAAGAAGGAAGTTCAGGGAATACATGACAATACTAGGTTATTGAGGTATAGAAATGAAGGATTTGAAACATCATGAAATTGTTGTGTTGGGGGCAGGCATGCCTAACTTTCTAACAGAAAGAATATTTCAAATCTGCTTGTTGTGTCTGTGACCAAATTGGATAATTGATAGTATTTGAATGTATAGCCACTCAAGGGAAAAATGGGAGCTTTGAGGGTTTTTTTTGTGTGTTTTGCATAGGGATTTTTTTCCCAGCATATTGAGTAGAAAGATAAATAGACATGTTTACTGAATTCTTAGTCATGCTTAAATACACTCATACACTAGTCAGTAAGAGACTCAGTATTCTGTGAAGGAGTAAAGAAGAAAGGAGCAATTGATTTGTTATCAGCTACATGTTATGGTACAACAACAATAATGACACCAAAAATGATGATGATGATAGCAGAAATCTAGAGAACTTTAAAGTTTACAGTGTTTTACATACATTATCTTGTTTGATCCTCACTGTAGCCATGTGAGGAAGTGATATTATTATAATATCAGCAATTTACAGATGATGAGACTAGGTCTCAGAAATGTTAAGGAACTTTTCCATAGTCATGCGGCTAGTAAATGTTAGAGATGAGACTGAATAAGAGTTGGGGGATTAGGTGAAATAAAGAACAAAAAAGTACTTTGGAAAATTGTTAAAGTTGGTATACAAATATAGAAGATTTCAAAAAATTGTTAAAGTTGATACACAAATATAGAAGATTTTATTTTGTCTCTGATGTTACAAAGCTGTGCAAACTTAAAAAGGCCATAATTATCTGTGTTTCAGTTTCTTCTTCTGTACAATGGAGTAATACTATTTGCCTGGTCCACTTCTGGGATTGCTATAAAAATGTGCATGAATAAAGTGTTTTTAAAAGTATATGAAATAATACATATATTACATGGAAGAAAATGTACTTTGAAATGACATGCAAAAATTAGAGATGGATCATTTCAATCAACATTTCTCCTACCTCTGATTACACAGCTGTTAAGAAGGAAGACACGTGTTAGTAAAACTTTCAATTAGAAATCATATTCCTGGGCCATCATCTTTCCCCTCTCCTCCAATTCACATTCAAAGAAAGAATTCTCTGGGCAATAATTATCCCAGATTTAAGGCACTCTATGGGTCTGTACTTTCAACATTACAGCTCAAGAAATCACCTTTATTCCAGCTAGTAAGAAATTACAGCTTAAAACAAAGATATTTACTGAAGTGGAATAATAGGAATAGTAGCAATACAGAACATCTCCCTCATCAACCTGGAATGCATTGTTCCACAAACGCACATGGGAGTGAACACAGAGTTAATATGAAAAGTACATATGGAAGAAACATGTGACCAATGTATGTGTGAGAAAAAGCAAAGCTCTATGGCTGTAGGGTCCTATGTAATCTCATACTGCTCACCCTGACCTTGGTTTCTCTAACTTGATGTCCAAGAAGAGTCAGAAAAGAGTAAGAGAATTCTTTTCTTATGTGACAGATTTGGTTACTTAAGCTACTGTCAGAGATTAAAAAGAATATGCAAAACAGGAAATGTACCATAGGATTGGAAAAAGGCAAATATTAATTTGATTTTTAAAAAGTGGAAGATAAAATAATCTACAAAGTATAGGCCACTGAGCCCATTTTGATCCTTTGGAAAATTCTGGAATGTATCATCAAATAATTGGTGGACATTTAGCAAGCAAAGCAGTTGTGATGAGCCAAAATAGTTTCAAAAAAACAATTAAAGATAATTTCATAAAAACATAAAAATTCATGCCAGACTAATTTATGTTCCAAGTCCAATTCAGTTCCTTGACTTTTCATCCAATCATTCTCCTTCCCAGTGTTTGACCATCTTATCTCTTGGTTCATGTTTCCTTTCCCCACCCTAAATCATGTGGGTCCTAGCCAATTTCCTAGGAGCTTGCATAGCTCCTCTCCTGGGTCAGTGTTTTTAATGGAAACTCTACAACCTTTTGAAGATCTTCTAACAATACTTCTCCCTGGAATAAACCAAATACAAAGTGCCTATTTCCCATAAGTTGTAATTTTTAGTGAAACTCTGATTAAGACCTTTCCTTTCATACTCTTTTTTTCACTTCTCTTTTCTACTGCAACCTTTCTATTGATTAAAGTCTATAGAATCATTATTCCCTTATTGTTCATCCAAAGATATAAATTAAAGTGTTTTTTTAGTTATCAAAAATTTGATTTCTCTCTCTCCCCTCCTTTCACTGAGAATGAAAGAAAAAAAAAATAAATGCCCACCCACTATAAATATGTACAGTCAAGCAAAAAACAAACAAACAAGCAAATAAACCTTACACGCCACACACATACACATACATATACACACTCTTACACACACATATATCTCATCCTGCATTCCAGATCTTTCACCTGTCAGGAAATGGTTAGTATGTTTTATCACTAGTCCTCTGAAATTACTGTTGGTTTTACATTGGTCAGAATTCTTAAGTCTTTCAAAGTTTTTTTGTCCTTAAGATATTGTTGTTATTGTATAACTTTTTCTACTGGTTCTGTTTACTTCACTCTAACTGAGTTCATATATGTCATCCTTGGCTAATGTGAAACTAACTCCATCATTTCTTTTGTTATTGTTGTCATTTTTCAGTCATTTATGACTCTTCATGACCTCATTTGGGCTTTTCTTGGCAAAGATGCTGAAGTGATTTGCCATTTCCTTCTCCAGAGGAGAAACTGAAGTAAAGAGGGCTAAGTGACTTGCCCAGAGTCAAACCTTTAAGTAAGATATGAACTCATGAAAATGATTCTTCCAGATTTCAGAACCAGCATTCTATCCACAGTGCCACCTAGTGGCCCTTATCATTAGTTAGAGCACAATAATATTCTACCATTTTTATCTAACATAAATTGTTCAGTCATTCCTCAATTCATAGACACCTCCTCAGATTCTCCTTTGTTGTCACCTCAAAAAGAGCCATAAACATTTTGCATTATCTTCAGAATTTATCTATGTATCTATATGTATGTATGTATGTATGTATGCATGCATTTATCCTTTTTTTTTTTTTTTTTTTTTTTTTTGCTTAGGATTAATTCTTCCCTTTTTCCCTTTGCCTCTTTCCCTCAGGTTTCTCCATTAAGTGAAATATGTTTCTGTATTCAACAGTATATGCATTTATTTTTTAGTCCTTTGACCAATTAAGATGAAAGTGAGGTTCATGTCAAGTTTTAGTCATTGCCCTCCCTAGTCCTTGTTTATATAGACTATTTGCCTACCTCATTTATCTGAGATTATTTTCCCTCATTTTCCTTTGCCTCCTGCCAGCATATTTCTCTTCCCTTTCTTTTAATTCTTCTCTTTAAGTGGTCAAGACACCATGGAATATTTCAGGTTTTCTGTTTAATTGTACTTCTTATTGAACACAAGCAGTTTGTCCTTGTTTGTCCCTTCTAATTTTTTATTTATGTTTATATTTTTATGTTTCTCTTAATTCCTGTATTTGAACTTCAGTGTTTCTACACAGCTATGTCTTTTTATTAGAAATATTTGGAAATTCTCTATTTCACTAAACATCTATTTTTTTTCTATTTTAAAAAATATTTTATTTATGGTTATTTTGTACTCATTCTTTTCTATCCCTAACAACATTGTTCTCCTGTTTGTGCTCAGTTTTGCTGAGTAAATTATTCTGGGTTTCATTGTCTTTTTTAAAACTGTATTCCAAATTCTTTGCTGCTTTATGGTGTTGACTGGTAAATCATGTTTGATCCTGATGTGCTTCCTTGTATTTTAATTCTTTCTGGCTGCTTGCAGTATTTTTTTTCTTTGACTTATAAACTCTGGATTTTGGCTAGCAGTCCTGGAAGTTTTCACTTTGTAATTTATTTTAGAAAATGGCTGGAAAATTCTATTTCCACCTTGCCCTCTGTTTCTAAGAGATCTATTTAGTCAATTTTCTTTCAAGAATTCTTGAAATGTGACATCTAAGCATATTGCCTTTTTACTCATAACTTTTAGGTGATTTAATGATACTTAAGTTTTTTTTTTTTTCTCCTCAATTTGTCTTACAGATCATTTTTGTTTTGTTTTGTTTTGTTTTTGTTTTTTTGCTATGGTATACCTTATACTTTCTTCTATTTTACCTCAGTATTTTGATTTTGTTTCGATATTTCTTGTCTTATGGAGTCATTGACTTCCATTTGGTTCATTTTAATTTTTTAATTTTTAGGGAATTTGTTGCTTAATCAAGGTTTTGTAATTCTTGAGCCAAGTTGTAAATTCTTTTTTCAATTTTGTCATCGTTTTCATTTCTTTTTATTTTTTCTCTCATGTTGATTTCATTTATATTAAAAACATTTTTAGCTCTTAAAAAACTCTTGCTTCATTTTTTCTAAAAATTATTTTTGAATTTTTGCTCAAACTGTGTTTTGTTTTGAGGTTTTGTTTATAGCTATTTTGTAATCTTTTTTTTTTTTCTGAGTTTGTGTCTTGAGCACATCTGTCACCATCATAGCTTTTTAGGATAGATTTCTTTGTTTTTTAACCGTTCTAGGCTATTTCTTATTACAGGTGATGTGCAGACTACCCTATCTGAACTTTTGAAGGTCCTTTTACTGCTTTCTTAGGATACTGAATGTTGTGTTATTCCAGGATCTTAGGGATGATTGAGGCTGAGAACTTGGGAGCTGTCAGTGCTCCCTAAATGGTTTGATCCAGGGCACATTTTGACTGTTGCTTTCCTAGTCAAAACTCTTCAAGTTCCAGACCTGGTTATAGGTCTAAGCCACAGCAGGCAGCTGTTGGATTTAGCCCCTCTCAGTCAGCTGGGGAGGCTCTTCTGGCTTAGAGTGACAGATCTCCAGCTTTCCCCTTGATCTAGGAGTTATGCCATGGTTTTCCTCTAAAAGATTCAGACTGGAATAAAGATAGAACTGAGACTCTGCTTTATTCCTGAAGTCAGAACTGCATAGCTGATACTTGCTTTTAAATCTGATGCTCTCTATGTACACTGCCTAGGGCCTGTGTATGCTCTGTACTCCAAAACTCCTTGTCTGGTTACCTTTTTAGTTTGCCCTGGATCTTTGACCTACAACTTGGTAGGGAGAGACAAAGCTAACAATTGGCCTTTGTTCTCACAACCTATGTGTTGTATCCTGGTGTGAGTTTAGGACCTTGTTCTGTCCCAGGACACTTCTGCATGGGCTAGAATGCTCTTACTGGCTTATTCTTGGGAAGACCCTATTCCCCAGTGTCCACTGGCCTTTCTATCTGCTTTCTACTGCCAGACAGATCTAGAAAAAAATGACTCTATTATGTTTTGGATTTCCTGATCAGTATTTAGTCTAGTGCTTTTAAAATCTGTTTCAAGGAAGGAGGGTATGTGATGCAGAATTCACTGTAATTTTTCCTCCTTCTCTGACATCTTCCTTATTAAGTTTTAATAGCTTAAAACCATAGTAAGACTTTTGAAATACACTCTTTAAAGCACTGATTCAAATGTATAAGAATTGGGATCATTCCCCGATTTTAGATAGTCCAGTGATATGAATAGGTAGGTCCTAAGTGAGGAACCCTAAGCTACTATAACCACATAAAATGTTTTAAATTATTAATTAAATAAATGCAAATTGAAGTAGTTTTGAGATTCTCCTCATACTCATCATATTGGAAAAGATGACAAAAAAGGAAAGATGATAAAGATTGGTTAGTCTGTGGGAAAAATGAATACATTTGATGTGCTTTTGATGGACCAGTGGATGCCTAAATGATTTTTTTTCTTAAACATACATCTTTTTTCATTCATAATTATGCAGAGATTTTTAGAGTACATCATATTTGAGTTGCAGCTTGATTTCCTCTGATTTTAGAAATATCCCATTCCATTTCTGTTTTTAGTTTTTGTCTTATATTGCTCTACTTCCCTTTTAATTGTATATTGTTCTATTATAGTGTCTGGGATGGGTGCTAGACCCCTTTACCCAAATTGACTACTTCCAGGCATTTTCAGATAAAGACAGGAAGCATTTATTTGATCCTTGAAAGAAGAGGTCCAAACATACCAACTAAGCATACAGAACTTTTCAGCTCCAAACTCTGGCCTGGCAAGCTGGAAATAGTGAATTGGTTAAATAGCAAAAAACTTGGGGGTCATTGGATGGACTGAACAGGAAGTAACCAATGACCAATGGTCAACAATGCTGTCTACTTCCTGTGGATCATGTATCTTCCTGAAGCTTAGACCGGGTAGAAATTGGAGCTACTTCAGGCTGACAAGGGGAGAAGAGATGTCCTTGCCCAGTGGGGTCTCAGGTCTCAGGTGATTTTAGGTTGGAAAAGTCGTTAAAATTTCATGATTTGGAGTCTAGAAGAAGCAAAAGAATAAACAAAAGGAGTTAATATGGAGGCTACTGGGGATAGTAACCAGGAGCCCCACTCAGAGGAAGACTGGGGAGAATTGAGGCTATCATGAATGCCTCTCATCTAGACAGCTTTTCCTAGGATAAATATCAAAGGATAAATACCAAATTCCTGCTTTTGTTTCTTCAAAGGAGTAGGGGCAATGGGTAGAATAATGGGGCCTTAAGTAAGTATGATCTCCTTTAGCAAAAACTCTAGAACTTTTTTCATCAATTCTTTCAGAATTTACTTGCCTGAGAGCTCTATGAGGGAATGCAAGAGTCAAAAGTTGGGGAATTAAAGGTGCTATGGTTAGGGACAAACAGGCAGCAGCACAGGCAGCTCAATCTGCAAGCCTGTTTCCCTTGGCCTGGTGTCCTTTACAAAACATGACAAACACCTCTCTAGGTCCATGGACAACTTTCAATAATTGTTCACCTGCATACTTAATGGAGAAATGTTTGGTTGTCAAAATAAATAAATTCCTTTCTTAACATATAGCCCCCATCATAATGCAAAACATGAAAAACATATTTGAAGTCAGTATAGATATTTATTCTTATTCCTTTTCCCAATTCTAAAGCTCTGATATAGGCAAAAATGCTCCAAAACTGGTGGGGAACCAGAATCTTCAATGATTGGTCCAGGTTAAGCTTAGGAACTTCCTCAATTAGAAGGGCTGTAGCAGCTAGCTCTAAGGAGGGTCACCCTAAAGACACCAAGTTTCTTTGAAAAGTAGGCAAGGGTTTAGAATAGGAGTCAAGACTCCTAGGACCTTCTGTCAATGTACAGTATAAAAGGAAGGGCTAAAGCAGGTAATTGATAAGTTTCGCTTTCAAGGTCTTAAAAACCTTGGCCTGATCAGGGCGTGATAAGATTGTCTCTTTCTTTTCCCAGTGAGCAAGAGAAAAAGAGAAGTGGGAGGAGGCCCAAGTGGGCCTTCAGACAAAGAGACCCTTGTTCCAAGAAACTAGAAAGTTAAGGGTTTATGGCAACAGACAGAGAAGCTTCCAGGACTGGGTTAAAGACCATGATATGATCTACATACTTGTATTGTGCCTCATGGCTTTTACTGAATACTTGCTCTGATTACAGAATTTAATATGAATATAATTTAAAATAAAGTCAAAACTGATTTTTCAGGCCTCAGTCTGAGAGCACATACATGACAGAATAAAGCATCCTTAACTCTGACAACAAATCATGCAGTAATAATTCCATCTCATAGTCAAACTCAGCCAAAAATCAGGTGGGAAGCAAAGAAATAGAATTGGGAAACTGAGTTAGAAGGAGCCCACCTTAAGCCAAGGCTAAAGTTGACTTCCCAGCTCTTGCCCACATAAAATACTGCTTGTGACAGTTGAAGAAGGCATCTCTCTGAGTAACTTATGGCATTTCTCTGAATGATCCATTAGGCAATCATATCCAAATACAAAACTCAAAACAATATTAGTTACAGTTTCAAAAGATTTTATCTCAATAGCTAGTTTTGCCAATCAGAGGTTTCAGGTCTATATAAAACAGAAAAAAAAATCTTACAAACCATTGTGCATACCTATCAAATGCTCCTGTAAAACACAGTCAAAACTAGTACAGAGATATCAGGTTAAAATTCTGCTCTAGGTACTTCAAGAAAGCTATAGATCATATTTGTTATCATATTCTCAGGCCTCCAACCTTTTCACATGCAAACCTGATCCAGATAAGGTTTTTGCTCCTTTTTTTTTTTCCCTGTGAATCAAAAAAGGCTTGTAGACTAGGCTGTTTGTTGGCAGGTTTTGAAAGCAGCCAAGTGCTTTTCTGGTTTTCCCAAAGTTCACAAACTCTTAAATCTCCTGTTAACATAGTCAGTTCAAAGAGATTACAATTTATATAAAACTGCTTTTGCTATCATATCTCAAACAAATTTCATTGAACTGATTGAGAACATTTTCTCTCACTCACTCCTCCTCTTTATTCTATGCACTATCCTCCTTGTGGCCTTTAGTTGAATTTGCTTCAAAATTACTTTACACACACACACACACACACACACACACACACACACACACACAAGTCATTTAACTCAACATTGGTATTGTATGTTGGTCACATATAAAAACCCATATAAAATTACCCAATATGAAGCAATTAAATCCAATAAAGTAGTTAACACTCAAAGCATTTTTTTTTTTTTTTTTTGCTAAGTACTTTTGCAATCTTGAAATGATCAATTGCATTCCCCAATCATTGCTTTCAAATATTAGCTAACTTTTTCTGATACACCCAGCTTGGCCAGATCTGAAGTCCACAAAATGTCAGGAGCTTTTTTTTTAAACAAAATCTAGCTTGCAGAACAGACATGACACAGACATTCTGCACAAAGATACAAACACAGACACAGGCAAAAATTACATGGAAGAGGACCATCCCTTCCCCACAGAAAACAGCAATATCTCATCAAACATACTCTCTGGTGGTATTTTAGAGTTTTTTTTGTTTTTTTTTTTTTTTTTTTTTTTTGTTGTTGTTGTTGTTGTTGTTTTGTTTTTGTTTTGCTCTGAAGATTTGTTTTGGACTGCTCCTTCCCCTCTCTGGGGAGAAAAGCTCCAATTTCATTGCTTGAGATTCTGTAATATACTGAGCCTTTTGACTCAGATTCCCAAGCCCAGAGGGATTGCCCCATCTAGCAGTCATCCAGAGAGCCTCCCTGCTCTATGCTGTTTATCAGGACTTCTTTCTGGCTTATTAGACACCATCCCTTAACCTTGGTTTACCAAGTTTTGATGATCCCAGAATCTCTGTCAGCCTAAGGGCAGCTCAAAAACACAGGCAATGCTCCGGGGAAAATAGCTCTAATCTTTGGACTATTTCTTCCCCTGTACCTCTGAGTTATGTGTGCACAAGTTACATGACTAGCCCCTTCTCTTGCCCTTAGACTTCTTCTTTGGAGACTTGTGCTCCTGCTTGTATTTAGATGCCTTTATCCAGACTCATACTCCACAGAGAGGGAGGCTGAGAGTCTGATCTCAAGAATGGTTAGGGAAAACCCAATTTGGTACCTGTCTTGAACCAAAACCCCAGTCATCTCTCTGGGAAATCACAAATCCTAGATGAGCCCCCATAAATTAAGTTGGGCAGATGCTAGACTTTTTAGTCAAATTGATACAAACAGGAAACATTTATTCAGTCCTTTCAAGGAGAGGTCCAAGCACACAAGCTGAACAGACTCAAAGTCTTTCAACTCCCATTTCCCAGCATGGTGTTTTGCCTAGCAAGCCAGAAAGAGTGAATTGGTTAAATAGAAGTATAGATAGATTGGATATGGATAGATTGAAAAAGAAGCAACCATTGACCAGTGGTCAGCAATGTTCTCTCTTTCCTGTGGGACACATAACTTCCTTAAACTTAGAACTATGGTCTGACCTTTTATGCCCTGTTACAGCCTTCTGAGAATAGAGATCATGTGATTTCCTGAAACTTAGACCTAGGGTTTGACTCACTCCATCTCACAGAGTTTTTGAGAAATCTTCACCTGGTCCCATTCAATAGTATATTGTCTTTTGGGCAGAATTTATAGCCTGCTATTGAACTCGTTAATTTTAGCTATTATATTTTAAATGTTTGAAGCACTATTTTATTTTGTTTGTTTTTGAAAGCAACCTGTAGATTCTCTAGATGGATGCTTTGTGGCCTTTATTCAGAAATTCTAGGGAGTTTGCTTTTGTTACTTCCTGAACAATGCTTTTCCTTTCTCCCACACTGGGACAATTAGTCTCTATCCTGAATAACTTCTAGGGTGGGGGTGGGGGAATGAAACTGACTCCAAATGAAATTATCTTTACTATTTTATCAAGGCTGGTACACTCGCATATACTGCCCCTTTCCAGTTTTTATTTTGACTGTCTTCTTTCTTTTTCCACTTGGGCTAAATCATTAGCTACTAGATTTTGCAGGATGGGTGGCAGGGTAACTGAGGAATGTTTTCAGGATAAAATCTCTACAATTGTAAAAGTTCCTATTCTTTGATTGGGGCTCCAGCAATATGCTTCTGTTCCTTCTCTCTTCTCAATTTCTTCCTCTCATGGTTGGGAAGAATAAATGTCTTCTACTTGCTATGTTGTGTCTATCAGACAGAGGGGAGGAATATACAATAAAACTTTTTCCTGCTAGAACAGTGAGATGATACAAAGGAGACAATACCAACTCTGGAATTAGGATCTCTGATATTTAGTAGCTTTGTGACAAGTCACTCCCAAGTGCCTCCCCATCTTCCAAATAAAGGAATTCCTCCTATGGCAGTATGTTGTAAGAGTCAAACACTCATGAACCTGAGGATTAATTTGCATGTCCCTGTCAGACCTCTCTTACTGAAATCCAATTCACTTCCATGTCATGCCATCACTACTCTAATATCATAGTCCTCTTTGAGAATGAAGAACAAACAATAAGAATTCAGGTATGGGAAACATGGAAAATGGAGGAGTGGTACATGAGAACTTAAAGAATTAGTGGTTAGTGTTGTCCAGTATTAATTCATAAGGATTTTTCTCTTACATTCATTTGTTTTTCTTTTTTTCTATGGATTCTATGGACATGAATCCATAGAATATCCATTGCTATCTATCCATTGAAGATATTGAAAGTTAACAAGGTCTGGAGAAGGTGTACACATACTGTTAGAGGAATCTCCAAATCTGAAAAGTTTAGTAAAAGTAAGCAAAGTTGCCTTTATAATTTTTTCTCAGGAGAGCTCTTTCTATGATGTAACTGAAATTACTTGCCCTTCTTTCAGATTGTCCATTTGGGAGGAAATTTATCTTTTTTGCTTCTTCTCTCACCTCCATTTGTTTCCTTCCATAGCATTAATGCTCAGAATAATTTGTAGCCAAGAGGAAATTAAGACTATTTTTAGCATTATTAGGGAAATGAGGAGGATTTAAAAACACATAGGACCAAGAGTCAGGATAGATGGGGCAGTGATAACATATGTTTGATTCTTATTCTTATGTCTTCCAAGGAAAATGGCTTTTGGAATAAAAAGGACAGAAGGGACATGTTTTGTTTTGGTTTTTCCCTACCAACACCCCAGGCAATAGCTCTTAGAAGACATTTTAGTACATAAATCCTGGATAAAAAGAAGTTTTTGTCTGAATTTTCAAAATTAACATCTTCACATCTTCATATATAGTCCTTGAAACTAGTTAGTATTTCTAACTTGCCATTTAGGTCAGAATTCTCAGAATCCTAATCCTTCTTCTTCTTCTTCTTCTTTTTTTTCTTTAATTTTTTTTCTTTTTTTTTTCAGTTCCAAATTCTCTCCCTTTCTTCCTTCTCCTCCTACTTCCTTACACATCAAAAAGATAAAGAATATGATACCCATAGGAACATGGTTAACAAGGAGTTTGTTAGCAAGATGTTGTAGAGAGATAAAAAAAAGACATCTACTGTACAATTTAAGTTTTAAGAACTGAATGAACTAATTGTCATGTAGAAAGAATTACTGAGCCATTCTTGTTCTTTTAAAAGACAGTAAAGAAAAAGAGAGGAGCCACAGAATTGGAGAAAGTCAAATATTATTCCAGTTTTCAAAATAAGAGAGAGAACATGTCTTTCAAGCATATATCAGTGAGATTTATTTTGATTTCTGGCAAAGTTCAAGAGCAATTAAAGGGATAATTATTAGTAAAGATATAGAAAATGAAGCAGTGATTATTATTATGAAATAGTTTATCTTAGAATAAGTTGTATCAACCTAACCAAATTACTTTTTTTTTTTTTTTATTGAGATTCCAAGACTAGTAGATGAGGAGAATTCTGGGATTTTTTCCCCTAGATTTTAGGAAGGAATTTGTCAAATTGCTCACAATCTGGTAGAAAAAGTAAAAATATGTGGTGTAGATACTAATTCAGCTAAAGTTTTATAGGACTGCAAGATTTGTATGAATCAACTGTGGTAAAGAGCTCTCTACCATACTAAATTTGCATTAATCTTTATTGAGAGGCATAGTGTCCCATATTGATGGCATGGTAGCCTATTGTATTCTTCCCTGGACAGAGTACATCTGTAGTTTTGTGTTCATCTCTGAGCTATGTTTTAAGAAGGTCACTGATGAGATGAAAAACATCTAAAAATGGTAAGAGAGCTAGTAAAGGTCCTAGAGATGAGTATCACAAGAACAAACTAAGGATATTTAAACTGGCAAAGACAAAAACAAAAACAAAAACAAAAACAAAAATAAAAAACTTAGGGAATGAGTGTGGAAGGAAGAGGGAAACAAGCATTTCCTAAATTCTACTATGTGCTAGGTGCTGTGCTAAGTGTTTTATGTATGTATCTCATTTAATCCTCACAACTTGTGAAGCAGATACTATTATTTTCCCCATTTTAAAGATGAGGAAACTGAAGCAGAGCAGGGTTAAGCAAATTGTCCAAGGTCAAACAACTAAGAAGTATCTGAGGCTGGATTTTAACTCAAGTTTTCCTGAGTCCACATCCAATGTTTTATCCACTGCAACACAGTCAAGTAAATGAGAAGTTAATAATTGTCTTTGAATAATTGAAGACCTGTCAATATAGAAAAAAAGCTTCTGGAATTTTTCCCACTTATGACCCCTTTTCACCTGAGCAATTTTTATGTGATCCTAGGTATGTAGGTTTATAAAATAGGTATGCAAATCCAACATTTACTAATAATAAATCACAAAGAAATTTATTTTAAAACATTTCTTTAATATGCATATAATTTTATAATTTATTAAAGATGAAAGCAAATTTGCTTATTGAGATAGATATGCTATTTATTTTTACATAAAGAATTAAATCTTTTACTGTTGCCATGTTTTTCATGACCCCAACATTCAGTTATGTGGACTCTCATATGGTTGGGATCTACATTTTAAGCAGCTTTAATATAGATGAAGGGTAAGAGGTTTTTTTTTTTTTTTTTTTTTTTTTTTTTTTTTTTTTTTTGCTTGGCCCATTTAATGAAACATAAAGGCAAACTACCTAAAAAATTAGAACTATTTGCAACTGGCTTGGGAAACCCTGGGAGGTCATGTGTTCCCCTTCAGAAGACCTCTAAAGAAAAATAAAATGGAAATTTATTGATTTATTGTAGAGGACGTTATATTATATGGATGGTTGGGACTAGATGACTCTGAGATCCCATCCAGCTGAGATTTTGGTTCTGTGAAGCTTGTCAGAGTAAAAAGGAGAATGTAGAAGCATAATAATCTTCACATTGCTTGGACTATTATTGTGTTTCAAAAAAAACCAATAGCAAACTTTTTTTTTTTTTTTTAATGAGATAAAGAGATCCTTGTGAAGTATAGTCAAAATATCAATGTGTTTGGGGCTTGAATAGTGGGCTGTGAACTTCCCCAGCATAATAGGGTACAAACTTTGGATTGTCCCTTAGAAGAAATAATTTTTCTGCATATGACAGATGTTTAATCAGTATTTATTGTATCAGCTTGGACCAGTTGTTCTTTAAGTTTCTTTCTGGTAATATGATTTAATTATTCTTTAATGGGCATTGCTTCTTATACAATGAGATTTTTGTAAAGTGCTTATTTTCTCCCTCTCTTATATATTTTCTTCTTTGTTTTCTTGTTGCAGGAGAAAAAAAATTCCTCCAGCATAAAGAGTAAAAGAGTGATAGCTGTCAGCTAACAAAAAGTATTCTGACATTCAATGATGGTCTGGCTTTTTCAGAAGTTCTTTCTCTTTGATGACATTCCAGTGTGTTTAGTTTTAGAACAGAGAAATCTCCTAAAATAACTCACCACAACTCAAAATACTTCTTGGTGGCTCAAATCACAACATTTATCAGACAAAATATCACCCACATAAATTCTATTAATATTTATTGGTTTTAAATTTTTATGTGCATCTTTGTGAATGTGGAAAGTAAAGCTACAAATGCATATTAGTGTTGATTTCATTATTTTTCTATGTATCTATAATTGTAAATGAAGTACATTAGAATTACTAACTATATTTATAGCTGATATTTATGTGGCATTTTAAATCCCATTTGATTTCCATGGTAAGCCTGTGAGGTAGGCAGGATAGGGATTATCATTCTCACGAGCAGTTGAATAGCTTGTACAAAAATTGTATAACTAGTTAGTAGTAGAGGTTAGACTTCAATCAAGATCTTGACCATCTCAGCAAGAATAAAACTAGCTTAGAAGATAAAAGGATAAACATTTGGACTGTCTCGTTACTGAAAATTTGAGATTACTTTTAAAAATAAGTAAAAAGACATTCTTAAATGTCTTCTCATTGACTCAGGGAAATTTTAATGGAGAAACTAGATATATAGTACAGGATTCATTCATTGATGCTACATGCCTCAATAATAACTTCTTTAATGTTTCTTTCCTGTTTCATGAACTCAGTTTTGGAGATCATTTGGTTGGAGCTTGAAACAGATAACATTGGGACATTCTCTTTATCTTTCATTCTGAACTGATTTGGGAAAATGGAACTAGCCTGAGAGTTTTCATGACATAAGAAATGCTAAAATTCAATGCGGTTCCTAATCAACAAGCATTTACTAAGTCCTTACCACATATTATATTCTATATTAGGCAGGGGAAATACAAAAAGACAAAATGAAGCAGTTTGTCCTCAAGAAGCTTACATTCAACAGAGAAAACAATATGAATACAACCAAATATATGTAAAATAAATGCAAACTTTGTATTTTTTAATGGAGGGGGAGAAGAGTATCAATACATGAGGGAAAGAAGGAAATTAGGAAAACATCATATCATAACCATGAAGGCAGCTACCCTGTGGTAGAAATAGTAAATGACTGAGATTGCTTAATAATTCCAACATGTGCTTAAGTGGAAAAAAAAATGGAGATATAATTGAAATACTTCTTTAGAAGCTAAAAGAGCATCTAGCAAAGGATTAAAGAGTCAAATAATATAGAGCTCATCTAGTCCAGGTTCCTCATTTTTCAGACGAGGAAATGGATTAAATGACTTGCCCAAGATCACATAGGTAGTAAATAGTAGATTATGTAGTAGAATGAATGTAAGATTTGGAGTCATAGGACTTGAGGGTATCACTTTGTACAAGTATCTTACCTTCTCTGGACCTCAGTTGCCTCATCTGTATGAAGTTCCTGGGATCTACTTTACAGATAAGAAACCAGTCATTTAATTAATCAACATGAATTCATTAAGTATCTGCTATGTGACAGGCACTGGGCTAAGTGCTAGAAATACAAAGAAATGCCAAAAAAAAAAAAAAAGGTGATACATTCTTTCAAGGAGCTCACATTTTAAGGGGAGAAACAATTTGCAAACAATATATACAGTGTAAATGTTAGGTAATCTTAAAAGCACTAGCAACATGAAAGATGAGATATAAGATGGACAAGAAAGGTCTCTTGTATGTGGGATTTGAACTAAATCTTGGATGAATTCATGATAGCCTAGATGCGAAGATGAGGTGAGAAAACATTCCAGAAATGGGGGGAAATTGGAAACATTGGGGATAACTGGAAAAAAGAGAAAAAAATGAATAAAAAAATTAAAGATGGCATGCCATGTGATAGTAAAGAGACCAGTATTACTGGATCAAACGTGGAAGGGAATAAAGCATAAGAATAATGAAAAGAGAAGAAATGGCTGGGATGTTAAGGGCTTTAAAAGAGGCTTTTACATTTGATTCATATCACTTTCATTTGATTCAGGTAATTGGGAGCCACTGGAGTTTATAGAATTGTGATCATGGTCAATTGTGCACTTTAGAAAGATAACTTTTGGCAGCTGAGTGGAAGTATGAAGTAGAGAGAGACTTGAGGTGAAAAGGATTTCCTGAAGACTAGTGAAATACTTCAAGGCATGTGGAAAGGAGCCTCAACTCAAGGCTGTGTGAGTGATGAGCAAGAGACATGAATTTATGTACATAGAAATGACAAGACAGTGTGGTATGGGTGGTGTGAAAAAAAGAGGGAAATTAAAAATGAGACTGACAGCACTTACTCAAAAATATCTTTTTACAAAAAAATACCAATTTTTTTTCTACTTCAGGTTTTCTACTTCAGGAGGTATGTTAATTCAAATCAGAAAACATTTAGAATAACAAAATAAATTGCAAGAAAGATTTTTATCTCATACACACAGATTATGTTCCCCACATTACCAAAAGGTTGGTAGATATAGCATATAAGCAATATAAAGTATAAGATATGTACAGAGTACATGTCTGACCTGGGAATGAATAAAGAAGGGCATACATATAAAGAACATTTGTGGCCAGGAAACTTGTGAGACAAGGACAATTCACATTTCTGATGGTTATTCAGTTTTAATTACATTCCATTCTATGTGAATTTATTGTTTGGCAAAGATTCTTGAGTGATTTGTCACTAACTTAAGATCATTTTATAGATTAAGGAAACTGAAGCAAAGGGGCTAAATGACTTCCCCTGGGGTCACACAGCTAGTAATTGTCTGAGACTGGAATTGAACTCAGGTCTTCTTGCTATTGTTATTCCTTTCTATTCAGTGTTTTTACTCAACTTTCTGTTTCTATTTGCTTATCCTCACCTAGGTTGTTAGTTATTTCTCATAAAAAGGGTCTTCTAACTCTTTAACTTCTAGCCCCAGAGCTCCTTTATGATACAAACCACAGTTCTGATATACTCAGCAGACTAAAGAAGTCCATAAACATTTTAAAGTGTTTTTTTTTTTTTTTGAGAACTCTTTTCTCTGGCTTTCCCTTGGGCTCTTTCATTCTAAACTTCTATTTGACCAAAACTGAAAATTTGAATTGCTTTCAAAATATTTTTCTCCTCTGTCAATCATAATTCATGAAAATCAATCAATCAACAAGCATTTATTAGCACAATGTATCATATCATAAGGGTTAAGTGAAAAGAATGCCAAGAAACTGGTATTTGTGATAAGGGCTCTCATACTACTAAAGTCTGATATAAACCCTTGGAGTAAGCTTTGTATCAAAAGCTAATAGAAGCAATGACAAAGATGATAGCCTTCTTAAGTAGGTTCCCATTGTCTGTTAATGTATCAGTAGAGTTATAAAACATTGTAGCTTTCTCTAAACATGAAGAATTTGTGAATTTGTCCCTTACCTTGCTGAAGGTTTCCTGAATGAAGAGTCTGAGGTCTTTAATTCTTTCCTCATTTTGACAAGTTAGAATGATAATGCAATACTAAAGTCTCACCAGAATGGGGATATACTGAATAAAACCTGGAACCACCTGCTGGAAGAAGTAGGGAATGACTCAGATAACTTCCTATGAAGTACCAAAGAGCAAAGTCATGACTCATGGAGTGATGGTTTCAGCTATAGCAGCCCTTATATTTGAAAATATAAGTTACTTTGTAGATTTACATGGAAGTGGGTAGGGGGCAAGTTGTGGAAGGTGGCTTATTTTGAGATTTTAAGATTTCTTTTTTCTCAACTTTGCTTCAGCAATATTATACTTATAATTTATGTTTGGATCTTGGTGTAATGGGTTTAACCATCCATAGATTTCCTTATTTTTTTCTAATAAATTCCATTCAAAGCTCATTGAATTTACTAAGAGATCTCTAACCTTTTTCCTGTTGATTCCAGCTTAAAACCCGTTTCCGTGGAAACAGATGCTGCAAAACCAAGGAAGGTGCTGTAACATTAATTACTGTTTCAATTTGAAACTGATTGATATCTGAGTAAATTTTGAAGACAATATGGCAGGTATTATTTTGAAGGCACTGCATGAATATCAGATATTTTATTAAAACAGTTTAATACATATGATAAGATATCATGCATTATAAAAGAAAATCAGTTCATATTTACCTCTATACCCATTTCTAAACAAAGAATAATCACCAAAATATCCAAAGCCATTCTTGAAGGGGAAGTGACCAGGGAACTTTCTTCCAACATGTTTAAATTATTTTGAGTTTTCAATGATCATTTAATTTTAAAAATGACATAAAACTGAAATAAGAGTCAACATGTTGGAAGTCAGAATTATTACACAAAATTTCCAGAGTCTGCAATTTTGGGCTAAATCTGTTATAAGGAAATCTAATAAAGATAATATAAATTCCTGTTACTGGGTTCAAAAAATCAGTTGCAAAAGTATAGAATTAGAGGAGACACAACTTTATAGCAATTCAGATAGAAAATATCTAGAAGTTTTGGTTGACTAACCCTAACAGTGATGTGTGGAGCCATGACTCCCATATTTTTTAGTGTTTCAAAAAGTGTTTATTGTAAACAAATTGACAAATTCACTTGAATTTAGAACAAGTTTAGTATGATAAAACTTAGTAATGTGGCTTCCAGAAAATTTTTTAAAGCTAGATAAGGTTTGAAAAATGTATACCTATTGCATTTGAAAAGTTGAATCTATATGCTACTATGGACAAATTATATGTTATTTCCCTCTATTGTCCTCTTTTTCAAAGTTTGGGTACAAGAAGATCAAAACAGATTGGTGTGATTGCCTAATGTACTGATCCAGGCTCAACCTATGGAAATCTATAAATGTTTGCAACTTTGCTTGTTTTGAAAATAATTATACAAACTTTATCATGTATGTCCCATGCTGCATATACCTGAAAGTTTTGAGGTACAGGGTGTCACTCAAACAAGATTGAACAATTGTGAAGTGATATTTATTTCAAGGATACACAAAAAAAGGAAGAAGTAAGCCATGCAGTAACATATTCATAATAGACTTCAATTCATATAGTCTCAGCAATATAATCATTTAGAGTCTTAACTTCCTAATTCTGGGAAGCATGGTGGTTCATCCAGGAATGCTAGGTGGAAGTTAAGACACCACTCTTTCATTATGAGGGGGATTTTATTCCCCTAGATTCAGATGGAAATTGTAGACGTATTCTTCCCCAATACATGGCAGCCTACCCTGGCTGAAGACTTTGCATGAGTCTTTGCATAAAAGATCTGCAGAGGCTTTGAAAGTAAGAGGTAAAGGTGCAAACTAAGGATAGATGACTCCTGTATAATATGAATTGAAATAGAAAAACACAATTTAAGCTAAGAGATGGGCAGCTAGGTGGTGCAGTCAACAGTGTGCTTGGCTTGAAATCAGGAGGACTAATGTTCCCAAATTCAAATCTAGTCTCAGACACTTACTAGTTGTATGACCTCAGGCAAGCCACTTAATTGTGTTTGCTTCACTTCCTTATTTGTAAAATGAGCTGAAGAAGAAACTGTCAAAACAATACTATTTTTTGCCAAGAAAACTTCAATAGGGGTCACAAAGATTTCGTTAAAATTGAAAAATGATGAACAACTATAAGACGGGAGGGTTATGATCACCTTATTTTATTTGAATAGAAGAAAGAATAGGAGCTTAGGATGAATGATACATGACTGCAATACTGATGATTATGGAATAAATTGAGAAATTGGGACTTTTAAACTGATTTGAAGACTTCTACAAATGATCATTGATAGAAAATGGGCGGGACTAGTTGAGTCCAGGACCACTCCTACTTAACCTGAACCGAAGATGAGATTTCTATCCAACTCTACTGAGACACTCATTCAATTCCAAGATTCTCTATTCTGATTCCAGTTCAAACTGCTCCCAGCCCCCACAAAGAGCTGCCCCCAGCTTCTAGCCAAGGTTTCAATTATAAAAGAGAGCAGCTAGATTCAATCCTTTGCAGCAGAGGACCTCAAAGCAGGAATCATCCCTTGACATAGCTACCTGCAAGGGACTCTCTGCCCACTGAAAGACATTCTCTTTCAGCATTACTCCCTCTTTATCTTTCTCACCTATTTCCCTAGAAGACCTTATTTATCTCTCTCTAGGGATTTCTCCGCTAGAAACTCTCTCTTTCTTTCACTGCCAGGACTCCTCTACTAGATCTTTACTTCTCTGTCAGGACCTGCCATCAAGGAAGTCAAGCAGCAAAAGCTGACCTCTCAATTCTAATAATAAACTTCTTTTGCCAGTTTAACTTTTCAGCTTTGTATATTGATTTATGAAGGACCTGTGCCGAACAGAAGGGGGTTCGCATAACTCCTTGCCCTACATCAAACCTCATCATGACTATGGGCCTCTTGTCTCTCGGCTATTTTTCATACTTAGTTGACCAGGAAATTGCATCAATGTTTTAGATTGCAGACCTCTGAGCAAAGTAAATATTCAGGACAGTTTCAATAATTTATAAGGAGGAAAGCCCTTCTCAAAACAAAACTAGTCTAAATTCCTTGGGTTGGGACATTACCTGTTGTTCTTACCTCTCCTTTCACCAAAACAAACAAAAAAAAAAGGGCATCACTAAAATTATGTTTCTGATAGTTCCTTTTGATACTATTAAGAATTGGGATTTATAGTTATGGGGAAGGAAAATTTTTAAGGGAAAAAAATGTTTGGTAACCTTCAGATTTAATTAGGATGGCATAGCTCTAGTGAAAGAATTCCTCTTTCTGCCCAAGGAAGTTATGTGAACATGAGAACAAGTTATATAAACATGAGAAACAAGAGGAGAAAATAAAAGAAAATTAGCAATTTTGGATTTGTTTTGTTAGGGATATTTTTTCTTCTATTCTCTGCCCTTTAATCCCTGATTACTTGGATTTACATGGAAGAGATTCCTTAGAAGTATTCTTTGTTTTAGCCTTTCCAATTCTATCTAGCTTTGTAATCATTTCTGTGCTCTTTACAAATACAAGATAGAAAGCTTAACAAAGACCATAACAAAGAAGTTGGGAATCTTTGTTAAAGGTCAGAATTTACCAGTGAAAGAAAAGACATTTAAAAGATATTGTGTTCTACCAGCTTTGGGCCTTAAAATAATAGCCCAATCTGGAGTAGTTTTCTGGTAGTTTTCTGGTTTTTTTCATCAAGAATAGATGGAATTCATTTATTTCGTTAAATGTCCATCTTCTTCCCTGGAAAACAATGCTCATTTTTGCTGGGTAAGTTATTCTTGGCTGCATACCAAGTTCCTTAGCCTTTTGGAATATCATGTTCCAGGCCCTTTGTTCTTTTAATGTGGACGCTGCTAGATCCTAGGTTATACTTATTGTGGCTCCTCCATATCTGAATTGCTTTTTTCTAGCAGCTTCCAGTATTTTTTCCTTTTGTCTGATGGTTCTTGAACTTGGCCACTATATTTCTTGGCGTTTTGATTTTAGGGTCCCTTTCAGTAGGTGATCGATGAATTTTTTCAATGTCTATTTTACCCTCTGTTTCCAAAACGTCTGGGCAGTTCTCTTTGATAATTTCCTTGAAAATAGTGTCCAGGCTCTTTTTTTCCTCACATTTTTCAGGGAGTCTGATTATTCTCAAATTGTCTCTCCTGGATCTGTTTTCCAGGTCTGTTGTCTTTCTAATAAGGTACTTGACATTCTTTTCAATTGTTTCATTTCTCTGGTTTTGCTTGACTGCCTCTTGGTTTCTCCTTGAGTCATTCCTTTCTACTTGTTCGAGTAATTTTTAATGATGTATTTTCTTCACTCACTTTTTATATCTTTTTGTAATGGTCCAATTGTGTTTTTAAGTGAGTTTTTTTCTTCTATGGAATTTTTTTCCATTTTATCCATTTTACTTTTTAGAGAGCTGTTTTCTTTTTCCAGCTCACTAATCCTGTTTTCTTTGGAGTTGTTTACCTTTTCCAATT
Source organism: Sminthopsis crassicaudata (assembly GCF_048593235.1). Taxonomy (NCBI): domain Eukaryota; kingdom Metazoa; phylum Chordata; class Mammalia; order Dasyuromorphia; family Dasyuridae; genus Sminthopsis; species Sminthopsis crassicaudata. The sequence goes on along the minus strand of NC_133619.1, from coordinate 273,119,178 downwards.
CACTAATTTTGTTTCTCAATGATTTGTTTTCTTTATCCACTCTGTCTTTAAATGCGTGGAATGACTTCTCCAGGCTCTGTTGCCAAGCTTCCCTTTCCTTTTCCCATTTCTCTTCTAGCTCTCTTGTGAGAGCCTTTTTGATTTCCTCTATGAGATTCTTTTGTATTGAGGAGCAGATCATATCCCCCTTAGGGGATTCCTCTGGAGACAGTCTGTTTTTAGTCTCCTCAGTATTTGAAGTCTGCTTTCTCTCCATACAGAAGCTGTCAATGGTTAGAGCCCTTTTGAATTATTTGTTCATTTTGTCAGAGCTGGAATCGAAGAAAACAAATTGACAAGAGAACAATAGGTCTGTTTTGGGGGGGATGGAGCTGGATGGTGTTAATGGGCTTCCTCTACAGACTGGGGGTGAGGGCAGCAGCGAGGCACTAACAGGACAGTGATGGCTGCACTGCGTCTGCACTCTGAGGCTCTAAGAATGCACTGAGTCACTCCAGGTGGGGGTTGGGGGTGGCGTGGTCCCAAGAGACGCTAGCTTTCTAGGCTTTTATTCTTCACCTCCGGTGTTTACACCCTCCCTGCTGCTCCTGGCTTGCTGCCAAGATGGAGTATCCACACTGGGTAAAAATCTTTTCCCAGAAACAGAAGCGATTGTACCCCTCCCCCCTTGGTCTGAGCTGTATGAGCTGCCTAGCTCTCTCTGCCTGCCTTCAATTTGTGCCCAGTCTGTTTGACCCTCCCCTGAGCAAACACAGACCTTCTCTGGTGAATTTCAAGGATGTCTTCTGTTGGTGAATATTTGTGGGTTTCTTTTCCAGTCAAGCATTAACTCCGAGGCTTGTCATGAAGTAAGTCCTGAGAGAAAACGCAGAGCTCAAGCAGCTGTCTGCCTCCATACCACCATCTTGGCCAGAAGTCCTGGCAGTTTTCTTGGCAAAGATCACAGAGTGGTTTGCCATTTTCTTCTCCAGCTCATTGTTTAGATAAGAAACTGAGACAAATGGAGTTAAGTGACTTGTCTAAGTTCACACAGCTAGTAAGTGTCTGAGGTTTGCTTTGAATTGATGGGTCTTCCTGATTCCAAGTCCAGTGCTCTATCTACTATACCACTAAGTAAGGATCAAATGAAAATATTTGCACAGTATTTATCATAGTGCCTCCATGGAACTTAGGTAAACGTTTGGAGATATAATTGTCAGTTGTTACACTGTGTCTTTATGTTATCCAAGAGATATAAATATTCAGTCAGAAGGGAGTTGGTTTCCCTTGTTTAAGGAAATGTTCAGAAAAAATCTTGCTACTTCCTTTTTGAGGTCAATTTCTCCAATTATCCCTAATGCTTCTATTTATTCACTTGGGACTGATTCAATATTTAGATATGTCACTTAGTATCTTATTGTGGCTTCACTATATCTTTTTATGAGCAAATTATTTAGCAGTCTGCTAATGTTTCTCTGTTGGTGATAAATCATCAAACCACTACACAAATAATGCTTTCTAGAACTGATTTGTTTTTTTCTAATTTAATGAATCTAATTTATTGTATCATGTGTGAAATCCAAAGTATAATCTGCAAATCAAAATAAGATCTCAAGCAAACAGTCAGAAACAATTAAGAGTCCTAGTAGGTTCTATCCTATCCAGAAAATGCTACTGTTTATAATCATTGTAAGGCATCTCTCACATTCCATCTAGTCAGGTCATCTGCCTGATGCCTTCTTCTCCCCTCCCATCTCTTTCTATAAGAAACATAATCAAATCAATAATACCATTACTTCTGAGCATTTCAATTGACTATAAGGTACATCAAAGGGAGGCAGAGAGGGAGGGAGGGAGACAGAGAAACAGAGAGAGATGGAGAGAAAGAGAAATGGAGAGATAGAAAGAAATAATATGAGATAGAGACAAGAAGACAGGCAGACAGAGAGGGTGTCCAAGAAAAATCAAATCAATAACACAATCTTGATATCCCCTAATTCAAATAGCCTAGGACTCCAAGCCCAAGAATTCTGGGATTGATGTGTTTCCACCACGATTCTGAAAATTAGTTCCTATGAAGATTGAACTTCACAGATGCCTTCTGCCTCCTTCTCTTTAGCATAATGAAGACCCTGGAAAAGAAGGTTCTTGCCATCAAAGTCTTGTCAAATAGATCAATATCTTAAATCCATATGGTTTTATCAGTAAAAAATGCCATTGAAGAACATTACCACCTGCTTTGTCACTGTATCCTAAAGATCTTGGTATCTTTTCATCTGACTTTCCATCTAGTTTATATAAGTATTTAATGTGACAGTAGGAATTGTCTCTGTTTTTCTGTCTAACCCCAGTGCTTATGAGATTACTTTGCATACAGTAAACTCTTTTCCATTTCATCAAATCTATTTTGTAGGGAGTTATATGTTTTTCCATTTCATCAAATCTTTTTTAAGGAATTTCCTTCAAATAATTTCTGTTTTTCCTTTTCCAAACCCTCACACAAAGATCTCATTTCCTCTTCCCATTTTTCTTCTTTCTTTTAAGATCCTTTTTGAAATCTTCCAAGAAAGCCTTGTGAAATGGGGACCAGCTCATATTTCCTTTTGGGACTTCATCTGGAGTTTATTGGCCTTTAGGAATATCAGGGTTTGAGGTCTGTTCTCTCTCCCCATAAAAGTTGTCTTTGGTCAGAGTTCTTTTTGCTTCTTTTTCTCATTATTTTTAAGAGTTGAGATCTGCTCTAAAGGGAAAGGAGTGGGCACCTGCTTTAGTTTGCCCTAAGGCCAATGTTTCTGAATGACTTGTGGTGCTGGGTAATCACCAGGTGTTGTGTTCTTCCTAGGTTCAATGGCTTACAATTTGACTTTTGTATTAGCTTTTAGGTGTTTTATAGCAAATTTGCTAACACCTGCTTGCAACCAGGACAGAGTACCCTAAAAGCTTCATAGAAGATTTCCAGGGAGATACTGCAACACTCTGGCTCCTCACCTTACTTCCTTGCCCAGGGGGTCCTTGTGCTGTGATCTGGGCTTGGCAGATTGTTCCCCCTGCCCGTTTGAAACAGACCTGTTCTGCAGTTCTTCCAAGATATTGTCTGGGAATATGTTGTATTCCAGATACTCATGGGTTCTGGGACTCTAAAACCGGTTTAGAGGCTTAATTTATTGCTGGTTAAGAGAAGGTCAGAGGAGGTCACAGAAAGTTGTGTCTGCTTTCCATTATCTTGGTTCCACCTCCCCCATAAATTTTTAATAAATGCTTTTGTATTAATCCATTCATTCAATGAACACAGATAGTTTCTTTAAACTTGGCTGAGAAGGGAAGGGGAAGATATAGGATAATAAATGTGAAATAGTAGAGTCTATAGAAATTTCTGGCTTTTTTTTTTTTTTTTTTTTAATTGAGAAGAAAGAAATAGAGAAGGAATCATAAGGAAAAGGTGAAGATTCTAGGTAAGAAAAACTGATTCTCAATTCATAGCTAGCCCATCTTATTTTTCAATTATACATTTGAATAGTGTTCATTCAAGAACCATTTAGATATTGCCCCCTGATTATGTCTATGCTAGTGCCAAAGGTCTGCCCACTTTGAAACCTCCAAGCTAGACTTCATGTTGACAATCCCCACTCCCCCATTCTCCACCAATACTAAGGCCTCATGTTTTAGGACTTCTCACATACGGTTACCTCTTGGAGCTACAGAAAAGCTTAAAATTAGTGAAGTGCAACTGTTTTGTTTTTGTATTCTGAGTTTGTTTATGCGGTGGGGCAAATCCAAGATGAAGAACCCTTGCTTTCTATACTAGTGGTTATATAGTGAATATAGTACTTGGGCCTTTTAAGCTAATTTAGAGACCAATAATTCAACTTCTTTCATTCACATATGCTCAAGTACTGCAGGTATAAGATTACTTCCTTCCCCTCTCATGATTTATCAATTTTGACACTTACCTATGAGGCAATACTTATCTTTATGGCACTATTCCCTGGTGCTGTTGCTGATTGATGAGTTAGTGCTGATTCATTCTGCCTATCATATGGAAAGTTCACATTCCACCCATTGTCTCCCACAGTCTAAAACTTTAGGTCTCAACCAGCATTTAAGTATCATCTGGTTGGTGGAAATTCCAACAATATCTATACCATTGTGTTTCTCATAATTTTGGAACTCTAGGACCCCAGAATTGACTGTATTGAAGAAATGTCACTTTTTTCTGTTTTGTGTCTTTTGCTCAATGAACAGTTAATTCAATCTTTTCAGTAATCTTTTCCTTTTGTTCAATATAATACTTGAGAGTGGATATGGCTCAGTGGATATGGTGACAAGAGTCAGCATATGGCTGATGCAGTAAGACTACTAAAGTTAATGTAAACCAGCAGGGAGTTGAGCATAAGGATCCCTAAGGAATATGTTGCAAAAGCATATAAAACAGACAGGAATTGCTTCTTATTTCCATTTTGGAGGTTCAAAGGATTTTGTGTTTTTTTCACTGTCAAGATAACCAGATTTGAATCTTTTCTATGATATAATAAAAATTTCCATCTATTGAGGAAAAAATGATTGGGGCTAAGAAGTAGATAATATACATTATAATTTCAAGAATGACAAGAAGTAAGGGATAGTGACATAGGATTGACTGTTTTCTAATGCCACTAGTAAGTGAAGAGTATAAAAGCCAGTTGATGAAAGCCACAATTATGAGCTTTCTCCAAACCAATAGGGCTTTCTTTCATAGTCATGTAGAAAAGGAATCATATAATTTTGATTTGCCCCAAGGTTGGGTGAGGATTAATGAGTAGGTTAAAGAAGGAGATTTGGAATAAAGAGAAAGAAACTTTTTAGCAATTATGTTTATTCAAAAGGGGATGAGCCCCTTCAGCAATATGTTCTCTACCTCTGCAATGCTGACAGCAAATGCTGATTGCAAAAACATTGGAAAGACAAACAATTTAGAAAGACTTAAGAACTCTGATTATTTGGGGCGACTAGGTGGTATAGTAGATTTAGTGTAGTTTAGGAGCTTGGGTTCTGAAACCAGGAGGACCTGAATTCAAGTCCAACCCCAGACATTTATTAGCTGTGTGATCCTGGGAAAGTCACTTAGTCCAGATTGCCTTAAAAAAACAAATAAACATAAAAGAAAACCTATGAGTAATATAATAACCAACTATTATTCTAGGAGAGACTATTTGAGACTATTTGGCTGTCAGCTTAGAGCAAGAATGGAACAGTAAATTGGAGGGAAGAGAGAGATAAGACAGAAGTAAGAAGAACTATGGTAGAAAGTAAACAGCAAAGGCACATTCTTAAGTTATAATTTTACTGAGATCTGACTTTGGTTCTATGGTTGGAAAAAATAAATAAGAATATGGGTATTTGTTCCCAAATTATTAGACATTAAGGTAAATTTTGCTCTAAAAGTATATTGTAAAATGTACTTATTTTTGTTTTAACAAGACAATGTGTTAGGTCTGAAAACAAAGTAGTTTTTTAGGTTAATCATGTTTCATTACATTTTCTTCATTTTCTAAAAAAAATATAAAAATTAAGAGATTTTGTTGTAGCATTCTCAAGTACCTAAGAAGGGGCGTGTTAACAAATATTTAACCTGCTTTCCAAAAACAACAACAACAAACATCAAAATGTGCACATGATCAATGAGTATTATCTGCATTATCATATCTCCATCACTCTCTTAAATATAGCAAGATAACAAAGCAACACAATAAAATAAATGATTTGTAGCACCTACTGATTTCCAAGACATAAACCATCAGACTGAAAATTGAACAACTATTTTTTCAAACCAGTTCAATTTGGACGTATGTAATGTTGTGCCACAGTTCTCATTTATTGTCCTGACTCAGTTTCCCTAATTGTCCTACCTCAGTTCCCCTAAATTGTTCTGCCTTAGTTTCCGTAACTGTTCTGCCTCAATCCCCTTAGTTGCAAAACTCCACTAGTTCATTAAGACTGAGGACTATTTGCTCTAAGGTTATAAATTGTCAATGTGAAACTCAAGATAAGGGGGAGTTCAGACGTCCTGGCTCCTAACTACTTCTGTCATTAAGAATTTATGGTCCTACCTCCTATCCTGTCATTGTTCTTCTTTATCCCAATTTACCAGAATGTCCCATGTCTCCCACCACGCTGTCAGAACCAGATTGATAGTCTATTCCCACTCTCAATGTTCTGACTCTGCCCATGCCTTGGTCTACCCCTGTAGCTGAGCCATGTGTATATATATGTCATTGAGGACTCACATTCACCACTGGATACTTTGAGTTCAGTCAATTAAACTCTCCAATAAATAAAATGTTAAAACTCTCTAATCTCTATCTTGCCTTAGTTTCTCTAGCATTGCAATGTCACCTCAGAATCTGAGAATTTTATTGTGGTCTTTAAGGGTGACAAAGATCAGAAGACAATAATCTAAGATTTGGATGGTAATTAAGAGCTCATCACATTCAACTTCCTCATTTTTCAAATGAGAAACTTAGATTCCCAAAAAGTTGAAATGACTCATGGTCATATAAATTAGTGAATGACAGACACATATATTTTCTGCATGAAGCTCTTTACATTATCCCTCTCTGCTGCTGGGTGGTAAATTTATTCTTTTTCAATACTGAATTGCATTCTTTATCCTGATCTACAAAAAAGATGGAATTCTTGAAGAAGACCCCTGGAGGAAGTCAACAGCTGTAAATCAGTCAGTTATACTCATTCATTTTAGGGAATATATAATATAGTATAAGGCAACCAATGAGCAGGCAGCATTTCCAAGTAGATAAATAGTTGACATTGGTACCAAGAAAACTTTGGTTGATGTCCGACACATATTTATTATGTGACCCTGAGCAAGTCACTTAATTCTCAGTGCTCTAAGCATCTCTAAGACTGAGTCACAGAGCAGGTACTGAACTGCATTGATAAAGGAAATACTTTTATCTAAGAATTCCTTATAGCAATGAATTTTCAGGTCTAATCCCTAACCTTTCCCTTTTATATTCCTAACAGAGGAAAAGAATGACTTGGCATGGTGTAGGGGAAAGAATACTGGGCTTGGAGTTAGAAGAATTAGGTGTTATTAATCATTTTTAGTTCTTCTTTACTTATTGTATATTCCAGCAAAACTGGGCTACCCTGTAATCTCCTAGTTATATACCTTTGCTCATAGTGTGCTGTGCCCTTATTCCTGAAAAAGGTCTGTTCCTTGGCCCCAAACTCCAACTAAGTCCCTTCCTTTCTTCAAGAACTAATTTGGATGAGACTAACTCACTGAAACCTTACTTGAGCTGTCCTCATCTAACATATGGTCAGAGATGATTGAATCCCAATCTAGACTTTTGAGCTCATATTGCAAGCTTTTCATGATCTGATCTCAAGCTACCTTTCCAACTTAATTCTCAATATTTTATCCTCTCTAAGAAGTTTTACTCCACTCCACTCAATAGAGTTTTATTCCACTGCACTACACACTCTCAGCATACTTTGTACTTTCAAATTCTGTGCCTTTGCTGATGCCTTTCCCTCTACCTGGGACGGCCTTCTTGAGCTTCATTTTCTTTATCTACAAAACAATGATATTTGCACTGCTTACCTCACAGTGTTGGGGTGAAGAATGTACTTAGTGAACTTTAAAGTAATCTAAATTCCCTTGTTTCCTTCAAAGCTCAGCTCAAGTTAGTTGTTTTGTGAATAATGTTTTTCTTTTGTTTTGGAAGAGGACTAATGGCATCTTGAGGGTAATGTCTAGTCTGGCTTGTGGACTTAATTTAAATCATGAGACAGTGATGAGCAAAGTTGTCAGCCTCACTCTTTCCTCCGGAGTCATCAAAATTCAGGGGCAAGACAAGAGTTAAGACAATTGTTGATGACCAGAATGTAATGGATGACTTTGACCTTTCTAAAATAAAGTCTTTCTCAAGCAATAGTTTTTCTGAGACAATGTCCATTCAATGATTAATGGCTAAGTATGAATAGTGATTATTTTCTGTTTTGTCAAGATCAAAAGCTACCCTGTCCTCTAGTCACTACCCAATTTAAAATCTGCATATTGACTTTGTATATATTTTATATTATCTGTATTTGTGGGGGTTTTTGCCAGCAAATTGTCAGGTTCTTGATGGGAGGGACTATTTCATTTTTGTTTTTGCCTGCCTGATGCTTAATACAGTACCTGGCACATAATAGCACATAATAAATGCTTGTTAAATAAGTAATTAATTCAATACATATACATTAATACTATTATGAAAATTCACTATTCAGAAAGCATTTTTGAAACTCCATGGTTCTCAATAGTCACTGAGACAGTCTAGTGGAGAAAGTTGAGTTCTAGATCTGGGGTTGGCAAGAAAGACCTGAGTTCAAATCTAACTCATATGTCTTAACTGTGTGATCTTGGTCAAGTCACTTAAATCTGTCTGCCTTAGTCCCCTCAGTTATAAAAGAAAAATAATAATAGCATTTAGTTTCCTGGTTTGTCATGAGAATCAAGTGAGATAATTTTAAAGCACTTAGCACAATGCTTGGCAGATAGTAGGTGCTTAATAAATGCTTGTTTCTTTCCTTTCTTCTCAAATATCCAAAAGACATTTCTAGGACTAATGTCTCCATCATGACAAAGTGGTAAAATTCCTATAATCATACTTGGAATTTAGGATGCCTCTTTTATGGGGGTCCTGTGTAGGTTGACAAAAGGAGGTAATAAACATTGCCTCTTCCGCCTCATTTTAAAAATTAACTCTGGATAATATAAAGTTAGATGTTGACAATAATTTGCAAATTGATGTTGGTAATGGATATTGGGGAGATATTTCTGGTTGAGAATTCCCAGTCATTACTCCCTTTGTATATGTTAGCCTCTTGGGAATCTTTTCTAATCTTTTGTATTATCTTTCTTAGTCTCATTTGTTTGGTTTCACTGAGGGACGAAGACATTTTGTCTCAAATTTAAAAGGGACTTTAGAGATCATCTTGTCCAACCTCCTCATTTTACAGGGGATAAAACTGAGGTCCATTCAAATTCGGTGCCCATTACCCCACAGTAGACCAATAATTTGTATAGTCAAGATTTTGATTTCATGATTAGGATTTTAAACTCTCAATGTCAGGATGAGAAGTCCTATCAGAAAGTTTTTGAATCCAGCCTTCTCTCTGAACAATCAACTACTTGATCAACCTTGGATAGAGTTTTTACAAACACAAACACATAGGCCTTATGTGTTCATCCTACTTTGGTTCCCTAGTAAAGAACAAAAGATTGCAATAAACAATTTATTCTAGGCATCAGTTAGTGTAATTTTATAATAATTATGGCATGTAGTCAGGAAACACCCAAGGGGACAATTATTACTCCATCTTCAATTAAAAGGATTAAATATGCTCTAGATCCCACCTTTAGAAAATAAGTGGAAATATTTTAAGGAATCTCCAGTTTTCAGCATTTCTCTCAAGGCCAATTCTGTGCTGTTCATAATGGACAAATAAGCTGTTTTGGAATGGACAGCACAAAAGGAGCAGAAGCACATGAGATGCCAAAAAGGGAGTTGTATGTGATGGTTAGAAATGCTTCATATTGCTGCTTGGAAGAATAATCTCCTCTTTGTGGCAGAAGGTCAAAAAAAAAAAAAAAGGATGACTCACACAATATAAATACAAACAGGTGAGGTTGTTGACTTCTGGATGTTAATCTTCCTGATTTTGTATGGATTCAGTGTGTTTCAAGTGAAATTAACCCAGTATTGTGACTGATTTAAATGAGATTTTAAGGGAAATCTTAAAGGGAGGGAGGAACAAGGTCATATGTCAAAGGAGCAAGGTGAATGGGTATGTAGACTTCAGTGGAAACTTTTTCAACAAAAGACACTTAAACCCATCTGGAAACTAGGGGTAAAAAAAGATGGACTCATGGCACTTCAGGCCAACTTCAGTGTATCGCTACAGTGGTCTGATGTGTCTGTTACATAAACTTGATACTCGCTGTACCCAGAGCTCTCCTCTAGGGATAGGAAAGGATAAGTGAGCTCAGCTGGGTAGCATTCAATAGATAGTTCTAGCATGGGCAGGAACACAGATCAGCCTCCTACTCTCATCTACTTAAGAGAAGGAAAGAATACAACAAAGATGTGGGGGAAAAAAAAAAAAAAGGTCATGTCCCATGCCATGTATTTATGGAACTCATGGATTCAATCAGCTTGGGATATAAGAGTAGGTCTATGGTAATATCTTTTTTTCCTCACGCAGAAACATATCAATTTTAGTTTAGATCACCCTCAGGAAAAAGGGAAAATGATTTGATTGGTTAATACTTTTTGTTTGTTTGTTTTTGTATGGTTCAATAGCCAATTAAAATGTTTTTTCACCACTCAGAAAAGAATTACAGATTAGCTGTACCTGCTCTAGAGTAGAAAGTCATTTCCTTTCTTGCTTACTTCTGCCTTCTTCCTTCCCACACATGCTAGGTCCTTACTGAACAATCTGTTTCTCCTTCCAGCTTTCCACTCCATTCTTCAGCTCCCAAACACCTTTCACTTGCTTTTACATATGTGTGACTCTGGATCTGATGAGAGTAAAGGAGAAAAGATCCTCACAACTTTGATCTGGGTAAGCAAAAGAGAGTCTAAATTATTGTAAACAATCTGGAAATCAAGATACTCCCTGATGAAAGCAGGACAAATTAGGACAAAAGACCTAATCAGAATTAATAAGATGATTTTGATTAGGTCTTTTGTTACTTTTAAATGAACTTTTATTATAGTCCCACCTCTGGTTGAATTCTTAGCCCACATTTTTGTATTAACAAAATCATCATAACTCCATGGGTATTGTATCCAATTAGAAATCCAAGTTTGATGTCAACCTCTGAGATTGTATTTTCCCTATAAAAGAATCTACCTATACCCCACTAACTGGCTAACTCATTTTTAGGGTTAGTCCACTTGTTAAATATAATAGTGGTTAAACTTTAGGAATTTAGCCCACCAGTCAATTATATAATCCCTCATTTGCCATGTCTTAATGGTTTCTTCCCCCAAATGGCAATTTTATGTTTAATGGCATCTTCCTCCTGGTTAATTGTGAGTTCTGTTAGGGAACATAATTCCTGTCTTTTCCTTGTTAATTGCTAAAACTCTTTTTCTTTGCTAAAAACTCTTATGGATTTAGCCCACTGTTAGCAGCATAATAAAATCTTTGCCTCTTGATTTGGAGAAAGTCTAAGCCTACAAGTCCTTTTGAGACAGCTTGTAGCATCCACCTGTAACCCTATATACATTTGGGATTCAGCATTCCCAAACCCCAAGAGAACAACATGGCCCATCATTTTGAACCGATACAGACTTTAGCATTCTACAACAATAATACAGAAGAAAAAAAACAAAGAACCAAACATGAGAGCCAGAGTAATTTGGTTTAAGGAAAGGTCTTTAACAATTGTCATTCAGCAGTCAAAATGGAAGAAGGAAGGAAGGGAGAAGGGAAGAGAGAAAGGAAGGAAAGGAGAGAGGAAAAAAAGAAGGAAGGAAGGAAGGGAAGGAGGGAGGAACAAGAAAACAAAGCAAAATAGCTGTGTTGCTTCATTCTCAGTGTAGCAGCTCTTACTCACAGACATTGTTTTCCTTCTTTCTCAAAGATGACCAAGACATCAGGAAGGTGAGGTCATGACATGCAAATGAATTGGATTTAAATGATGAGGGATGTGCAAAGTCACCAGTTTTAGTTTTTCCTCTAAAGAGATCTAATGACTAATCCTAGGAAAAATACCCTAATCCTAGGCAATCCCATAATCCAAGGGTCACCCAGCTCCAGGGCTGGCATTATGGGTGGGCAGAGAAAATGATTAATTTATAAGATTGATTTGTTTAGCTTTTAGGTAGTTATCTGTTCTAATTTTCTTTTGTGTCTTCATCAATTTTCTTTTCCACCAAGAAAAGGAAGATTTTAATTTCCTAGGATACTGTTAAGGACCATGTTTAAGTGAAGGGGCAGGTCAATTCTCCAAGAGCCTCCACAGCTGTGAATCATAATACTTGAAGGAGTTGAAAAGCAGCCTTCACTAACACAGATGTTCCTTGTGGATTGGGAATGAAATAAATTGGAGGCAAGAGGGAAGAGCAGAGAGGTACGACAATGCAACTGCCTTTCAGTCTCTTTGTATCATCATCCTCTCACATGAAGAGATCCATTCTACAGGTCTGAGTTAGACCTCTAGCAGCCACTGGCAGATGGGTTCCATATCACAACAAAATCCATTAGGTTATTCATAACTCTCTGACATCTGTAATAGTGGAGCAGAGAAAGAGTTCCCTAACTTATATGTCTTCCAAACCTGATATGGGCTATCTGAGGATCTAAGGCTTGGACATATATTTTATTTGCTTTTTTTCTCCTACAAGTGAATGGAAGTCTGCATCAAAATTCAATTAAATCAAGAGAATTTTCAAGAACCACCTGCTTACAATTAGGAGGAAGTGATTGAAACATAGACAGGTATGAGGAAATTTAAGTCAACTTAGGTTTAAAGGGACTAACAAATAAGGAATATTTCCTGGACCGTGCTCCAACACCATTTACCTCATAAAAAAACTTGCAATATGATTTTGATGAGGTTTACAATTGGGGCATGTAAAGGAAATTAGGGTTTAATTGAAGTCTAGTGGCAGGTTCGGAGTACAGGGAGTCAAATAGAGCTCCCTTGAAATCCCTTTGGATTCGGCACAAGAATACAGAGTTAAATGAGGTCTAGTAGCAGTGCAAGAGTCCCCTGTAAAGGAATTTATAGGCCTGAAAACCTAGATACATGAAAGAGGTTTATTATGGGGTTTGGAGTAAAGTTAAAGTCTAGTTAGTAAAAGGTGAAGGTGGAAGTAAGAGGGTACCAGAGCCAGTGTTCCAGTGGGCAGAGATCTTGGGCATGCCAGGCATAAGGCTGCCATGTTAGGAGCCTCTGCAAAGAGAGGGCTCCAGCTTGGCTTTTTTATAATGAGAGATTTAGCCAAAGGGGCCTGTGGGTGAAGTCCCAAGTTGGCTCAGATCTGGGTGGGGGTTGTGAAAGCCTGGGTCTCCTATTGGAATTTAAAAGGATGCTTTTGACAGGATTTGTAAATCAAAGGTCCTAGCTTCTTTAATTGATAATGCATCAGCTAGGAGGGACTGGGAATTAGAAAGGAATAAATCGATCTGAAAGGATTAGTTTCTTAAAGGGAGCATAACCCACATCAATTTTACATATACTCTCTAATCCTAAATTAATTAGATTTTCAGAAAGATAATTTTAGATCTTTCAGTATCAAGTAAGAGACCTTTATTTACAAATGAGGAAGCTTATGGCAGGAGAAGTTAGATGATTTATTTACCCAAGGTCACCCAGTACTGTAGTAATTCTGCTCCCCCCCCCAATTATACATTGTCCCTTTCTTTTATTTTTTATTATTTATTTATTTGTTTGTTTGTTTTGTATCTCTAGAGCTTAGCACATTGTGCAGTATATGATAGGCTTTTACTAGGCCATCTCCAGTCATCTAGATCTATATACCTGGTCACTAAACTCAGATAGCTATGGAGAAAAAAGTGAAATTGGAGGATCTGCACAGCCCTTCCTCACTTAAATGTATCACTTGCATGGCTTCACCTCTCCTAAGTCAAGGTCATCTTTGAGGATGAAGGACAAAGGACAACTCTGTATAAGAGACAAGTGTCTTATAAAAAATTCTGCATATCGTTGACAAAGCTTGGAAAGGATTTTATTTTATGCTCTTGGAAGAGAGATCATTTAAGTTAGAAGGCATGTCCTTGAAGTGCAAAATCACAGACTTTTATTCCTTTCTCAAAAGGCAAGTCCCTCCATTTCCCCCTTTGTATGGGTACTACAGAGATTACAATCTAATTGAAGAACCTAATTCCTTCACAGGAGTCTTCACCTCTAATTAAATCTCCCCTGGTAGTCACCTTATTTGACATAGTTTAGTCCTTCCCTTAATTTCCATTGGCTGAATACTACAGAAGTTAAAGCCTCTCTGAAATGCCTAATTCCCCAACATGAGTGTGAAACCCCACCCCTGATTATAGCTCATAGCCTGTTTCTTACTCTAATTTTTGGCTGTCCTCCAGAAGTTTTGTTTTCTTGGTTCCACATCAGCCTAAGTTTTAGGTTCCATTTCTTAAGTTTCAATTGCATTTCTCTAATTCTCTGATTTGAATTTTATTTCTCTGCATTTCTCTAATTTACGTTTTGTAACTGGAAACAAAACCCTCATCTAATTCTAACAGTAGGAGCTGCCCCACTGGAGACCTGGCTGAACTGATTACTTAAATAATACGATTTTCTCTTTCTCTTGCTTTCTCTTTCCTTGCTTTCTTCCTCCCTTCCTCCTTTCATTGCTTTCTTGCTTTTTCTTGTTTGTACATGGGGAAACAACTAACCACATCGATCAAACACTCATGCAATCTATCATTATTCACATTTACATAATGCTCTGGAGTTTATAATTTTGTTCCTCCAAAGTAAGAATTTCAAGATTATTATGCCCATTTTGTCTTTCACAGTTAAAAGATTCTCCCAAAGTCACACAGTTAATAAATATAAGTTAGTCTTAGAATCTAGGCTTATTGTCATATCTAGTGCTCTTCTTTCTGCATCAAGCTGGGTCCCATGCCTGTAGAGAGCCTAGATGGACCCAGCTGCCATTTTACCCAGACCAGGGAAATAGTGTTTCCCTGCTTGAATATTTTGCGCTTTATTATTATTATTTTTTTTTCCAAACTATCCTTTCAGGGCAATGATGAACTTTTCTTTAAAAAGAAAAACATTCTAGAGAGGAAAACTTCAAATGCATTAGGAAAAACTTCAAACATTTTAAGCAATCAGAGAGAAGGCTGCAAAGTGGGGAGATATGGAGAAATCTAAGTCAATTTCAGAATTAAGAGAACTCAGAAATAAGGCTATGCCCTTATACCATTAAACTTCATGAAGAGATTGCAATGTTTTAAGGTTTTTTTTTTTTTTTTTTTTTACAAATATATCCAATTTGTACCAATTATGCTCCTTAACCAAGAAAATTTCCTTCCATGGCAAGTGAGAGGAAAGGTAGCAAATATTAGAAATGAATTTTGCAAAGATTTTACAATTCTGTGGAATAACTAGTTTTAAACACCAGTTACCTTAAATGTGATAATAAAAGAGATATCTGCAGAAATTAGATTTCCAGAATATGATTTCTGGGATCTCTGGAAAATAAGGTCTAAAAGAACAGTGTAAGTGCTTCTCATACAAAGTGGAATGTTTGAGAGGTGATGGGAGAGGGAAGCTAAGTGGAGACATCTAAGAAGAAGACCTAATTTGAAGAGATTTTGGAAGAAATGTATTGATGTGTCTAGAGTTCTCTTCTCACTACTCTGCCTGCTCAAACTCTGGCTAAGAGTCATATGGCTGGAGTTATCCAAACCTGTTTGCTGTTGTAGTTCTTCTGGTTCTATAAAAGGAGAATGAATGTTTAACTACTTTCTTCCTCTTCCCTATGCCTGAAATTAGTTGGCATTTCTATACATTTTCCTCATTTCTTTAAGTTCTTCTAATTCCATGATTATTTCATATAAAACTATGCTTGATCATAAAATTCATGTCCATTTTACATAGTTTTTGCAAAGGGGTTTTAATGCACTACATTCAAATATACAAAACTAAACAGAACAGAGATCTGAAATCTTGTTCCAAAGTATTAAACTTTCTTTTCTTTCTTTCTTTTTTATTTCTCCCTGGTAGGGAAAATCCAAGACAAGCAAATGTTTTTGATTTTATTAAGAAATCTCTTGTTCTTTGCTCAACTTTATGCCAATAAATTCAATAACTTAAATGAAATGGAAGAATACCTTCAAAAATATAGCTTGCCCAGATTAACAGAGGAAGAAATAAGTAGTCTAAATAGTCCCATCTCAGAAAAAGAAATAGAACAAGCTATTAACCAACTTCCTAAGAAAAAATTCCCAGGACCAAATGGATTTACATGTGAATTCTACCAAACATTTAAAGAACAACTAACTCCAATGCTATATAAACTATTTGAAAAAATAGGGATTGAAGGAGTCCTAACAAATTCCTTTTATGACACAGACATGGTACTGATACCTAAACCAGGTAGATTGAAAACTGAGAAAGAAAACTATAGACCAATTTCCTTAATGAATATTGATGCTAAAATCTTAAATAAGATATTAGCAAAAAGACTTCAGAAAATCATCCCCAGGATAATACACTATGACCAAGTGGGATTTATACCAGGAATGCAGGGCTGGCATAATATTAGGAAAATGATTAGTATAATTGACCATATTAATAATCAAATTAATAAAAACCATATGATCATCTCAATAGATGCAGAAAAAGCATTTAATAAAATCCAACATCCATTCCTACTAAAAACACTTGAGAGTATAGGAATAAATGGACTATTCCTTAAAATAATAACAAGCATATATTTAAAACCTTCAGTAAACATCATATGTAATGGCGATAAACTAGAACCTTTCCGTGTAAGATCAGGAGTGAAACAAGGTTGCCCACTATCATCATTACTATTCAATATAGTACTAGAAACTCTAGCCTTGGCAATAAGAGCTGAGAAAGAGATTCAAGGAATTAGAGTAGGAAATGAGGAAATCAAATTATCATTCTTTGCTGATGACATGATGGTATACTTAGAGAACCCCTGCTAAAAAGCTATTAGAAATAATTCAGAATTTTAGCAAAGTTGCAGGATACAAAATAAATCCACATAAATTTTCGGCATTTTTATACATTACCAACACAATCCAACAGCAAGAGATACAAAGAGAAATTCCATTCAAAATAATGGTCGCTAGTATAAAATATTTAGGAATATATCTACCAAAGGAGAGTCAGGAATTATATGAGCAAAATTACGAAACACTTGCCACAAAAATAAAGTCAGATTTAAATAATTAGAAAGACATTCAGTGCTCTTGGATAGGCAGAGCGAATATAATTAAGATGACAATACTCCCTAAACTAATCTATTTATTTAGTGCTATACCAATCAGACTTCCAAGAAACTATTTTAATAACCTAGAAAAAATAACAACAGAATTCATATGGAAGAACAAAAGGTCGAGAATTTCAAGGGAAGTAATGAAAAAAAAATTAAGTGAAGGTGGTCTATCGGTACATGATCTAGAACTGTATTATAAAGCAACAGTCACCAAAACCATTTGGTATTGGCCAAGAAATAGACTAGTTGATCAATGGCATAGGTTAGGTTCACAGGGCAAAATAGTGAATAAAAATATCAATCTAGTGTTTGACAAACCCAAAGATCCCAAATTTTGGGATAAGAATTCATTATTTGACAAAAACTGCTGGGAAAACTGGAAATTAGTATGGCAGAAACTAGGCATGGACCCACATTTAACACCACATACTAAGATTAGATCAAAATGGGTCCAAGATTTAGGCATAAAGAACGAAATCATAAATAAATTGGAGGAACAGGGGATGGTTTACCTCTCAGACTTGTGGAGGAGGAAGGAGTTTGTGTCCAAGGGAGAACTAGAGACCATTATTGATCACAAAATAGAAAATTTTGATTACACCTAATTAAAAAGTTTCTGCACAAACAAAACTAATGCAAACAAGATTAGAAGGGAAGTAACAAATTGGGAAAACATTTTTACAGTTAAAGGTTCTGATAAAGACCTCATCTCCAAAATATACAGAGAATTGACTTTAATTTATAAGAAATCAAGCCATTCTCCAATTGATAAATGGTCAAAGGATATGAACAGACAATTTTCAGATGATGAAATTAAAACTATTTCCACTCATATGAAAGAGTGTTCCACATCACTATTGATCAGAGTAATGCAAATTAAGACAACTCTTAGATATCATTACACACCTGTCAGATTGGCTAAGATGACAGGAACAAATAATGATGAATGTTGGAGGGGATGTGGGAAAACTGGGACACTGATGCATTGTTGGTGGAGTTGTGAAAGAATCCAACCATTCTGGAGAGCAATCTGGAATTATGCCCAAAAAGTTATCAAAATGTGCATACCCTTTGACCCAGCCATACTACTACTGGGCTTATATCCCAAGGAAATACTAAAGAAGGGAAAGGGACCTGTATGTGCCAAAATGTTTGTGGCAGCCCTTTTCATAGTGGCTAGAAACTGGAAAATGAATGGATGTCTATCAATTGGAGAATGGTTGGGTAAGTTATGGTATATGAAGGTTATGGAATATTATTGTTCTGTAAGAAATGACCAACAGGAGGAATACAGAGAGTCTTGGAGAGACTTACATCAACTGATGCTGAGTGAAACGAGCAGAACTAGGAGATCATTATACACTTCAACAATGATACTGTATGAGGATGTATTCTGATGGAAGTGGATAGCTTCAACATAGAGAAGAGCTAATCCAATTCCAATTGATCAATGATGGACAGAATCAGCTACATCCAGAAAAGGAACACTGGAAAATGAGCATTGTTTTTTTTTTTTTGTTTCTTGTTTTGTTTTTTGTTGTTGTTGTTGTTGTTGTTGTTGTGTTTTGTTTTGTTTCTCGTCTTCCCAGATTATTTTTACCTTGCGAATACAATCCTTCCTTTGCAACAACAACAACAACAACAAAATTTGGTTCTACACATATATATTGTACCTAGGATATACTATAAGATATTTAATATGTATGGGAATGCCTGCCATCTAGGGGAGGGGGTGGAGGAAAGAAGGGGAAAAACTCAGAACAGAAGGGAGTACAAGGGATAATATTGTAAAAAAAAAAAAATCTACCTATGCATATGTACTGTCAAAGAAAATGTTATAATTATAAAAATTAAAAAAAAAAAAAAAAAAAAAAAAAAGAAATCTCTTGTTTAACCTCTTGGAGTGGAGCCAAAATGGAGGAGTAAAGTCAGGAAGCTGTTGGAGCTCTCCCAGAAAACCACATGAAATCAAACCTCTGAACAGAATCTGATGGAATGAAACCACTCTCCAGCTCACGATACACTGGAAAAACCTCAAGAAAACTCAGTATCACTGGGGTGAAAAGGATGTTCAGCACAGGTCAGAAAGACTGGCAAAGCCAATGAGAGGGCCTTAATCACAGCAAATTAATAACTTAGTCATTAGTCCTTAGTCCTGGCTCATAAGTGGAACAAATCAGTAGGGCAACCTCCAGTACAAGAGTTTGCCTCAGAAGGCAAACTCTGGGAAACTAGGACATGTCCTAGAAAGAGCAACCATGCTACCCCTACAATCACAAGAGGTCCCTGTGCTCAAAGCCAAGGATCAGAGCTGCACAGGAAGCTTGGGACATTGCCATCTTTACCCCAGCAGCAGAGAGTTAAAAAAAAAAAAAAAAAAGAGGAAATACCAAAGGGGGAGGGGGGGAACTTTCATCATAGAAAGCAACTACGGTGACAGGGCAGAATAAAAACACAAATTCAGACAAGGATAGAATGTCCACAGAAGAAATATAAAAGATTGAGATAAATTGTTCTGAAGCTTAAAAAGGATTCTTGAAAATGCTCATAAAAAACTTCAAAAGGCAAATAAGAGAGATAGGAGAAAAAAATGCGAAAAGAAATGAGAGGTATACATGAGTGAGTCGACAGTCTGGAAAAGGAAGGAAAAAAAATTGTCTGAAGAAAACAACTCCTTAAATACTAAGATAAACCAAATGCAAAAAGAGATACAAAAAGATAACTGAAGAAAATCACACATTAAAAACTAGACAGAACAAATGGGAGCTAATGACTTTGTGAGATATTAAAAATCAGTTAAAAAGCATGAAAAAATGGAAGAAAATGTAAAATGCCTCATTGGAAAACCAGCTGACCTGGAAAATACAACCAGAAGAGACAATGACTTAAAGAAGAGCCTGGATAGCATCCTGCAGAATTACATTAAGGAAAATTACCCAAATATTCTAGAAACAGAAGAGGAAATATTCATTGAAAGAAACCATCCATCTTCTAGAAAGAGATCCTACAAGGAAAACCCCAAGAAACATTATTGTAAAATTCCAAAAGTATAATCTCAAGGAAAAAATACTGCAAAGTGTCAGACAAAAACAAGTCAAATATCAATGAGCTACAGTCATGATTATCCAGGTTCTACATTAAAGGAACAGAGGGCTTAAGAATATCATATTCTGGGAGGTAAAGGACCTGGAACTACAACTAAGAATTAACTACCCAGGGAAACTCAGCATCATCTTTCAGAACCATAAAAAAGTAAATAGAGGGAAATATATATTTAAAAGTTAAACTTTTTACATTCCTAGAGAGGAGAACAATATCTGCAACTCTTACAAACTGTATCTGTCATTGAAGCAGACGGGGAGGGGGGGGCTGAACTGAAGTTGTGGTTTTGAATGGTTCCTGATGCGATGACATCAAAGAAAAAGACATTAAGGGGTAGGAAAAGGTCTGTACTGTACAAAGAGGAAAGGGGAGTTATAATGGGACAACTAGTTCACATGAAGAGGTGCAAAAGACTTATTACAATGGAGGGAAAGAAGGGAGAGGGATGAGCATTGTCTGAAGCTTCGTCTCATCAAGTTTGTCTTAAAGAGGGAATAATTTAGGGAATAATTTAATCATTCAGCTGTGTATAGAACTTTATCCAACCCTACAAAGAAGTAGGAGGAGAAAAAGGAAAAGAAAAGGGAAGGACCAGATAGAAGGGAGGGCAGAAACACTAGGGGAAAAGTTAAGAGAAGGGGGAAAGAGTTGATAGAAAATAAGGTAATGGGTGGAATGGATTAAAAAAAACAACACTAAGATAAGGGGGAAGAATTAAAGGAGATCAGTTAGTAAGTGGGGTGGGTAAAAAAAAAATTACTAAAAGAAGGGGGGAGATGTGATAGGAGATAAGGTAGTGAATGGAGTGGGTTACAAAACCACAAGATTAAGGACAGGGTGGAAAGAGAGAACAAAAGTATATACAGAGGAGAAAACAGAATTGAGGGAAATGCAGAGCTAGTAATCATAACTGTTCATGTGAATGGGATGAATGCTTCCATAAAATGTAAACAAATAGCAGAGTGGATTAAAAAACAGAATCCTATAATATATTGTTTATAATGAACAATTTGAACAGAATTTATTATGCTTCAACTGAAACAAAACAAAAAAGCAGGAGTAGCAATTCTGATCTCAGATAAAGCAAAAATAAAAATAGATCTTATTAAAAGTGATAAGTAAGGAAAGTAAGTCTTGATTAAAGGTACCACAAATAATTAAATAATAACAATATTAAATGTGTATCTACCAAATGGTAGAGAAGACAAATTCCTAGGAAATATTTTAAGCCAGTTACAAGAAAAAATAGACAGCAAAACTATCTAGTGGGGGGCTCAACCTTCCCCTCTCAGAATCAGACAAATCCAACCACAAAATGAACAAGAAAAAAACTAGTGAGTTTAATAGGATCCTAGAAAACCTAGATATGATGAGTGTTTGTAGAAAAGTGAATAGGGAGAGAAAGGAATACAACTTTTTCTCAGTAGTACATAACACCTTTACAAAAATTGACCATGTATTAAGGCATAGAAAGCTCACAATCAAATGCAAAAAGGCAAAAATAATAAATGCTTCCTTTTTAGACCACAATGCAATAAAAATTATAGTCAATAAAGGGCCAGGGAAAGATAAACTAAAAACTGATTGGAAATTAAATGACCTAATTCCAAAGAATGACTGGGTCAAATAACAAATCACAGAAACAATTCATAATTTCATCCAAGAAAATGACAATACTGAGACAATATATCAAAATCTATGGGATGCAGCCAAAACAGTTCTTAGGGGAAATTTTATATCTCTAAATAGCTACATAAATAAAATAGTATAAAAGGAGATCAATGATTTAGGCATGCAACTAAAGGAAGCTAGAAAAAGAACTCATTAAAAGCCCTCAATTAAATCCCAAAGTAGAAATTTTGAAACTCAAAGAAAAGATTAATAAAATAAAAATAAAAACCAAGAAAACTATTGAACTAAAAAACAAAACAAAGAGTTGGTTTTATGAAAAAAAAATTAACAAAATAGATGAGCCTGTGTTTAATTTGATCAGAGAAAGGAAAGAAAAAATACAAATCACCAGCATCAAAAATGAAAGAGGTAAAGTTGCTACCAATGAAAAAGAAATTAAAGAAATTATTAAGAACTATTTTGTCCAACTCTATGGCAGCAAGACTGACAACATAGCTCAAATGGATGAATATTTACAAAAATATAAATTGCCCAGGTTAACAGAAAGAAAATAAAATACTTAAACAGTCCCACTTTAAAAAAAGAAATTGAACAAGTCATTAATGAGCTCCCTAAGAAAAAATCTCCAAGGTCAGATGGGTTCACAAGTGAATTCTACCAAACATTTAAAGAACAATAAATTGCAAAACTATGTAAACAATTTGGAAAAATAGGTAAAGAAGTCTTGACAACCTCCTTCTATAACACAAATGTGGCACTGATACCTAGACACAATATAATAATCAAGGCGCATAGTAATCTTGTATTTTATAAACTCCCAAACTCTAGCTTCTAGAATAAGAACTTACTATTTGACAAAAATTGCTGGGGAAACTGGAAAATAGTATGTCAGAAATTCAGCATAGACCCACATCTCACACCTCATACCAAAATAAAGTCAAAATGAGTATATGGTTTGGGCATAAAGAAGATACCATAAACAAATGAGGAGGGCAAGGGATAATTTACCTATCAGATTCTTGGACCAAAGAAGAATTAGAGATTATAAAATGCACAATGGACAGATTTGATTACATTAAATTAAAAAAGGTTTTGCCCAAATAAAACTAACAGAAACAAGATTAAAAGGGAAGTACAAAATTGAGGGAAATCTTTACAGCCTATATTTCTGACAAAGGTCTTGTTGCTAAAATATATGAAGAGCTATGTCAAATTTCTAAGAATACAAGTCATTTCCCATTTGATAAATGGTCAAAGGATATGAACAATTTTCAGGTGATGAAATTAAATCCATTTATAGTTATATAAAAATGCTTTATATCAGTATTGATTAGAGAAATACAAATTAAAACAATTCTGAGGTACCACCTCACACCTTTCAGATTTGCTAAGATGAAGAAAAAGATAATCATAAATGTTGCAGGAAATGTGGGAGAACTGGGACACTAATGCATTGTTGGTAGAATTGTGAAATGATCCTATCATTCTGAAGAGCAATCTGGATCTATGCTCAAAGAGCATCAAACTGTGCATACCCTTTGAATCAGCAGTGCCATTTCTGGGTCTTTATTCTAAGGAAATCTTAAAGGAGGAAAAAGGACCCATATGAGCAAAAATGTTTGTAGCTTTTCTTTTTATGGTAGCAAAGAATTAGAAAAGGAGTGGATGCCCATCAATTGGGGAATGGCTGAACAAATTGTTCAGATGGTAGTGGGATATTATTATTCTTTAAAAATGATGAACAAGATTATAGAAAGGTCTGTAAAGATCTACACAAACTTAATGAAACAAAAAGAACTAGGAATACTTTGTATACAATAACAGAAAGACTATGTGATGATCAACTATGAATCTTGGTTCTTCTCAGCAGTTCAGGGATACAAAGAAATTCCAATAGGTTTTAGACAAAAAACGCAACCTGCATCCAGACAAAGAACTAAGGAGATTGAATGTAAATCAACACATGCTATGTTTGCTTCATTTTTTTTCCATTTTTAAATTTTTTATAGATATGACAGAAAAATTACTTTTTATTATTTTTTTATTTCCCCCATGGTTTTTCTCTTTTGCTCTGACTTTTCTCTCTCAACATGATTCATAAAGTAATATGTATTAAAATAAATAAAATTATTACAATAAAAAAGAACTCTCAAATAGATATGGCAAAAAATGATTATTCTTTGTCCAGGAATAGTTCCAGTTCTAAGACTATGTTTAAGACAAGGAGAAGAACTAGAAGAGCAGATTTGGCTGAAACCTGAAGGTAAAGAGTCATTGTAAGGAACTTGAGTCAAGGAAGAGACTGAAATTGTGTCATTTGGGAGCCAAGATGGCGGAGAAGAAACACACGACTCAGTGAACGTCCTCACTCCCTCACAACCAATTAGATAAATTAAGTCTCAAAATTAGCTCAGGACTGATAGATACCACAAGGACTGGAAGCACGACTTACCAGCTGAAGAGAATCTGGAGTTTCAACAGGAAAGGTCAGTTCTCAGGGGAGGAATAAGAAAGACCAGCACAGACGGTGGGGTAGGAGCACACTGCGCCCATTGCGCTGGGAAGGGCTCTGGGATCAGAGAAGCTACTGAGGTAAAGGAATCTGGCACAGGCTGTTAGCTCTTCTCTGCTAATTATTTAGCAGTTCAGAAGAGAAAGCCAAAATATTTTAAAACTCAAATTAGATTTTCCCCGATCCGGGGGGTGACTCAGCAGAACTCTTGGCACCAGGGGGTGTGGCCTCAGCTACCTCCTGAGAATAGTTAAGAGATTGACAAGTGGGTGGATACGGCCCAAGGCAACACACACTGCCTAGCTTAGCTGGAGGGAGTGGAACTCAGCTCCAGGAAGTCCCAGAGAAGCGGAACCTTTGAACTAGGGACCGCGGTTTCTGGCAGACACTTCCAGTTTGAGCGCAGGGGCTTCTCACGTCACCTGCTGCAGACATCCACTCCCCACCCGGACACATAGGCTGGGCTTCGTGCTGTCTTCACTATTCTACGCCCTCGAAGCACAGTAGTGCTAATCACCTCTGAGGCACTTCCAGGGAGGGGGTGGGGAACTCTCTCCCAGAGCTCTCTCTTAGCTCAGGCTCAGGAGCCGCTGCATCCATCCGGTCTGGGAGGAAGCTGGTAAAGAAGTAAATAATTTCCTACCCCAGGGACAGACCCCAAAAGATTTTTTTAAGTATGAGCAAAAAAGCTAGAAAAACCATAGATTCCTTCTATACAGAGAAAGAGCGGGTATCCAACCCCGAGGAAGTTGACAGCAGAGAATCAGCAGACAACAACCTAAAGGGGAACGATTCCTGCCCCCCATCACATAACTCTCTCCTAGAAGAAGCTCTTAAAAAATTGAGGGAGATCGAAGAAAAATGGGGAAAGGAAAGGGAAGTTATGATAGAGAATAACAACGTCCTGAAATTGGAGTTGGAAAAAATAAAGAATTCACAGGAGATGCAGGGAAACAAAATTAGTGAATTAGAAAAGGTTAAAAAAACACAGGAAAGTAGGATTTCTGAATTGGAAAAGATAAAAAAGTCTCAAGAAAATAGAATTTCTGAATTGGAAAAAGAAAATAATTCTCAAAAAAAAAATTAGGGAAATGGAAAAAAATTCAATAGAGCAAAATAATTCATTTAAAAACGAAATTGGGCATTTACAAAAAGAACTAAAAACTGTGAAAGAAGAAAATAACTCCTTAAAAGTCAGGATGGAACAAATAGAAATGAATGATTCACAGAGAACCCAAGAATCAGTCAAACAAAACAAAAAAAATGAGAAGCTGGAGAACAACGTCAAATACTTACTGGGAAAATCTATAGACCTGGAAAATAGATCTAGGAGAGATAATCTGCGGATTATTGGACTTCCAGAAAACTATGACCAAAAAAAGAGCCTAGATTCTATTTTACAGGAAATTATCAAAGAGAACTGTCCAGAGATAATAGAAACAGAAGGGAAAGTAGATGTGGAAAGAATTCATCGAACTCCTTCTGAAATAGACCCTAAAAAAAGAACACCACGGAATATTGTGGCTAAGCTGCAGAATTACCACACAAAGGAGAAAATCCTGCAAGCAGCTAGAAAAAAACAATTTAAATACCAAGGTGCCACAATAAGGGTCACCCAAGATCTGGCTGCCTCCACATTAAAAGATAGAAGGGCCTGGAACCTGATATTCCGTAAGGCAAAAGATCAAGGACTGCAACCAAGAATGAACTACCCAGCTAAGTTTAGCATCTTTTTCCATGGAAGAAGATGGTCAATCAATGAAACAGAGGAATTCTATATGTTTCTAAGAAAAAAACCAGACTTAAACAAAAAATTTGATCTACATCCACAAGACTGAAGAGAAACAGAAAAAGGTACACAGAACCCTTGAGAACTATAACTCTGTTGTGGGTATATAAAAAATACTCAAGGATAATTTGATTTTACTGATATAAAAGAAAAAAAGGGGGGTGTAGTAAAGGGAAGGAGGTCGGTTCAGAAAAAGGGGAAGGAGTGATAAAAAGAGGGAAACTACATCCCAGGAAGAGACATAGAAAATACACCATATCTGAGGGAACTTAGTGAGGGGGAGAATCATTGTGTGAATCTTACTCTCATCAGAAGAGGCTCAAAGAGTAAATAATTAACATATTTGTTTTTCAGAGAATTTTCTCTCACCTCATTAAAAGGGGGGAGAGGAAAAGGGGAAAGGAAAAAGAGAATAAGTGAAGGGACTTGGAGGGAGGGGGGAGGGATCCTAAAAAAAAAAAAAAAAAGAGGGAGGGTTGCGCGTCACAAGGGGGGTCTGTAAATTAAATATCGGGGAGGGGGATCAGGGGGGTCAAGGGAAAAAAGCATAATCTGGGGATAATACGATGGCAGGAAATACAGAATTAGTAATTTTAACTGTAAATGTAAATGGGATGAACGATCCCATCAAACGGAGACGGATAGCAGATTGGATCAAAAAGCAGAACCCTACAATATGCTGCCTACAGGAAACACACTTAAAGCAGGGAGATACATACAGAGTAAAGGTAAAAGGTTGGAACAGAGCCTATTATGCTTCAGGTAAAGCCAAAAAAGCAGGGGTAGCTATCCTTATCTCAGATCAAGCAAAAGCAGAAGTAGATCTCGTTAAAAAAGATAAGGAAGGAAACTATATCCTGCTGAAAGGTAGCATAAATAATGAAGCCATATCAATACTAAACATATATGCACCAAGTGGTATAGCATCTAACTTTCTAAAGGAAAAGTTAAGAGAACTGCAAGAAGAAATAGACAGTAAAACTATAATAGTGGGAGATCTCAACCTTGCACTCTCAGATTTAGACAAATCAAACCACAAAACAAACAAGAAAGAAATTAAAAAAGTAAATAGAACATTAGAAAAACTAGATATGATAGACCTTTGGAGAAAACTGAATGGCAATAGGAAGGAATATACTTTCTTCTCAGCAGTTCATGGATCCTATACAAAAATTGACCATATATTAGGACATAAAGATCTCAAAATTAAATGTAGGAAGGCAGAAATAATAAATGCCTTCTTCTCAGATCACAATGCAATAAAAGCTACATTCAGTAAAAAGTTAGGGGTAAATAGACCAAAAAGTAATTGGAAACTGAATAATCTCATCTTAAAGAATGACTGGGTGAAAGAGCAAATTATAGAAACAATTAACAATTTCACCCAAGATAATGATAATGATGAGACATCATATCAAAATCTTTGGGATGCAGCTAAAGCGGTAATAAGGGGAAATTTTATATCTTTAGAAGCTTATTTGAAGAAAATTGAGAAAGAGAAGATTAACGAATTGGGCTTACAACTTAAAAGGCTAGAAAAAGACCAAATTATAAACCCCCAACCAAAAATTAAACTCGAAATACAAAAATTAAAAGGAGAAATCAATAAAATTGAAAGTAAAAAAAACTATTGAATTAATAAATAAAACCAAGAGTTGGTTTTATGAAAAAGCCAATAAAATAGATAAACCTTTGGTAAATTTGATCAAAAAAAAGAAAGAGGAAAATCAAATTGATAGTCTTACAAATGAAAAGGGGGATCTTTCCACCAATGAAGAGGAAATTAGAGAAATAATAAGGAGTTACTTTGCCCAACTTTATGCCAATAAATTTGATAACTTAAGTGAAATGGATGACTTTCTCCAAAAATATAGGCTCCCTAGATTAACAGAGGAGGAGATAAATTGCTTAAATAGTCCCATTTCAGAAAAAGAAATAGAACAAGCTATTAATCAACTCCCCAGGAAAAAATCCCCAGGGCCAGATGGATTCACATGTGAATTCTACCAAACATTTAAAGAACAATTAGCCCCAATGTTATATAAATTATTTGAAAAAATAGGGGATGAAGGAGTCCTACCAAACTCCTTTTATGACACAGACATGGTACTGATACCTAAACCTGGTAGATCGAAAACTGAGAAAGAAAATTATAGACCAATCTCCTTAATGAATATTGATGCTAAAATCTTAAATAAGATATTAGCAAAAAGACTTCAGAAAATCATCTCCAGGATAATACACTATGATCAAGTAGGATTTATTCCAGGAATGCAGGGCTGGTTTAATATTAGGAAAACTATTAATATAATTGACCATATTAATAATCAAATTAATAAGAACCATATGATCATCTCAATAGATGCAGAAAAAGCATTTGACAAAATCCAACATCCATTCCTACTAAAAACTCTTGAGAGTAGAGGAATAAATGGACTATTCCTTAGAATAATCAGGAGCATATATTTAAGACCTTCAGTAAGCATAATATGCAATAGAAATAAACTGCAACCTTTCCCAGTAAGATCAGGAGTGAAACAAGGTTGCCCACTATCACCATTACTATTCAATATAGTACTAGAAACGCTAGCCTCAGCAATAAGAGCCGAGAAAGAGATTCAAGGAATTAGAGTAGGAAATGAGGAAATTAAACTATCACTTTTTGCAGATGACATGATGGTATACTTAGAGAACCCCAAAGACTCTGCTAAAAAGCTACTAGAAATAATTCAAAATTTCAGCAAAGTGGCAGGATACAAAATAAATCCACATAAATCCTCGGCATTTTTATATATCACTAACAAAATGCAACAGCAAGAGATACAAAGAGAAATTCCATTCCAAACAAATGTTGAGAGTATAAAATATTTGGGAATCCATCTACCAAAGAAAAGTCAGGAATTATATGAGAAAAATTACAAAACACTTGCCACAAAAATAAAATCAGATTTAAATAATTGGAAAGACATTCAGTGCTCTTGGATAGGCCGAGCGAATATAATCAAGATGACAATACTCCCCAAACTGATCTATTTATTTAGTGCTATACCAATCAGACTCCCAAGAAACTATTTTAATGACCTAGAAAAAATAACAACAAAATTCATATGGAAGAATAAAAGGTCAAGAATTGCAAGGGAACTAATGAAAAAAAAACTCAGAGGAAGGTGGTCTAAGTGTACCTGATCTAAAGCTATATTATATAGCAGCAGTCACCAAAACCATTTGGTATTGGCTACGAAATAGACCGGTAGATCAGTGGAACAGATTAGATACAAAGGACAAAAAAGGGTACATCTATAGCAATCTAATCTTTGACAAACCCAAAGATTCCAACATTAGGGATAAAAATTCATTATTCGGAAAAAACTGTTGGGAAAACTGGAAATTAGTATGGCAGAAATTAGATATGGATCCACACTTAACACCATATACCAAGATAAGATCAAAATGGGTCCATGATTTAGGCATAAAGAGGGAGATAATAAATAGATTAGAGGAACAGAGGATAATCTACCTCTCAGACTTGTGGAGGAGGAAGGAATTTATGACCAGAGGAGAACTAGAGATCATTATTGATCACAAAATAGAAGATTTTGATTACATCAAACTAAAAAGTTTCTGTACAAATAATACTAATGCAAACAAGATTAGAAGGGAAGTAACAAATTGGGAAAACATTTTTAAAAACAAAGGTTCTGACAAAGGTCTCATTTCCAAAATATATAGAGAACTGACCCTAATTTATAAGAAACCGAACCATTCTCCAATTGATAAATGGTCAAAGGATATGAACAGACAATTCTCAGAGGAAGAAATTGAAACTATATCCACTCACATGAAAGAGTGTTCCAAATCACTACTGATCAGAGAAATGCAAATTAAGACCACTCTGAGATACCACTACACACCTGTCAGATTGGCTAAGATGACAGGAACAAATAATGACAAATGTTGGAGGGGATGTGGGGAAATTGGGACACTAATACATTGCTGGTGGAGTTGTGAAAGAATCCAGCCATTCTGGAGAGCAATCTGGAATTATGCCCAAAAAGTTGTCAAACTGTGCATACCCTTTGACCCAGCAGCGCTACTACTGGGATTATATCCCAAAGAAATACTAAAGAGCGGAAAGAGACATATATGTGCCAAAATGTTTGTGGCAGCTCTTTTTGTTGTAGCTAGAAACTGGAAGATGAATGGATGTCCATCAGTTGGAGAATGGTTGGGTAAATTGTGGTATATGAAGGTTATGGAATATTATTGCTCGGTAAGAAATGACCAGCAGGAGGAATATAGAGAGGCCTGGAGAGACTTAAATCAACTGATGCTAAGTGAAATGAGCAGAACCAGAAGATCACTGTACACTTCAACAACAATACTGTATGAGGATGTATTCTGATGGAAGTGGAAATCTTCAACATAAAGAAGATCCAACTCACTTCCAGTTGATCAATGATGGACAGAGGTAGCTACACCCAGAGAAGAAACACTGGGAGGGGAATGAAAATTGTTAGCACTAATATCTGTCTGCCCAGGTTGCATGTACCTTCGGATTCTAATGTTTATTGTGCAACAAGAAAATGATATTCGCACACATGTATTGTACCTAGACTATATTGTAACACATGTAAAATGTATGGTATTGCCTGTCGTCGGGGGGAAGGAATAGAGGGAGGGGGGGTAATTTGGAGAAATGAATACAAGGGATAATATTATAAAAAAAAAAATATATATATATATATATATATATATATATATGTATGTATATATATATATATATATATATATAATAAAAAAAAAAAAAAAAAAAAGAAATTGTGTCATTTGTCAACCTCCAGAATCTTTCCTTCAGGTGACAGTAGCTAGTAGCAGTCTACTAGAGCTGTGATAAATAACAAGAACATTGTGCTATTAATTAGATCTGAACCCTCAGATCAGACAGGCAGTGATCAGACTTTGCCTCTCCCCTCTCCCATTACATTTAAGTATAATACAAAATCAATTCCTGCTCTGGCCATGAGAAACAGAGCAAGAAGAGGGAAGAAGAGAAAAAAGAAAAAAAAGTAGAAGGAAGAAGACGAGGAGGATAATGACAACAATAATAACATATAATTTGATCTGCTATATTCTGAGTCTATCATTTCTAAATTTGGAGGTGGATAGCATATTATTTTATGAGCCTTTTAGAATTGTGGTTGTCAATATGTTGATTAGATTTGCTATCTTTCAGAGTCAATTTCCTTTACAGCATTGCTTTAATTATAAATTATAAATTGTTTTCCTGGTTTTGCTCACTTCAATCTATATAAGTTCATATAAATCTTTCCAGGTTTTTTCTAAAACCACCCCCCTACTCATTTCATATAATACAATAATGTTCTATCACATTCATATATTAATTTAATTATATAGATAAATAACTTGTTCAGCTATTCCCTAATTTATGAGTATTCCCACAGTTTAAAATTTCTTTGGTACCCACAAGAAAGAGCTATTATCAATACTTTAGTATGTGTGGGTCCTTTTTCCTCTTTGATATCTTTGAGATACAGACTTAGTAGTTGAATTAATAGGTCAAAGGATTTGGGCAGTTTAATAACTTTTTTGAATATAGGTCCAAATTGCTTTTCAGAATGGTCAGCCTATTGGTACTGTCTGCAATCACTGTCAGAAGAGCTCAGTCTGTCATGGTTGATTATTATACAAAGTTGCTGTTACTATATACAATGTTTTTCTGGTTCTGTTCACTTTATTCAGCATCAATTCATGTAATAAGTCTTTCCAGGTTTTTCTGAAATTCATCTGCTCATCATTTCTTATAGTACAATAGTATTTCATTATATTAATATACTACAACTTGTTCAACCATTCCCAATTGATGAGTATTCCCTTAAATAAGAATAATTTTCACCACAAAAAAGAGCTGTATAAATGTTTTTTGTACATGTCCTTTTCACTTTTTAATTATCTTTTTAGGATACAGATATGGTAGTGATATTGCTGGATTAAAGAACATACACAATTAGATAGTTCTTTGGCCATAGCTCCAAATTGCTCTTTAGAATGGTTTGATTAGTTCACAATTCTACTAACAATCCATTAATGTCCCAATTTCTCCACATCTCCAACAGTTATCAATTTTTTCTGTTATATTAGTTAATATAATATGTATAAGGTGGTACCTAAGAGTTCTTTTAATTTGCATTGATTTAATCAATGGTGATTTAGATATGTTTTTCATATGCCTATAGATAGCTTTAATTTCTTCATCTGAAAATTGGCTATTCATATTGTTTAGCCATTTATCAGTTGGAGATTGACTTGTATTCTTATAAATTTGACTGTGAGGCCTTTGTTGGAAACACCAGCTATAAATATTGTTTCACGGATTTCTGCTTTCCTTCTAATCTTGGATGCATTTGTTTTATTTATGCAAAACTTTAATAACTTAATATAATTAAAATGATCCATTTTGCCTTTCATAATGATCTCTCTCTTATTCAATAATAAATCCTTCCCTCATCCATAGATATGGTACATTAGATAATTTTTGATGCATTAAAATCTGACTATTTTTCAACCTGAGTTACATCTGAATTCCTTGAATTATGTAATTTTTAATATCTTGAGATAATAGTATCAAAACCAAAGAAAATTCAGAGCAGGACTATATAAGGTTAATTTATTCCCTCCAGAAATGTACAGATCTTGGTTCTAGTGCAGTATCTCAATTTGGGAAATAAAGATGAAAGAATGAACAAACCAAACAAAAAATAACCCTACTATAAACCCAAAAGAAAATGACTTCAAAACATCTCCAAGCCAACCCTCAAAGAAAAACATCATTTGGACACATGTGCAATCAGAATTCTTGAAAGAAATAAAGTAAAATGTATATGATTCTACAAAAGAAATGAGTGCTAGAAGAAAGAAATAGAAAGCAAATAAAAACTACAGAGGGAAGACTTGAAAGAATTATCATGTTAGAAGAGGTACAAAATTTCATTCAAGCAATAGAATCATTGAACATTAGTAGTAAATAAGCAAAATGACAACATGACGGTTACTATATGCCAAGAACTGTACTAAGTGCTAGCAAAATATAAGCAAATAAAAATACAAAATGCAATGCAGGCAAAAAAGAAAAGACATTCTTGTTGGAATACACAGAAGAGCTGTTGGAATACAGGGGAGCCACCTGATAGTGGCTGCTGGAGATACAACTCAGAATGGATCTCCTCTCCTAAAAGGATGATACAAGGATTCAGAGAGACAGTGGCTGTTCTCTGACCTCCCTCCTGAAAGCCGTTGCTTGACCTCTCTCCTCTTCCCTCTGCCTTCATTTATCTCATTCCCAGTCCACAACACCTGTGTCAGCAGGTCAGCAACTCCTTCAGATACTATGATCCACAGCTGTGGAGGCTATCTGAGAACAATCAGCAGGATAATTTCAGAAAGGCCTGAAGAAGCTTATATGAACTGATGCTAAGTGAAGTAAATAGAACCAAAAGAACATTATACACAGCAGCAACAAGATTATGTGATGACCAACTGTGATGGAGTTGGCTCTTTTAAACAATAAAGTGATTTAGGTGAGTTACAGACATGATGGAGAGAGCCATCTGCATCTAGACAGAGAACTATTGGGACAGAATGTAGAGCATATTCTACAATTTGGTTTTTCACCTTTTTTGTTGTTGTTTGCTTGTTTTTTTCTCATTTTTTGATCTGATTTTTCTTGTGCAGCATGATAAATGTGGAATATATTTAGAAGAATTGCATATATTTAACCTATATTGGATTACTGTCTGTCTAGGGAGGACTTAGGAGGAAGGGAAGGAGAAAAATTTGTAACACAGGTTCTTCAAGAGTAAATGTTTAAAACTATCCTCACATATATTTTAAAAATAAAGGGCTATTATCAAAATTTAAAAAGCACATAAAATGTTCAGTTTTTCTGCTAGTCACTGCTCTATTCTTATGTCAAGAAAGTCAATTATCCTTGAAAGATACAGGTAGATACTAGGAAGTCTGGTCTTTTATCTCTGCTATCATAGGCTGTCCTTCAAGAAAATATGGTCTGTTGTTATTGTAATACTAACTAGCCATGCAGATGGACACTCTTTAGTAACAAGTTGGAAGGAGGTTTTATTTTTCCAAACTTATAGCCAGTCATATTGTCCATCACGTCTATGATGTTTCTGACTTTGTAACCAATAATCCTATTTTCTCCATCTATGATTCCACTTCTATTTTCTATAGGCTCATTGTTTTTGTCCATAAAAATGACCTGTCAGCTCTCATTCAGGGATTATTCAGCTATAAAGGTTGAGACCCTATTTATTGGTAAATTCATATTTTGCTAATAAGTTGATCATACTTGGAGCTCTATGCTTCAGTTTACCTTAATTTCAAACATAACAGGGCATGATATTGAAGGAGAGAAAATCAGAAATTGTGCCATGGAAGAGAATAAAATTTGGTTGCTCTGAGCTCTTTCCCAAAAATTAAAAACAAAGTCACAAATAGAAGAAGGCCAATCTGGTGGAGATATTCCAGGATGAAATCAGGGGTGGGAGAAAGGTGTCTGTCTGATGTTCCATGGTGAAGAAGCACTGAGGAATGTTCCAGTCTGAGATGGTAACTAAGGAATGGAAAGGGAGAGGAAGAGTTAGGAGAGGAATGGATATTGGGAAGCCTGGAAGCTCCTTCAAATGAGAGAAACTTATGACTAGAGAAGATGGTCAGTGTGGCAGAAGAATATTCTAGGGTGAGAAAGTAAAAGGAACCAAGAAATCATTCAGTATGTGGAAGCTATAGGCCCTAAAAGAAGTTCCTAGGTGAAATGACACTTGTGACAGGGTGTTGAAAACCAGCAAGTCAGAAGCAGAACCAGGCAAATAGACCAAACAGAATTTAATAATTCCATGAGAGATGAAGAAATTTTTAAAATGAATGAATAGAAGAAAAGGATTATCTCAATTAAACATTGCAGAAAACAATCAAGAGGAGACAATTTAAGAATCACTGGACTACTTGGAAGCTATGATCAAAAAAAAAGTCTGGTTATTTGAGGAAATCATGAATCTATTCTATTAGAACCAGAGGGCAAAATGAAAATAGACAGAATTCATGGGTTATCTCCTGAAAGAAACCACAAAATTAAAACTTCTAAGAATGTCACAGCTAAAATCCAGAGAATTTCCAAATCAAAACCAAAAACTGCAAGTAGCCAAAATGAAACAAAAATCAAGTACTAAGCAAACATAGCCCAGATCACTCAAGATTTAACAGCCAATATAAAAAAAAAATTGAGGATTTTAAATACAATATTCTAAAAAGCAAAAGATATCGGTTTACAACAAGGATCACTTACCTAACAAGAATAAAAATATCCTATACCATGAAAATGAATTTGTAATGAAATAGAGGATTTCTGAGCATTCCTTATGAAAGATCATCATAGACTAGAAAATCTGACATTCACATACAACTACAAGAGTCTAAACAGTAATGAAATATTTATATTCTTATTTGGAGAGATAATGTAAACTCTTTCACAACCATGAAAGTATCAGGGGTAATTAAATAATACAGAGGACCTGGGAGATATTTTGTTGTATTTTAATTGTCTTAAAAGAAGAAAGGAAAGGCAAATGAATAACTTGAGGAGAAAGAGAAAAAGAAGCCTGGAGAAAATGATCGCACAAAATTTGTGTGTGATCTATATACATAGACAACTAAATAAAAGAGGAAGAAAGATTCTGGAGAGAATGTGATATGAATATAACTTTCATATGAAATGGTCAAAGAAAGATATAATAGGACTCACAGAAACGAAAAGTACCAAAACACATTTCACTCAACAGGGAAACAACAGAGTAGGAGAAGTTGAAGTAAGAAAGAGGGCAGAATTAGGGAAGGATTCATTAGATGCAAAAATACACTGTAAAAAAAGTAAGTATTTATGACTGGGGTTTGGAGTCTCTTATTTTTCATGTACATGATGGTCATTGCAAAAACTGACCATGCATTAGGACATAAAACTTCACAAACAAATACAAAAAAGTAGTAATGTTAAATATATCTGTGGCTGACCACAATGCCCCCACCAATAATCTATTAAGTAAAGGACTATTGGAAGAAAGATTAAAGAGAGAGACTAAATAGCTCAATCCTAAAGAATATGTAATTTTTTTAAATCATAAAAAGAATGAATAATTTTATTACAGATTATAACAACCATGAGACAATATTCCACATTTTTGTAGATGTATCCAAGAAAATTCTTAAGGGAAAATGTATATCTCTAAACACTTTCATCAACCAAATAAAGAAAAAAATGGAACAACAAGCTGGGCATGTAATTAAAAAAGCATATAGGAAATCAACAAATTAAAAAACAAATGACAAAATATACCCTGAAAATCAAGGAAGAGATGAAAATATTGAAAATAAAAGAAAATTATTGAATTACTAAATAAAACATAAAAATGAACAAAATATATAAAACAGGCAGTTTGATTAAAAAGAATGAAGCAGAAAACCAAATTACCAGAATAAAAAATTAAAAGAAGGTTAACTAACAGCAAATGAAGACATAGTTAAGGAAATTATTAGAAACTCTTTCATAATTGTCAACAAAACTGAGAACCTCAACAATGTCTTATAATATAAGCATTATCCCAGTTAAAGGAATGAAAAAATAGTGACCTTATCCCAATTTGGGGAGAAGGGAAGAAATTAAATAAGTCACAAATAAGCTCTAGAAAAAAAAATACAGCCTCGGGATCAAATGAATTTAGTCCTAAATTCTAGCAAAACTTAAAAGAAAAATTATTTTCAACATTGATTGAACTGTTTATAAACATAGGGAATGGAAACGTTCTAACACAATGTTATTCTTCAATCATTTCAGTTGAAACCAACTCTTCAGGATCCCATTTGGGATTTTCTTGGTGAAGATACTGGAGTGGTTTGCCATTTTTTCTCCAGCTCATTTTACAGGTGAGGAAACTGAAGCCGAGTTAAGTAACTTGCCCAGTCTCATAGCTAGTGTTTGAGGCCAGGTTTGTATACAGAGAGGTGAGTCTTTCTGACTCCAGTCTTGACAGTCTATTCAGTGCAAGACCTACCTGCTCACCTAACAAATTAATTATGTGCTATAAATGTGGTCTTGATTCTTAAACCTGGGAAAATCAAACTAGATTAAAAAACAAACAAAAAACAAACTATAGATTCATGTTTCCAGTGAACACTGACAGAAAACTGTTAAAGAAAATATTAGCAAAGAGAATACAGCAACAAAGTTCAAGGAGAGAATACATAGAACAGCATAACTCAAGGATTATGACATTATAATCAGACTGGATCTATTCTAAGAATTCAGGGTTGGCTTAGTTATTAGGAAAATAATCAAGAAAAAAGACTACATTAATATCAAGAACAACAAATATAAATTTATTATATCAGTAGGTGTAAGAAAATGGTTTTGACAAAATAAGACGCCTCTTCCAGTTTAAAAAAAATAAAAACAGGAAGAAATAGAATTTTCCTTAATAAGTTCAATAGTATCTGAATAAAATATAAGCCAGAATTTCACATACTAGGTATAAACTAGAGGTATTTCCAATATGATCAGGCACATCACTATTATTGATTTACTTCTCAAAATAATAACTTTAGCATAAAGACAACAAAAACAAAATTAATGAATAAACATTGGCAAAGAGAAAATTAAAATTATCTTTTTTTCTGAAAATCTATTTAGAAATAGAGGAGGATGAAATATGTATAATGTTGTGTTGTACTGTCTTGTTTTTTCTTCATTTTCTCTGAAGGGGTAGATGTGCTAAAAATGATTTATTGATTTCTTGAAACATTTAGTCAGGCTGATTGATGGTGGATTAACAATGCCTTGGGAGGAGGAAACTTTTTCTCCCCATCCTTCAAGTACTGTCATCTCATAATTGTAACTCATGACTCAGATAGCCAAGTTCTAGGTTTATGTGAGCCATGTTCAATTTTGGGAGTGGTCTAACTTTTTTGATTCATTTTGCCCACTTAAGAGTTTACTCTAGGAATTTTAAAGTATAATTTATATCAAAAACTCAACAGATGCTATCAATGGGATCTCAACTCCTCTAAAAATACTCAAAGAAAGTAATAAAGCATTCGTTTTGGGACAATCTTAATTCGATCCCACACTAAATGTGAAATATCATAAAGCAGTCACAGAATCACATAAGTTTATATATGTTTGCCCAACAGATTTATGACACTACTACAAAATGGTTTAAATTCTAAACCAAAGAGAAATTGAGCTTATAGTAGAGGCAACTTCTTGACAATCTGGAAAGGTCCTTCAGCCCAGAGTTCCTTACTGCCTTCCAACTTTATAGTTTGACCCCAAAGGCTTGA
Organism: Sminthopsis crassicaudata; assembly: GCF_048593235.1. Taxonomy (NCBI): domain Eukaryota; kingdom Metazoa; phylum Chordata; class Mammalia; order Dasyuromorphia; family Dasyuridae; genus Sminthopsis; species Sminthopsis crassicaudata. The sequence goes on along the minus strand of NC_133619.1, from coordinate 273,080,732 downwards.
CTTCAATACAAAACCCCAAAACTTTGTAATAAATAAGATTTTAATTGCTAAATATCAGTGCTAAAAGACACACATTCCAGTTATCTATTTTGCAGTGGTCCTATGCATTCCAGAGACCCACATCTACTCCAGGGGTGCCTGTAAGTCTCCATTTTTATAGTATCACATTAAGGGCTTAGAACCTATCTTCCAGAAAAGAAACATACTGAGCACAATTATGAATGCAATCTCCCTTTCACATCAGTTCTGAACTATCTCAATAACTCGCTGTAATAACAGAAGGCAAAGTTTTTGCAACTCTCTCCCTTGTTACTCTTCCAACTGTGGGTCCATAATAAGCCTTAATCTTCAGTATAATAACTCTTACTCTTGCTCCATAAAACTGGGGGTCATTCTTTCAATCAACAAGCAATACACATTTATTAAGCATTTACTTTGTGTCAGGCACTGTGCTAAATAGTGAAGATTCAAAGAAAGGCAAAAGGTAGTCCTTGCCCTCAAGGAACCTATAATTTTTTTCCCAATTTTTTTTAAATTTTATAATTATAGCTTTTTATTGACAATACATATGCATAGGTAATTTTTTACATTATTTTTTGTACTCCCTTCTGTTCCGAATTTTTCCCCTCCTTCCCTCCACCCTCTCTCCTAGATGGCATGCATTCCCATACATATTAAATATGTTATAATATATCCTAGGTACAATATATGCATGCAGAACCGAATTTTGTTGTTGTTGTTGCAAATCTAGAAGGTAAAAATAATCTGGGGAGAAAAAGAAAAAATGCTAACAGTTTACACTCATTTCCCAGTGTTCCTTTTCTGGGTGTAGCTGATTCTGTCCGTCATTGATCAATTGGAATTGGATTAGCTCTTCTCTATGTTGAAGATATCCACTTCCATCAGAATACATCCTCATACAGTATCATTGTTGAAGTGTATAATGATCCCCTAGTTCTGCTCGTTTCACTCAGCATCAGTTGATGTAAGTCTCTCCAAGCCTCTCTGTATTTCTCCTGTTGGTCATTTCTTACAGAACAATAATATTTCATAACATTCATATACCATAATTTACCCAACCATTCTCCAATTGATGGACATCCATTCATCTTCCAGCTTCTAGACACTATGAAAAGGGCTGCCACAAACATTTTGGCACATACAGGTTCCTTTCCCTTCTTTAGTATTTCCTTGGGATATAAGCCCAGTAGTAGCACTGCTGGATCAAAGGGTATGCACATGTTGATAATTTTTTGGGCATAATTCCAGATTGCTCTCCAGAATGGTTGGATTCTTTCACAACTCCACCAACAATGCATCAGTGTCCCAGTTTTTCCACATCCCCTCCAACATTCATCATTATTTGTAACTGTCATTTTAGCCAATCTGACAGGTGTGTAGTGGTATCTCAAAGTTGTCTTAATTTGCATTTCTCTGATCAATAGTGATTTGGAATACTCTTTCATATGAGTGGAAATAGTTTCAATTTCATCATCTGAAAATTGTTCATATCCTTTGACCATTTATCAATTGGAGAATGGCTTGATTTCTTATAAATTAGAGTCAATTCTCTGTATATTTTGGAGATGAGGCCTTTATCAGAACCTTTAACTGTAAAAATGTTTTCCCAATTTGTTACTTCCCTTCTAATCTTGTTTGCATTAGTTTTGTTTGTACAAAAGGTTTTTAATTTGATGTAATCAAAATTTTCTATTTTGTGATCAATAATGATCTCTAGTTCTCCTTTGGTCACAAATTCCTTCCTCCTCCACAAGTTTGAGAGGTAAACTATCCTATGTTCCTCTAATTTATTTATGATCTCAATCTTTATGCCTAAGTCATGGACCCATTTTGATCTTATCTTAGTATGTGTTGTTAAATGTGGGTTCATGCCTAGTTTCTACCATACTAATTTCCAGTTTTCCCAGCAGTTTTTGTCAAATAATGAATTCTTATCCCAAAATTTGGGATCTTTGGGTTTCTCAAACACTAGATTGCTATTTTTATTCAATATCTTGCCCTGTGAACCTAACCTATTCCACCGATCAACTAGTCTATTTCTTAGCCAATACCAAATGTTTTTGGTGACTGCTGCTTTATAATATAATTCTAGATCAGGTACAGCTAGGCCACCTTCATTTGATTTTTTTTTTTCATTACTTCCCTTGAAATTCTCAACTTTTTGTTCTTCCATATGAATTCTGTTGTTATTTTTTCTAGGTCATTAAAATAGTTTCTTAGGAGTCTGGTTGGTATAGCACTGAATAAATAAATTAGTTTAGGGAGTATTGTCATCTTGATTATATTCACTCCGCCTATCCAAGAGCACTGAATGTCTTTCCAATTATTTAAATCTGACTTTATTTTTGTGGCAAGTGTTTCGTAATTTTGCTCATATAATTCCTGACTCTCCTTTGGTAGATATATTCCCAAATATTTTATACTATCGACCATTATTTTGAATGGAATTTCTCTTTGTATCTCTTGCTGTTGGATTGTGTTGGCAATGTATAAAAATGATGAGGATTTATGTGGCTTTATTTTGTATCCTGCAACTTTGCTAAAGTTCTGAATTTTTTTTAATAGCTTTTTAGCAGAGTCTTTGGGGTTCTCTAAGTATACCATCATGTCATCTGCAAAGAGTGATAGTTTGATTTCCTCATTACCTACTCTACTTCCTTGAATCTCTTTCTTGGCTCTTATTGCCGAGGCTAGCATTTGTAGTACAATATTGAATAGTAATGGTGATAGATCTTACTGGGAAAGGTTCCAGTTTATCGCCATTACATATGATGTTTACTGATGATTTTAAATATATGCTCCTTATTATTTATTATTTTAAGGAATAGTCCATTAGGAACTTATAATCTAATGGGGAAACAGCATGGCAACAAATATAAACAAAGGAAGCTGTGCTATTGTCTCTTCATGGCTGTCATTTGTAGAGATAAGAAAGTGGGTGGTTTATGCCTGGAATGATAAGCTTACATCTTTTCCTTCTCTCTCCCTGCAGTGAATAAAGTCTCTTCTAAGATTTCTGATTAGTACTCAGAACTCTTAGGAGTTTTCTGCAAAAAAGAAGGTATAGCATTCCAGTGGAGACTTCCTTTTATAAGCCTAGCCTTCAATTCATTAATAGCCCAAGTCAATTAATTCAATCCTTAACTACTGAAACTCAATCAGTAACCTCAATGAGGTATGAATTGGTCAACAAGTGTCTAGCCCTAGGTGGTATCCTTAATAAGGTGCCAAATCAATTAATTAGCAAGTGTTTATTAAGCACTGAGAATGTGATTAGACACTTTTCTAATAACTAGGACTATAAAAATAAAAGTGAAATAGTTCTTGCCCTAATAATTGAACATTATGATGGAGAACACACACACACATGCATTCACCATACATATACACAGAGTATAAAGTGATCCAGAACAGAAATGTATCAATAGCTAAGTAAATCAAAAAGGTTTCATATACATGGTAGCATGGGGAATTAAATCTTATTATTTCCTATTTATCCCATGTATTTGCTTTGTACAAATCTGTTTTATATATTCTCTTCCTCATTAAATTGTAAGCCTCTTCACAACAGGGACTTCCTTTTGCCTATCTTTGTATCTCCAGTGTTTAGTACAGTGCCTAGCACGTAGTAGTAGACCCTTAATAGACCTTAAAAATAGGAATGTTACGGAATATTATGTTACGGAATATTATTGTTCTGTAAGAAATGACCAGCAGGATGATTTCAGAAAGGCCTGGAGAGACTTACATGAACTGATGCTGAGTGAAACGAGCAGGACACAGGAAATCATTATATACTTCAACAACAGTACTATATGATGATCAATTCTGAGGGACATAGCTCTCTTCTACAATGAGTTGAACCAAATCAGTTCCATTTGTTCAATAATGAATATAACCAGCTACATCCGGTGAAAGAACTCTGGGAAATGAGTGTGAACCACTATATAGCATTTCCTTCTGTTTTTTTCCACTTGCATTTTTGATTTTCTTCACAGGGTAATTGTACATTATTTCAAAGTCCTATTCTTATTGTGCAGCAAAATAACTGTATGGATATGTATACATATATTGTGTTTAACATATACTTCAACATATTTAACATGTATTGGTCTACCTGCCATTTGTGGGGGAGGGGAAAGAGGGGAAAAATTGGAACAAATGATTTTGTAATTGTCAATGCTGAAAAATTACCCATGCATGTATATAAAGGGCTAGAACTGAGCAGATGCAAGGTAACCTAGCTTGTAAGGCTAATTACCAATTGGACAATTCTCTATTATCATTTGCTTGGAGAATGACCCTCCCCAACTATACTGTACTGGATCGGTGGGTGTGGACAAAGAAGGAAAAGAGAGAGATGAGAGGGTGGAGTAGGACAGGCAGAATCATTCTTTTGGCATTGGAGAGAGAGGAAGGAGATGTTGAGATTGCTAGATCTAATCCCCTGACTGGGACCCCAAAAGACCAAGAATAAAGATTTTTGCTTATCCTGACTCCAGCTGATTCTAAGATATCCAGGGTCACAGCACATATATCTTGTAAATAGTGTTTTTGAGAGCATTTGTAAGTAAAGGTATGATACTCTTTGGGAACAAAGGGAGGAAAGAAGGTAAGGAAGGAAAGAAGGAAGGAAGGAAGGAAGGAAGAAAGAAAGGGTTTTCCTCCCCTAGATTCATTTAAAAAGGGATTCCTTCATTCCTGAAGAGGGCTATGACATCAGGGTGTGATACTATGTCATTCAAGTGAATTAGATACACCTAGAAGGCACATCTGACAGAGTGTTAGACTCGGGGAGACCTGAGTTCAAACTAACCTTAGACTCTTAGTAGCTGTGTGATTCTGGGCAAGTCACTTATTCTGCCTGTTTCATTTTTTATTTATAAACAAAGGATAATAATTGAGAGTTATTTTGAAGATAAAATAATTTTTATAAGTGCTTTATAAATATTAAAGCACTATATGGGCTAGTAGTAGTAGGATTTTGCTTATCCATTTTGCTACTTTCTTTTGTATTATTGGATTGTTTAGTCCATTCATACTTATAATTATGAGTTTTTTCAATATGCACCTCATCTTTATTTCTTTTAAAATGAATTTTAAACTATTTCTACTTTTAATTTAATATTTTGTCCTTTCAATTAATTTTTAATTCCTTTGATGAAGCCCTATTCGAATAGGATCTCTTCCACACTACTATTATCTTAAAATTTTGCTTTTTTTTTTTTTTTTAATATCAATTTCTTTTGTTTTCCCCCTTTTTTCCCTACTCTCGATTAAGTAGTAAACTCAAAATTCCCCCTCTTTTTCCTCCAACATTTATGTCTTATTAGTTTCTTTCTCTGTGCCTTTTTTCAACTATTTCTTTGTTTTATTTCCTTTATTAATTTTCTTTCTTATTTTTCTATTCTGAACTTATATTCTGTTTGATGTCTTTCTACTTTAGTTTTCTAAATCATAAAATGGGAATAATAATACTATCTACCTCACAGGATTGTTGACAGCAAATAAGATAATATTTTTAAAAGTGCTTAGCACAGTGCCTTGCACAAAGGCACTGTATCTATCTATCTATCTATCTATCTATCTATCTATCTATCTATCTATCTATCTATCTATCTAATCTATACCTTTCCTTCTATTCTTGAACTTTAGTACTTGGAGTACTAAAATATAGTATTGTTCTTATGTTTGAACTTTATTCCATGCACTGGTAAACATATGCTTTCCTCTTTAACAAATTATTGAATGTCAATATTCTGACATTTTTGGTTTCAGCAGGTTCTCAAATGTATAAAAACACAAAAAAATATCAGCCTTGATCCCCCAAAAAGATGTTGTTGATGAAAAGGATGGGAGTAATGGTGACGATCATGATAGTAATTGGACATATTCAAGAATACTCTGGATTCACCATTAGGGAAAGGCTTGCAGGATCTCTCTTAGACATCATTATCAGGTTTTCAAGAGTATGCTGAAGTCCTCATAGGTCTAAGCAGCTGTGCAAAATTAATAACTTATACATTTCTGTTTTTTCCTGTTTAATTTACTGTTTAATTATTGATGGCTAGTATGACCTCAGAGGCTACTATGCTAGTACAGTAACCAAAATACAAACTCAGAAATCCTCGACCTTTAGAGGTCTCTTTTCTGGAGATAGGAAACTCAGTACGTATTTATATTTTTGTTTTCATGAGTCTTCCTTTTGCATTCAAGGATGTTTCTTGATTAAATAGGGGCAGAAAATTTGGCTAATACTAGCTTCCCAGGAACTTATCATAATATAAGGTGAGTAGAAATGGCAATTTCTACTTTGTGAGGGATGTTTTCCAATTATCAGGGCTTAATCCCATTCATGCCCCTGCTTTTCTTTTCTTTTTACTAGACACTAGACAGATCGTGTTGGTGTTTTACTCACCATCTTTGGCACAGAGGGGAAACACTCTGTAATAATATTGAATGAGCCAATATTCAAGGAAAATTTTATAAGCCAATATAGGCAAATTGGAGGAATATTTAAAGCAGAATTTTAAAGAGCAAGCACACCACAGACTACAAATTTAAGAACCCAATTCAAGATCATAGATTTATATTGAAGAACTTTTTAAAAGCATCTAGATTAAACCCTATCATTTCATTGATGAGGAGACTATTATTCAAATAGTTAGGGAGTTTGCCCAAGGTCTCTTAAGTAATATTAATAAGAGGTAATAAGTTCAAAACAAGGCCCTTTACCCTTCAAAAAGTTATATACTTATTGTGTGATGTTGCCAATTCTCCAAACATTTTTGGTGATACTAATAAGGAGCAACTAGGTGCCTCAGTGGATGGACTACTGGGTCTGGATTCAAAAAGACTCCTTGAATTCAATATGGCCTCAAACATTTACTATCTGTGTGACCTTGGACAAATCATTTAGTCTTGTTTGCCTCAATTACTTCATATATAAAATGACCTGGAGAAGAAAATAGTAAACCACTCCATTATCTTTGCCAGGAGAATTCCAAATGGGGGTCACAAAGAATTGGACACGACTGAAAAAGAACTAAACAACAAAATCAATCAATACATTATTTATTTATTCATTAAATATATCAAGACATGGACTCTAAAGACAATTACCAAAGAGATTCTTCCAAAATGGTAACCTCATTGTAATAATCACTAAGGTGATGACTTTAGATGATAGCATCTTTCTGAGTTCATAAGTTCTGGCATGTTTGTTCAAATAGTCTCATTACCTTGTATGATAAATTGAGGATTGAGACTGAAAGCTTCTATCTGAGAATATATTGTGGCCTATATTTTTGCCTGCATGGAATCTCCCTTCATAAACTTCACAAACTCAATATTTTATAGATTTTCTTGAATGTTAAAGAAGTTGAATAACTAGTTGATAATCGTACAGCAAGTAGTGGTTAAATGTGGGATTTGAACTTGTTTTCTTTCTCTAGGTATTATTAAAGTCCATAGTGGACAAGTAGTTTATATATTCAGACCTTATGAATTTGTGCAGTATCTCTACATAGATTTTAGAACATGTGTGGATATTCTGCACCTAGTTCTGATTTTGTAATTCCAGGTGAAGAAAATCTTTCTTGAATGGTTTTGTATCCAGATCTCTCCAGAATTTATCCAAAAAATATTAGTTGGCAGGTCCTTATTTTCTTCGGGTGAATTCTTCTTGTCTTGTGGCATTTTGGTGAGAGAAAAGAGACAAGGCTATAAGAGTAACAATAAGGGGCCTTTTAAATCTAAGGTTGGTGTCTGGCCATGAATAGGGGCCTTGATTCATTGCCTTAGTATTTATTCTTTTATTTTAGATGAACTAGTACAAGAGGTATGATCTTGAGAGTTTCAGAGGATAAGAGAAATGAATCACTAATACATTTAGGATTTCAATCTTTATTGGGTTTTACAGCTAGGTGGTTCAGCTTTAAGGTCATGGAAAGGGAAATAACCTTTGGAATCCAGCACAATGCAAGATGGGATAAGGATTCATCCAACATTAGTGATATTTTTACATGAACTTGGTGGAACCAATGTTTTGTTATTGTACTAAATCTGAGCCTACTCTCCTCTGAAGTTTAGGTGATGATATAAGGAACAATGTTCCTTCAAGGTATGGGGAGTAAATGTTTGTTCTTCTGTTCTTGCTTTTTTCTTCAAAATAAATATTCCTTTGTAAATGCTAATTGATATGAATTATTTAAGGAAACTGGAATGCTAATCATTAATTGTTAGCAATCTGGGGAACACACCAGAATGGAGGGTTAAGCTGGTAATATTTGGGAAAAATACTCCCAGCCCCTCAAGAATTCTCCCCAGGACTTCAGAGGGAATCCTTACTTCTTTAGAATATTCATTACTACTCAGTCCATGATACCATGGTTCATTTCTTCCATCAATAAACACATTTAATACTGCTCTCCAAAAGTTCTAAAATAGTTAAGAAAAATCCTGATGGATACAATTGTTATATCACATATCTTTGGCATCTTTTCTTTCATTCTGATACTGTATATTCTTTTATTAAGTTATACGATTTTACATGTTGAGTTTATTTTTTGTTGGGTTTATTTTTAAAAATGAAGACATTATTACCTTAGGGAAGAAACCAATGATAGTGTTGCTTTCAAAATACAATCTAGACACAGACTGAATAAATTCTGACATCTTCTGTATTTCCACAGTGAAATTTTTGGGAATACATTTATTTTCTAAACTTGTCATAGATAGAAAAAAAACAATTTTAATTGGCATCTTAGGGTAAGTTCTAAAGCAAACTGGAGAGAAAGCAAATAAAATCAGCTATGAGGCAGAAGGACATGATTTTTCATTCTGTCAAGTGTTTGGATAGAATTGCTTTATTTCATCAATGAGTCAACAAATCAGGATAATGAAATAAATCTGCTTATTTTCTCTTGAAAAATATATTTGTTCTTTTCACTACAAAGGCATATTTGAAAAAAAAAAACATTTCCTTTGAAATTCTCAATGCCACAATTGTTGGAAGAACATTTATAAACTCTTATAATAATCATAAAAGTGAAAGTTTCATGAAAGTACCAGAGGAAGGCTTTTCCACTCTATGACATTTTGTGTCATCTTCTTCATGGATCCACTAAGAGACTAAGCATCTCTTGCTGCTTAAACATTAGCATCTTTCTAATGAGGAAGTCCCAAGTATATTTTCAGCTCTATACTTATATTTGAATTAGTTAGAAAGCAAATAGCAAATAAATGCATTCATTCTGTATTTCCAGACTGATATCCTTTCTCTTCCAGAGGGATACAGTAGAAAATTCTTTTAAAAATATTTTATTTCTTAGTTATGGAACAAAAAAAGCATTTCTATGACATGATATAACTAAAAAAGATAACTGCACATGAAACTGCAAATCTACTATGTATAGGCTGCTATTCCTCTTAAATATACAACAAAGTTATTGTATAAATTTCTTTTTCCTATTTTTCTTTTTCTTCTCTTCTTGCCCTAGAGGGAAGAAAGGCCTTCTTCCTAGAGATGGCTATCATTAGACACAAATATACATATTTCTGTTTATCAGCTTTTTTCTAGATTCAGATAGCATCTTTCTTCATAATGTCTTTTATATTTAATTTTGATATTTATAATAATCAAAATAACTTCAAATACAGGTCTCATATCTAATATGTAAAGAAATTTGTCAAATCTATAAGAAATTAAGTCACTCCCCAACTGATAGTCAAAGGATATGAACAGGCAACTTTCCAATGAAGAAATCAAAATAATTGATAGTCATAAGAAAAATGCTTAAAATTTTTTTCAAAGAAGAATCCTATGATATTTAGAGATTTAGAAAATGAGAGATGTCAAAAATATCTTAGCTTAAAGAAGAGAATATTATGTTTAAAGAAGGTACCCTGGGTTATCATAGCAGTATAAGTGACTTGCTGCTGCTGCTGCTATTGGGTTTTTTCTCTCTTTCTTATTTATGTCTTCTTCTGGGAGCTACAATTTAGGGAAGACTTGGAAAAGCTGAAGTGATTACAGAGGAGCCTGATTGAGATGGTAAAGGGACTTTAAACTGTGCCACATGAGAATGGGTTCAATATTGCTTATATTCATCCTAGAGAAGAGAAAAGTTAAGGGGACAATCCATTATGCCAAAAATAATCTGTACATGACTGATTATATTACTCCTTGCTAAAAAAACATTTCATGATTTCCTATCTGACTATGAAATAATCTATAAGCTTCTTAGCTTAGAGTTTAAGGAAGATCCTTTACTATCTCATTTCAAATCAACCTTATTTAATATTATTCTACTTCTTAAGCATTATATGCCATCCAATTTGTACAACTAAATAACCCCACCTGTTAAAACCTTGCTTTTCCTTCAAGGACGTGCTTAAGTATCAGCACCACTATGAAGCTTTCCTTAGTTCTTCAGCCCTATAGGTGATTGTTCTTATCTCAAATATTTGTGTAGGACATTATCTGCTGCTTTCCTTTGTCCGATTTTTCCCCAAGTCATATTTGTGGGTCGTATATGTTTCCCTGATCCCTTAGCCAAAAAAAAACTCCTTGAGGTTAGGAACAATATTTTATTCTTATTTTTTTTAATTCACATATCCTCAGGAATTAGTCGGTGCTTCACACAATGTAAATGTTTAATATATATTTGATGAATGTAATAGAATGTTAACCATTTGAGAAACCACAAAATAATGAAAATTATCCAAATATATAACACAAAGTAAATTATAAACCTTCAAAAATTATAAGCACTAAGAAGAAGACCAGTTTGGTTAATTCTACAGTAAAGTATCATAGAGTAAAAAACATTCAAAATTCCAGTAATGGCTGACATTTACACAGTCCTTTTAAGATTTGCAAAATTCTTTATATACATTGTTTCATTTACACCCAGCAACAGGATTGTGAGATAGGTACCATAAGTACAATTCCATCATTTTCAAGCTTTATATGCTTTTTAATGGTGATACCTCACTTGCTCATGTTCTCACAAAATAGCTTTGGAGGTTGGAATCCAGTATTTCTTGATACTAAGGACAGTAGCCATTCTACTTTCAAAGAAATGAAATGGAGAGACATCTAGTGGTGGAGTTACAAGACCTGTATTCCAGTTATGCCTTTGCATAACTGCCTTAGCTGTGGAATTCTGGAAATGTTCCCTCTCTGATCTGATAACTTGTCAAAGTGCTCTCAGTTATGCAACTTTTATCTCTCTGTGATTCTTAGTGACAATTGACAAGCTGTAATTTCCTTTTGTTTCCCCCTCAGGAGTATTTTGTTTTTCCAAATACATGTAAAGATAGTTTTCAACTATCTTTTTTTTTAGTTTTTTAATTTTTAATTTTTTATAAGACTTGTTTGTTAAGTTCTTACTAAGTGCTAATGAGATAATGAGATATTAGATTCTTACTAAGTGCTAAGTCAGTACTTAACAATTCTCTAGTTCTGGTCTTTACTAGGAGTTCAACCCCTTTGAATTCCTGGGTAATATGTAAGAGCTAGCATGATACCAAATAATTCATTCTGTTGAGTGGACTGAAAAGGAGTCCTGACTACTCTCTTTATGGTTAAATCATGAGAGTATATAGCACAAATATTTTCTTTGGAGGCATCTGTAAAGATTGTTGGTCCTTTAAGAGGAACTTTAGAAACCTTTTCTTCAAAAATCCATCGCCAATTATGTAGTAGCTGGGTTATCTTTAATGGAGATCCATGTGCAAAATTTGGAGTGGCGGCCAATAAAATTTGCCATTCTGGGATGGTCTCACAGCATACATTAATTTGTGCGTTAGTATAGAATGTGTATATTTTTTCAGGACTTATTCCAGATAATTGTATTACTCTCTTAATAGCCTTTAATAAAATCCTAGCCACAAGCACTGGGTAAGGAGTAAGTCTTTGTTCTGGTTGTGCTGGGAGGTTCACCCACTCAATCACACTGTCTCCTTGATGAAGGGCTGCTATGGGTGCCTCTTTTGTAGCAAAAACTGATATTTCCAAGGGTTTTTGAGTGACTCTTTCAACCACATTGGATAAAGCCAGTTCAACTTCTCTCAAAGCCTCTTGTGCTTCTTTTGTAAGCTGGCGTGGTGAATTTAAAGCACTGTCTCCCCTTAAAATGTCATATAGAGGTTGTAGTTGATTGGTAGTTAAGCCTAACACTGGACGCATCCATTGGATATCTCCTATTAATTTTTGGAAATCATTTAAGGTGTTCAACTTCTCTGTTCTTAAAGAAAGCTTTTGTACTGTGAGTGTCTTACTTCATATCCTAAATATTGAAAAGGAGCATGTCTTTGAATTTTTTCTGTAGCTATATGCTACATGCTATATGCTATATATTAGTGTTTCCATGGTCTTTTGTAGACATGCTTCTAACATTTGTTCCTCAGGTGCACATACCAAAATATCATCCATATAATGTAACAATATTACTTTTGGAAAGGCTTTTCTTACTGGAGCAAGAGCAGCTGCAACATACATTTGGCACATAGTAGGGCTGTTTTTCATTCCCTGTGGCAAAACTGTCCATTCATATCTTTTAGAAGGCTCAGCCAAATTAACACTAGGCACTGAAAAAGCAAATCTTTTCATATCCTCCTTATCTAGAGGGATAGAATAGAAACAATCCTTAATGTCTATAACCCATAGAGGCCATTCTCTTGGCAACTGAGTAGGAGATGGAAGTCCAGGCTGAAGAGTTCCCATAGTTTCCATCTGTTCATTTACTCTTCTTAGATCAGTTAACATCCTCCATTTCCCAGATTTCTTTTTCACCACAAATACTGGGGAATTCCAAGGACTTAGAGAAGGCTGCAAGTGTCCTTGGTCAAGTTGTTCGTTCACTATGTCTAATAAGGCCTGACTTTTATCACTTCTTAAGGGCCACTGTTCTACCCACACTGGTGAATCAGTCTTCCACTGAATAGGAACCGGTGAAAGTGCAGGTAGGCCTTCAACAGCAGCCCTGCCTAAAAAGCCAGGAATTCAAAGGAGTTGAACTCCTAGTAAAGACCAGAACTAGAGAATTGTTAAGTACTGACTTAGCACTTAGTAAGAACCTAATATCTCATTATCTCATTAGCACTTAGTAAGAACCTAACATCTCCCCCTTTCTTTTGATTTAGAACATAGGGTGGTCATGACCTTGAAACATAAATCCATCCATATGGGAGTCATTATACATAATTACATAGATTACATAAAACACATAGTAACATAGTAACATAGTAACATAACACATGCTAGAAGTATGTAACAAATGACATGATCAAATAATCATAAATTGAGAATTTATAAATGTCCATAAGTCCATTGTCCATTAGTCTCATCTTGTGTTAGGAAATCCAATGATTCCTGCTGATTTTTAAAGTTCTTTAACAGTCTTCTTATTGGGGGCAGCTAGGTGGCACAGTGGATAGAGCACCAACCTTGAATTCAGGAGGACCGGAGTTCAAATCTGGTCTCAGACACTTAACACTTCCTAGCTGTGTGACCCTAGGCAAGTCACTTAACCCCAGCCTCAAAAAAAAAAAAAAAAAAAAAAAAAAAAAAAAAGAACAGTCTTCTTATTAGCCATGTTCTTTCAGTGTCAGATGTTTCTTAGATTTTCTCCTTTGTTTTGAGGTCTTTCTCTTTTTCTGTCTCTCTCCAGGTGCTTGTTGCCACCCATCTGTTTCCTTCTTCATCTGTTTCCTTCTGTCTGTTAAAATACAAGCAAACCCTCTCTCCCAGGCAGTTAACCTATTTAATTTCCTTCTATTTACCACTTTCTAAATCTCTTCTCATCATCTGGCAATTTTGGAGTTGTTTGCACTGGACACAGCTCTGTTGGTTTAAAAGGCCTGTATTCTCCCCAAGTGTAATCCATTTTTGCAATCTGATTGCCTTTTGGCTGACTTATCAGGTAATCCCTTTCTGCCATGTGATTGCTTTTCTGCTGGTTAATCAAACCAGAGTCCTGACCTTCTAAAGGTTCTTTGGGTGTAACTTCAGCTGCCATCATGCCCCAAGTCTTTTTTGCCTGGGGCCCTGGATCTGGGCCCCTCATCCCGTTTCTCTGAATTAGTCTATACTCTGATGCCCAATGGAGTCCTCTGTTGCATTTTGGACATGGGGTTTTAGGTCTTCTTTCACCCTGTCTTCTCATTGTATCTCCATATTTACACTGAGCTCTTAGATGTCCAATTTTTCCACATTGGAAACATCGACGAATTTCTCTCGAAGTCCCTTGCCAGGAGGGACCCTGTCTTTCCACATTCATTGTAGTCCGGGTGTAAAAAGCATTTGTTCCCACTGTAGCACAGAGTCTTATGATCTCCTTTAAAGGAGCATCTTTGTCTAATCCCCATATAATTCTTTTGCAAATCTCATTGGCATTTTCCTTAGCCAGATATCTGTTCATTATTTCTGTAGCTGCATTTTCTCCAATAGTTCTTTTGACAGCAGTTTGCAAATGTCCCACAAAATCTGCAAAAGGTTCATTGGGACTCTATTTTAGTGAAAACCTCTCCCTGATCTTTCTGTCCAGGGAGGACACCCCAAGCTTTTATTGCAACCTTAGCAATTTGCTCATATATTGTCATGGTATAATTAATCTGTTCTGAATTCTCTCCATACCTACCTTTACCAGCTAAGTGCTCAAAAGTGAATTGTGTGTTAACTCCTATTTGCAAATTGCATCTGACTTGGATTTTACATAATTCATGAAATTCCCCAAGCCATAACAAATTTTCTCCAGTTTCTAAACATGTCCTTGCTATGGATTTCCAATCATTTGGGGTTAGGACTTCATAAGACAAACCATCTAGTAACATTTTAACATAAGCTGATGTAGCCCCATAAAGGGTACAACCTTTTTTCAAATCTTTAATTTTATTCAAATCTAAAGGTGCATATCTTCTCCTTTTTTGACCTATAGAGTCAATATTTTCAATCATAGGATATGCATGTATAAAATCACTTATATGCTGTCCTTCTCTCTTAGCTTTAACCAATGCTTTTTCTAATCTTGTCATGGGCTTAGGCTGCTTCACAGGCAATTCTGTTTGTGTTTCTGCCTCTTTCCCTCCTCCTTTTTGCTCCACCCCTGAAGGGTTAATTGAGGGAGGAGATGGGAAATGCTCCTGTTGCTCAGAATTGTACTTAACTTCATTGTTATCTGATTCATCCTTTTTACCTAGTTTAGTTGACACTTCCCCATTTTGCTCTTTCTTCTCTTCCTTTAGAATAACAATTTTTAAAGCCATTTGGATTAAATTGTAGGTATGAAGTATATCATTGGAAACTGAGTTTAGTTTGGAATTGTAGTATTCACCTAATTGCTTTCCTACTAATTCACATTTATCTAGATCTAATTCTTCTTCCAGAGAAAAACAAGGACATATGACCTTAACAGTTTTTAAAAGTTCAGTAATATTTTCCAAAATTATAATCAATCCTTGGCTTTTCATAACCTTGATGATGCTCTCCAAACATTTTCCTTGAACAGAAGGTGTTTGCCCCATTTCACTATAAGAGATTGCTAGTTTAGCCCTTAACAAGTTAAGTTCCTTATTTATCTATTAGAATGCTCACTTAATCTTTAACAAAGTTTCCTTATTACTCACGGTTCTGGGTCAGAGCGACTGAGATCTGGATGGGAGGCTTTTCCACTGGAATCAGGATGGTGTCTGTCCCTATTCGGGCACCAAATTGTGATGGTCCAGTCTAGCTCCTCTGAAGAGCTCAGAATAAGTCCTTAAATGTGAAGGTCTGGGCTAGCTCCTCTGAAGGACTCAGAATAAGTCCTTGTCAGGATAAGCAAAAGTCCTTGCCCCACATTGTGGACGCCAATTTTTAACGTGCAGTTGCTTCCAGAAGCTGCCGATTGCTCTCTGGGAGGAGATCTGCTGTGTGATTCTTCTTCCTGTAGAGAACCGTTGTCTCCAGACAGTTGCCGCGTCCAGAGAAGTGATTTCCCTTCCTGCAGAGAGCTGCCTCAAGTCTGGTCTAGAGCAGAGACAGAGATGTTAGGTTCTAGGAATTCAAAGGGGTTCAACTCCTAGTAAAGACCAGAACTAGAGAATTGTTAAGTACTGACTTAGCACTTAGTATGAACCTAATATCTCATTATCTCATTAGCACTTAGTAAGAACCTAACAATTGTTTGTTTGTTTGTTTGTTTTTTTTCTTTCTTCCTCCTTTATGGCCCCCCTTCCCCAGGACGAAAGTAATCTGATATAGATTAAACATGTGTAATCTTCTAAAACATATTTCCATATTTGTCATGTTGTGCAAGAAAAACCAGACCAAAATGGGAAAAAATAGGAGAAAGGCAAAGGAAACACGAAAAAAAAAGATGAAAATGTGCTTCAATCCATAGTTCAGTCTCCATAAGTCTCTCTCTAGATGCTGGTGGCATTTTCCATCCCATCTATTGGAATTGTCTTTAATGAATGTGTTATTGAGAAAAGCCAAGTCCATAACAATTGATCATCACATAATTTTGTTATTAATTATAATGTTTCTTTGGTTCTGCTCACTTCACTCAGCATCAGTTCATGTAAGTCTTTCCAGGCTTTTCTGAAATCAGCCTTCTCATCATTTCTTATAGAATAATATGAATATTCTTATAGAACCATTCCATTCATATACTACAACTTATTCAGCCATTCCCCAATTGATGGGCATCCATTCAATTTTCAATTCCTTAAGGCTGTAATTTTCCAATGAAAGAGTTCTCCTGACTTCTTAACCTAGATTATGTAAAATACTTAAAAAACAAGGTTTGAAACACCTAGATGGTGTAGCAGATAAATCTCCGATCATGAATTCAGATCCAAGCATCTACTAGTAGTCTGACCTGTGTGGTATTTAATCTCTGTCTGCCTCAGTTCCACATCTATAAAATGAAGATAATAATAACACCTAATTTTCATTACTGTTTTGAGGATAAAATATTCACAAATTACTTTACAAAACTTTAAGTCCTGGTTATTACTATTATTATTATTTACACTAAAGGCAACAGAATTCAGACTGAATGACTATATGCCTTGCACTGGAATAGTGACTAATATATCTACCACTGTTTTCTGCAAGACAGTCAGAAGTCAGACAATTAAGGGTTCAGATTCTATCTCAGATATCAGCTGTGAGCATGAATAGGTAAATCACTCATCTGAAAATGGAGCTAATAACACTCATGCTCTCTCAGAAAGACCTGAGTTCAAATTCAGCCTCAGATATTTACAAGGTATGCGACTCTGGGCAAGTCACTTAGCCCTGTTTGCCTCAGTTTCCTCATCTGTAAAATGAGCTGGAGAAGGAAATGACAAAACCATCTGAGTATTTCTGCCAAGAAAACTCCAAGTGGGGTTATAAAAAGTCAGACATTATTCAGCAGAAGCAACAAATTCCCTTCTCCTCCTACATGGATGTAAACCAAAACAAACAAAAATAAAATCCAAAAATTTTTGAAAATAACATTAAAGTGAAGCATAGAATCAATAATATAACTGGCCTTTGAGAAGTAGAATCAGCATCTCTTTAAGACTATGCTTTCATTGTACTTAGTTGTTCCAAACCCAGAGTGATTTCCCTTATTGCCAGAAACCTCAAACATTATTGTTTTATCAGCTTCACTCTGTGTGTGCCCTGACCTTCACACACTGAGATAATGTCACTGACTCCTTACAGAAAGGTCATATGCTTTGAAGTTGTTTTTCTCATTTAGGAGTCAGGTTGGTGCTGAGTCACTGAACAATATGCTCAGCTACCAGTAACTGTGAGGTATGTCAGCAGCAACTTTTATTTCAGTGATGACTCCAGTGAATCAATGAAAAAAGTGATTGAAGTGGAATTTAGCAACTAAAATAACTTCCTGAAACAACAGCTGGAATAAGTCCATGTTAAGTCAAATGGAATTTCATAGGATTTCAGATTTTAAAGATTAAGAAATTCAGATTATGCCATGAAAAAAAAAAATGCCTCTACTCAAACTTTACTGTTATCCCTTTTCCTGGCCAAGCTAACAGCTCATGAAAAACCATCCAGCAGCCAGAATGAGTCCTCATTTGCTCTGCTCTGGAAGACTTCTGAGTTTAGTTGTCACCACAGTAGTGGACTGAGATCAGGAGTCTCAGTCCTGCAAGAAGTAGTCCTGCATAAGGCAGGTCTTTTTTCTCCTTCTCCATTTTTCTGTCATTTCTCTGTCTCTCTCTTTCTCTCTCTCTTTCTGCCTCTCTCTGTCTGTCTCTGTCTCTTTCTGTTTCTGTCTCTCTGTCTCTGTCTCTTCCTGTCTCTGTCTCTCTCTCTCTGTCTCTGTCATTCTGAATCATCATGTACATTATAAAACATAAAACAGAAATTTAAAAGAATGAGATAAAATGAAATAAAATTTAATTCTATTATTTTATTATCTGTTTTGTATATATTTTTCATGTACAAAATGATTAGTATGTTAATACATATATTAAAAATACAAATACATATTATATATTTATTTATAATATAATACATACTATATAATAATTATAATATTTATTAGTCATTATATAATATATTATATACAATATAACTATATATGTGTATGTATTATATATTATATAATAATTATATATTATGTAATAATTGTATTATATATCATATACTCATATACAATATAAATTATGTATAATATATAATATTTCTATATATAAACATGTAACATATTATATATATAAAATATTTCTATATATAAATATAATATTTTACATATTATATAATTATAGCATATATTAGTCATTATATATAATATATTACATACAATATAATATAATATATGTAACATATATGAAATACAAATACTATACTAAATATAATACATAATGTATTAAAATGAGTATATCACATATTACAATAAAATATAAATCATATAATATAATAACTATTTACATAAATATTATATATGATGTATTAAATTAATATATTTTGTGCATGTATAATCATAATTATTGCATATATAATTACTGAATAAGTATTTTTATATAAAATGTATAGCACATAACATACATTTCTTTACTGATAGAGTGTAGGATCAAAAAAGTTTGGAGATCATATGGTGGAATGAATACTAGACTTGGGGTCAGAAGAGTTAGGCTTAAAATTCACTTTTGGCACTTAACTTGTGTGACTGTAGATGTAACCAGGTGGCTTATAGGATTTCAGAGTTGGAAAGGACCTTAGATGTCATTCTTGTTTAATTTTAACTTTCTGAATCTTGGTTACCTCATCTATAAAATGGATACAATACTATCTCACAGGATTTCTATGAGGAAAGTAGGTTCTAAATGTTAAAATAATCCATCAATGAGTGTCATTTTACCTCTCAGGATACATGTTGTTCTCTCAGAATTAGAATCATAGAATTTGCAGCAGAAAGGAGGTTTAGCAATCTGGTAAGACATATTATAGAACAAGAGCAGGGAAAAAAATGGTCCATTGTAAAGAAAACTGATGTGGGATTCAACACAACCATATTCTAATTCAGGCTTTTCTTCTAATTTATTGGACATGATACTTTTTGTACTTAATTATCCCCATCTATAAAATAAATAAGTTGTTCTGTTTATCTATCTGCACATATTATGTAAATATATACATATATAACATGTATGTATATACACATATATTTATGCATATATGTATATATATGTATATATATAATGTATATATGTGTATATTTGTATAATCCTTTCCAGTTCTAATATATCACAATTCTATGGGAATATACCAAAAAAAAAAAGTATTCTGTATTACATTGTTTGAATGAAGGATTGCCAAAAGAAATTCTTTAATATTATTCTATGGAGCTCAACTATCACCAGTGTGTGGGGCTAAAGAGCTTATTGGTTGTCATTCCAATGACCATCACAGAATAACAAGAAACAAGAATCATTTATTAAGTGTGCATGCACACATACACAAACACATATATGTTTATACATACATTTAATTATATGCATACATATATTTACATACACACACATATACATAGATACAAGAACTAATGGAAGTACAAAGACAAATGAAAGCAGTCCCTACCATGAAAGAACTTGAATCTCTCGAGGAGAGATGCAACTTTTTTTTGCAACTCAGTAAGCCTATGAATTTAATTAGAAAGGGAGAAAACACTAACAAATAAGGGGATAAAGAAAGTTTTTCTAGTTAAGCCTTGAAGCAAGATAAACATTTTAGGAAGTAGGACATTTTAGACATAGAGAAGAAATTATGCAAATGCAGAGGTAAGAGATAGAACTCACTTCATTCATCTCAGAGAAAGGGTATCATGTTAGAATTATATCTATTTGCCCCCTTTCCCTAATATTGCCAAGCTAGGGGAAATATTTTTAGGTTTAAGACTGAGTTCCTATTTGCTATCTGTTTATGGGTAAAGAGTATTCCAAGGTATTTATCCATCTACTTACCTACCTATTTACTTGTCTGCCTGCCCTTATCTATCTATCTATCTATCTATCTATCTATCTATCTATCTATCTATTTATTCTTTACTTCCAAACTCACTTTCATGCTGCTACCTGAAGCCCTGAGTAATGCTACTTTTTTAGCTTCCTATCCTTTTTCTGGGAGGACTGACGGGTTGAGAAATGAACTCCCCTCAACTCTTTTCTATATAGAGGGTAGAAATCATACTCTCTAAGCTCTCCCCCCTTTATATCCACTGTACTGCCTGGTTTCAGCTTCACAAACAAGATGCCCCAAGACCAGGTACCAAATAGTGTCCCATTTTACCTCCATATCCATATCATTTTACCTGCTGTCTTCCCATTTAAATTATGAGCTTTTTGATGGAGAAACTGCCATTATTAATTGTTAGGATTACTAAGTGAGAACTGAGGTTTTCTGGACAATTACAAGGTGAGAACTCAGGTTGACTTGATAGAGGGGGCAAGCTCATTGGCTGGGGTGGTTCTTCCCAGAAGCCCTTGCATTATCCCACACCCATTCTCTGGGAGGATAAAAGAGATAGCACTGGGCCCAGAGAGCAGATCGGCCTGGAGAAGGATAAGAGCTGGAGAAGATTCAGAGCCAGGATTCAAGAAAAAGACTCTGCATTGCATCAGGCTTGACGGGGCTCTCTGCAGGAAGGGAAGTCACTTCTAAGGACAAGAGTTAACAGCAACTGCCTGGAGACAACGGTTCGTTACAGGAAGAAGAATCTGTCAGAGAGATTTGAGTAGAAGACACAGCAGATCTCTTCCCAGAGAGTGACCCGGCAGCTTCTAGAGACGACAGCTCGCTACATTTGGCGTCCACACGTGGGGCAAGGACATTTGCTTATCCTGACAAGAAGAGCTAGACCAGACCTTCGCAATTTGGCGCCCAAACAGGGACAGACACAGTCCTGATTCCAGTAGAAAAGCCTCCCATCCAGATCTCAGTCTCTCTGACCCAGAACCGTGAGTAAAGAGGAAACTTTGTTAAAGATTAAGTGAGTGTGCTAATAGATAAATAAGGAACTTAACTTGTTAAGGGCTAAACCAGGAATCTCTTATAGTGAAATGGGGCAAACACCTTCTGTTCAAGGAAAATGTTTAGAGAGCATCATCAAGATTATGAAAAGCCAAGGATTGATTATAATTTTAGAGGAGATTACTGAACTTTTAAGAACTGTGAAGGTTATATGTCCTTCTTTTTCTCTGGAAGAAGAATTGGATCCAGATGAATGGGAATTAGTAGGAAAGCAATTAGGTGAACACTATAATTCCAGGCCAAACTCAATTTCCAAAGATACAATTCATACCTACAATTTAATCCAAATGGCTTTAAAAAATGTTATTCTAAAGGAAGAGATGAAGGAGCAAAATGGGGAGGTGTCAACTAAACTAGGTGAAAAGGATGAATCAGATAACAATGAAGTTAAGTACAATTCTGAGCAACAGCAACAGGAGCACCTCCCATCTCCTCCCTCAATTAACCCTTCAAGGGTGGAGCAAGAAGGAAGAGAGGAAGAGGCAGAAACACAAACAGAATTGTCTGTGAAGCAATCTAAGCCTATGACAAGATTAGAAAAAGCATTGGTTAAAGCTAAGAAAGAAGGACAGGATATAAGTGATTTTATACATGCATATCCTGTGATTGAAAATACTGACTCTGTAGGTAAAAAAAGGAGAAGATATGCACCTTTAGATTTGAATAAAATTAAGGATTTGAAAAAAGGTTGTACCCTTTATGGGGCTACATCAGCTTATGTCAAAATGTTACTAGATGGTTTGTCTTATGAAGTCCTAACCCCGAATGATTGGAAATCCATAGCAAGGACATGTCTGGAACCTGGAGAAAATTTATTATGGCTTGCGGAATTTCATGAATTATGTAAAATTCAAGTCAGATGCAATTTGGAAATAGGAGTTAACACACAATTCACTTTTGAGCACTTAGCTGGTGAAGGTCAATATGGAGAGAATTCGGAACAGATTAATTATACCATGACAATATATGAACAAATTGCTAAGGCTGCAATAAAAGCTTGGGGTGTCCTCCCTGGACAGAAAGATCGTGGAGAGGCTTTCACTAAAATACAGCAAGGTCCCAATGAACCTTTTGCAGATTTTGTGGGACGTTTGCAAACTGCTGTCAAAAGAACTATTGGAGAAAATTCAGCTACAGAAATAATGACCAGACATCTGGCTAAGGAAAATGCCAATGAGATTTGCAGAAGAATTATATGGGGATTAGACAAAGATGCTCCTTTAGAGGAGATCATAAGACGCTGTGCTACAGTGGGAACAAATGCTTTTTACACCCGGACAATGATGAATGTGGAGAGACAGGGTCCCTCCTGGCAAGGGCCTTCTAGAGAAACTCGGAGATGTTTTCAATGTGGAAAAATTGGACATCTAAGAGCTCAGTGTAGGTATGGAGATACAGTGAGGAAACAGGGTGAGAGAAGACCTAAAACCCCATGTCCAAAATGCAACAGAGGACTCCATTGGGCATCAGAGTGTAGATTAATTCAGGGAAATGGGATGAGGGGCCCAGGTCCAGGGCCCCAGGCAAAAAAGACTTGGGGCATGATGGCAGCTGATGTTACACCCAAAGAACCTTTAGAAGGCCAGGACTCTGATTTAATCAACCAGCAGAAAAGCAATCACATGGCAGAAAGGGATTACCTGATAAGTGAGTCAAAAGGCAATCAGATTGCAAAAATGGATTACACTTGGGGAGAATATAGGCCTTTTAAACCAACAGGGCTGTGTCCAGTGCAAACAACTCCAATGTAATTGTCAGATGATGAGAAGAGATTTAGAAAGCGGTTAACTGCCTGGGAGAGAGGGTTTGCTTGTATTTCTTCAGCAGGAGAAGGAATCAGATGGGTGCCAACGAGTCATATTCGCCTTGTCCATCAGAGAGAGACAGAAAAAGAGAAAGGCCTCAAAATAAAGGAGAAGATCTAAGAAACATCTGACACTGAAAGAGCATGGATAATAAGAAGACTGTTAAAGAACTTTAAAAACCAGCAGGAATCATTGGACTTCCTCACACAAGATGAGACTAATGGACAATGGACTTATGGACATTTATAAATTTTCAATTTATGATTATGTTATATACTTCTAGCATGTGTTACGTTACTATGTTACTATGTGCTTATGTAATTTATGTAATTATCTGTAATACTTCCCATATTGATGGATTTATGTTTCAAGGTCATGACTGTCCTATGTTCTAAATCAAAAGAAAGGGGGAGATGTTAGGATTACTAAGTGAGAACTGAGGTTTTCTGGACAATTACAAGGTGAGAACTCAGGTTGACTTGATAGAGGGGGCAAGCTCATTGGCTGGGGTGGTTCTTCCCAGAAGCCCTTGCATTATCCCACACCCATTCTCTGGGAGGATAAAAGGGATAGCACTGGGCCCAGAGAGCAGATCGGCCTGGAGAAGGATAA
The DNA here is from genome assembly GCF_048593235.1 of Sminthopsis crassicaudata. Lineage (NCBI taxonomy): Eukaryota > Metazoa > Chordata > Mammalia > Dasyuromorphia > Dasyuridae > Sminthopsis > Sminthopsis crassicaudata. The sequence continues at coordinate 273,056,759 of NC_133619.1, read as the reverse complement.
GAGCTGGAGAAGATTCAGAGCCAGGATTCAAGAAAAAGACTCTGCATTGCATCAGGCTTGACGGGGCTCTCTGCAGGAAGGGAAGTCACTTCTAAGGACAAGAGTTAACAGCAACTGCCTGGAGACAACGGTTCGTTACAGGAAGAAGAATCTGTCAGAGAGATTTGAGTAGAAGACACAGCAGATCTCTTCCCAGAGAGTGACCCGGCAGCTTCTAGAGACGACAGCTCGCTACATTTAATTATATTTTCAGAACTTAGCACAAGGCCTGGCGTATAGTAGGTGTTTAATAAATGTTTATTGGTTATATTGGCTTATATCCAAACTTGACACCCTTCCCACTACATAACAGTTCCACAAAGAACACAAATAATAGCAAATAAAGCCATTATACAAATCAAGAGGAAACAGAAATCAATGACAGTATGCAGAGAGAAATATACCAGACAATATACAGACTAAATGAGACCAAATATTGGGAATGTGATAATTCAGTTGAATTGAGAATCCTAGATTTCAACTACCGAGGAAATTCCCTGAAGTCTCAAGTGAAGTAATCTCTGGATAAGTATATGATTGATGTTTTAACTCCTCTACATCAGCTTTCCAGAGTTTATCTCTTCAGGAACCTCATGGAAATCTGGAATTAAAGCTGGAAGCCAGAAGAACAGGATCTTTCTTCTGTTAAACACTCACCAACTCTGCCCCTAATTCAGGCTCTGAGCATTCAGTAATGAATCTCTACCAATGCTGAGAGTCTTGTGCAAATAAGTTTTGAGCATATCATATATTTTCATATTAAGTTATATTTGTCTTCTACATTAGAGGCAATATGAAACAACTGAAGTGTCAAATAGGTCATGACAATGTCAAACCTGACCACTATGTGACCTTTTCTAAGTATTACTGAACACAAACACTGTCATATAAATTCATGGATTATCTTGAGTAGACATATTGTTTCTTGCCAGTTTGAGAGAGAATTCTGTAATCTTTATAATCTTTAATAATATAAGCATTTTTTTCTTTTTTGGTATGGGGCAGGTCTACAACTTTGGAAAGCATTTGAAAACTAAATTTAAGACTTTGTCAACAACTTACGAGAAAGTTAAGTTAAAGTTAAGGCATTGCCTGTATGACTTTATTGTCATGCTCCCCAAAATATTAGGAAATCAAATTAATGCCTAATGCGAAGCAAAGTCCGATATCTAATTTTATATACATATATATGTGTATATATATATATATATATACATATGTATGTATATATATATATATATATGTGTGTGTGTGTGTGTGTATACGTGTGTGTACGTGTGTGTATTTATGAGAGATAGTACAATAACACTGGTTACATATAGTTGTAACCTCAAACTTCCTTTGACTGTATGTTGTCCTCACCAGGAATTGCCTACTCCCCCAACCAAAACAAAATAAAATCAGAGATTTAGATTAAAAAACCTTCAATATCTATTCAATACCAAATGATTATTTTATGAAATAGAGAAATTATAGGAGATTGCTGAGATATTTACTTCCCTATTGTTCATCCTTTGTTCTCAAAGAGGACCTATGACATCAGGATAATGATGTCTCAACTTGCAACTTGCATTTGAATTGGATATTAGTGAGACAAAACTGATCAATGTAAATAACCTCACTCTTTCTTCCAGAGTTACCCAAATCCAGTGGCAAAACAAAGCTCAGTAAATCTGGCCAAAGCCTGGGATGCAGTGGGTGACCTTGGATTTTCTAAATTAAGGAGCTTGCTAGGTGTATGTCATTTTTCCTCTGTGGAAATGTTTTTGGTTTTGTATCTTATTTGTATTGATGCCTTTTATTTTAATATCATATTTATTTCCAAAGATATTCCTTTCCTTCTCTATCCAGCATGTCACATGGATATATTTTGCAAACTGCCTATGCAAAATATGCATTTGCTAGTGTAACAGGTCCCTGGAGACAATGTTCCCTGTCAGACAAGCTTCTGCCATCTCCCTAGTTAAGCTCTTTTGGAGCCATTAAACTGTGATGTGTTTGAGAAGATAATCTTAAAGAAAAAAAAAAAGACTGAAATCTTTCAAAAGGCGAGACATGTACAAGTGCACTGACAAGAGCCCAAACAATGAATGGGAGTGACCACTACCACAATGATGTGTGGAGGTGAGGATTCCTGTCCCTGCCTCTATATCCAAGCAGTCTCACCCACTAATGTTGCTGTTACTGTTGCTGCTTATACAGAGGTGAGACTCTGGAAAGATACTGTGAGTAAGGACCTCTCAAAGCAACTGTAGAAATACTGTAGCTATCTTTTATTATTTTTTTTAATAAGATCAAAAATGGTCATACTAGTAGAGTTTTCTCCAGAAGCCTCTTCTCGGTTCTCCCTTCCTAGACCTTTTTAAACTTATCTCTGTATCTCTAAATTTCATTTTTCATCTGTCTGTTAATTTACTACCCAACTGCTACATTAAAATTATGTGGTGCTTAACTCATTGCATTACTATATGAAATTTGTTCAAAGAGAGGTGAGAGGGAGAATATCATCAGCTAAGGACAAAGAAAAGACATTCTCTTTCTAATTACAGAGTTTTTTTCTTTTCAGAGTACTTTTATTTTTATTTATTTGTTTGTTCATTTATTGTTTATATAACAATAGCAAAGGTACTTAATTAAGGCAAGGAAATTGCAATTCAGGATAGTGCACAGTACCTGAATACTGGATTGCTTTTCCCCATCCTTTTTTTTTTTTTTTTTTTTTTTTTTTGGCTTATGCAACTTTATTGAAGAAAAATAAATCAATTACTAGCAGATCTATTAGTTGATCACTCATTCATTGACAACTTGAATCTTTTATTCAGTACAACATTAAACAGTATGTTGGAAGATGGATTAACTAATAGTTCCAAGCCTTTTAACAAAATTTAAGTAAGGATTACAAAAGGTTCAAGGACTTATATTGGAATGTAGGATTTTTTGTTTCTAATTCCTATTCTCATAGAACAAGAATAAGTTATTCCTTTATTGACATGCATAAAATAAATCAGCTAAAGAGATTTTATTGATACTTATAATCAAAGCTTCCCAAAAGCAGGGAAACTATTAAACAAATTTGGAATCTCTTCATCCCAAACTAGTTAGCATGTTCTGGAGATAAGAGGGAGCTAGGAAAGAAATGATATATGTTTAACATATATTGGATTATTTGCTGTCTAGGAGAGGGTTGAGGGGACCTGAAGGAGAAAAAAAAATTGGAACACAAGTTTTTTGCTAGGGTGAATGTTGAAAACTAAGCATATGTTTGAAAATAAACAACTTTAAAAAAAGAAAGAAATGATAGTCCTTTGGACAGCTTTCCCTTTCTATAGTTCTATTCAGTAACAATAAACAAAGAACAACAACTACAAAAAACAAAACAAACAAAACTAGCTTTTTCTAGAGGAGAAGAAAATTAAAGGCTGTGACTAAACAAAGGACAGAGTGGTTTAGCACAAAGAGGTTGGGTGCCTGGGAAGGAGTAGCTAATGTCTTCTTCAGCCAAATGCATGCAAATGATGCTCCTATCCCAAGCATATAGATGCTATATATTTCCCAATGAAATAGATAGATGAGAACAAACTATTCCAACAGCCAAGAAGTCAGCTGAAGCAGGCACTGTGGACTCTTGGAGCTTGGTCAAGTATGGAAGATGCCATGCACTGCATCCTGGGCCACCACCAGTCATCTTGACCTTTGTCCTGCCGCTGGACTTGGATGATTCTGGAAGACAGAGAGAGGCTGACAATTCATGCATGAGTTATGACATACCTCTGAGATGCAAAGAGATTTATGTGCATATTGTACCCTGCAATTGATTCTTATACTGATGGAGGTGCCATTATTTTTACTATTTTAAAGAGGAAAGCACTGAGGCTGGATTGTTGTTCTTCCTTCTCAAAGAGAACCAAAATGGCATGTGTTAGAGGCAAGTTACGGCTGTGGCTGATCAGATCAGTACAAACTCAGAATGCTCTGCCACAGGCAGGACACAAGTAGTTGCTATGAACATTTGGAATGGCTTTTCTAACTTTATGCATCTCGCTGTTCTGAGCTGGTTCACTTCTGCTATGCTTATAGAACACAACACATTCTCTGATAAGAGCGCAGCATTCTGGGTGGTCCTGTGCCAGTGTCTCCCATGTCATACAATCAATTCCAAAATTCTTAGGAGAGACCTTGAGAGCGTCCTTGTATTACTTTTTTTCTGACCATGTTATGAGTTTTTACCCTGTGTAAGTTCTCCAAAAATATTTTTTTTTTTTTCGCAAGCACACATTTAGAATTCAAACACTGTGGCCAGTCCAATGGAGATGTGCTCTCTACAGTAGAGTTGAAATGCTTTAGTTTTAGTTCAAGAATGGATCTCAATGCTTGCTATTTTATCCTGCAAGGTGATTTTTTTTTTTTTTTTTTTTTTTTGGCTGAGGCAATTTGGGTCAAGTGACTTGCTCAGGATCACACAGCCAGGAAATATTAAGTGTCTGAGGTCAAATTTGAACTCAGGTCCTCCTGATTTCTGGGCTGGTTCTCTATCCACTGCACCACCTAGCTGCCATCTAGCTGCCCCTCCCCCCAGGTGATTGTCAGAATCGTTTTAAGACTATTCAAATGAAACTAAAGATGAAATCACTAAGGTTTAAAGAAATGTTAAATGACTCTCCCAGGATCACATAGCTAATAAGTGTCTGAAGCATGATTTAAAATCCAGGCAATTCTAACTCCAGCTTCTATCCATTCTACTATTTTGCTTCTATTGAATATTATGTCTAAATAATTAAATCACCTTTGTTCTTACCCATATCCTCCTAGTTATCTTGATGCCTCTATTCAGCTGATTTTATTTTTTGAAGAAAATTAATATAGTTAAATATCAGAGAAAGTCATTCCACACCCAAAATATTTTGTTCTTGAATCATTTCCTTTTTGCTGTTCTTGTCCTGGTTGTCTGAATCTCTATTGTGAATTTTTCCAATTGCATACTTACTTGGTGAGATACCTTAGATTTTAGAATGACTCCATTATTACAAATAGCATCAAGTCTGGCTAATGTATGGAGGTAGGTACTTAGCTTTAACTATGTTTGGGACAAATTTGGGCTCTTGCTTTCTCAGGGAGAAAATGGGGAAAGGAAAAAACCTAGAAGGGAGCTTTGATAATGGAACTGTGGGGTTATGCCTGGGATATCTGTGTTTCCTGGAGAGGATTAGGTGGTGAGATGTGAAATAAGAGTAATCTGATGAGGAAGTCCCCTGCCTACTAAACAACATGGCTTTGGTACAAAACCCTATTTATTTAATTTTAAATATGACTCTTATTTTAGGTATATCCTACTTTAAGAAAAAAAAAGTTAATTAAAAACTGTATTAAAAACCATTTTCAATTTACAAGTGATAGATTTTTTAATAAATTAAATAACTATTCCATTTAATATGTGTCAATTGACAAATTCAATTACCCACAACTTTTTTTTTTTTTTTTTTTTTTTTAGGAAGACATATTTTGCATAGAAGTACAGATGTATTTGTGAAAGTCTAAAAGGTTTTTTAATCCATTAAGCCTGAGACAAATAGCTTTGAGAACATAATTCTTGCTGTTTTATGCCTGACTTGACAATAATAATCAGAAGGTTATTGAATAGAGCTATCTCTGTAGTTACTTTCATCAAAGAATCTTGAATGATCTCAACACATGCCTGAGAGACTCTTTGCTGGAGGAGAGACTTTAAAGCTGCTTTTTGCCTTATTGAGTCTACTGTTTTTGTTTTCAAATATACAACAAATAACAAACACAACAGATTTTGTATTCTTTGTACCTGTCAATCAATTGTAAACATAGTCCCTGCTCTCTTCTCAGGTTTTCATCAGATACTCTTGAAAAAAAGTATAGTTAGTTTCAAAACGTTTTTTATAAAAATTAGAAAGCAGATAGATTGATAAACATTGATTTACTCTTGTCTTTTTTGGGTAGTAAAATGACACTTTTTTCCATTTATGGCAAGAGCTGTTCCCCATTTGTAGAATGAGATTGCTGTATGATTTGAAGGGAGGCAAGACAATCCTTTCTAATCTCTTCTGTCTCTATCCTTCTCTGAGGGATGCTTTATTTCATACTAGGAGGAGAAACAGGATGTTGGGGCCAGAATCTTGACTACTTTGCTCTCCTCAGAGAGAGAAGATACTAGGATAGAATTATACTAATTTGTTCCCTTAATTATCATCACTTATGATCACTATTTCATTAATGGGGGCTGGGGGAACAAGATCCCTACCTTCATAGGTGAATTCCTCACCAAATACCAGTTTCATAAAGAAAACATATGTGAAATAAGAAACTCATGCATCCAAGTTGATAGTAAAATAGAAATCAGAGAAAGTATACATACATATATATAAGTATATATATCCTATGGATTCTCAAAGTAAAAAGTAAGAGATCCTGAGTGCTCTAGAGATTGAAGAGCTTGTCAGAAAGAAGGGTATTCAAACTGAAAGCAGTTTAAAATGTAGAAGTTAATACAGTGAGCGCAGCTAGGTAGTGCAGTGGCTAGAGTACCAGCCCTAAAGTCAGGAAGACCTGAGTTCAAATTTAACCTCAGACACTTGACACTTCCTAGGTGTGTGAGTCTGGGCAAGTCACTTAATCCCAATTGCCTCAGGGAAAAAAAAGACATTAATACAACGAATCACATAGTTTTTCTGACCCTAATTTAGAATGATACAATCTTTATTAATTGAAAAGTGCAATTAAAAAGATTTAAATCGGAGAGTTGTAATGAGCTGTGGCTACTCTGTGTTCTGGAATCTTTCTACACAGGGCAGGAAATTTTGGGGGGAGGAAACTTCCATTCCAGCCAATGATACAAATTAAACTTTTATAGGAGGAAAAGTCAGTAGAGGTATTTTCCAGTGAGTGAGATCAATAAATTAGATTTTTGTCTTTTTAAAAGAGACATTAATTTTTTTTTTTTTTTGAGCTCTAAGTTAAAAGATCAGTGGTAGAGACCATTCTTGCCAAGAGTTAGAATCCTATTGAGGATTCTGATTAAAGTCAGAAATTGAAAGCAGAGTTCTTCAAATTTTTGCCTAGGAGATCCATACTTGCCAATGACTTATAGGGACCACAGAACCAGAAGAGCAAAGTGGATCAGCAACTACTGGAGAAGAGGAAGGTGCAATTCCTAGTAGAGATTCCATGCTATATCCATGTAGCCAGCAGAGGCTGTGCATGTAGCAGAAACAATATACTCAAAAGAGAGCATTGATCAATATAAGGATGAAGCAATAACATAATATTAACTGGAGAAATCAGCAGCCCTACAATGCTAGAAATATATTGCCAGTTTACACATATGCCCTGGTCACATGTACTACCAGTGTTTCTGTCATTCCATGCATGTTTCCATGTTTTCCTTTTCCCACTGAGGTTATAGTTGACTTTTCTATACAATTTCATTAAAATCCTTTATTAATTATTCCCTCTGAGTCACAAAATTTACATATAAATTCACAAATATATCTCCCCGTCTGTGCCAGATTCCAGGCCACTTGGGATTTATTACCTAATTGCATTAGGAAAAATATCTACCAGCATACCCATTCCCTAGCTCCCAACAATAACATACGTTAGGCTAAAAGGCAGCAAAACTATGATGTGATTGGCTTAGAAGGCATTGTTTCTCAAGGCATGGCAATATTCAATCATATCCAATTATCACTGTCTCAATTAAGCTATTTTTTCAAACATTTTACTTCTAGTTTTATTTTGTTTTCTACAAATGTTTTTGCTATAAATATTTGGTATGACATATTGGACCTTTCTTTGACATCCTAAGAGTGAACTATAGCAGTGGCATAATGATATTTTAGTAATAAGGTACATTAACAAAATTTTGGAGACTTCTGATTTAGAGTGCAAAATACAATAGGATGACCAATCCATTGAGTTAGTACATTAACATATATTCCAAGAATTAATGCTGAAAACAGATATAGGCCCAGTATTGAATAAGAGGAAGAAAATAGACTATGCTGAAATTGGGAAGCTGTTAATTAATGTTCCCAAGGTGCAGGATTTCAAGGAAAAAATCATTTTCTTTTTATAATTATAAATCTTGCAAAGCTGAAATTTAATAAACATTTGACCAAAAACATATAAATATCTTTAAAAAATCAACTTTGTTGTTGCCAGCTGCCACACAAGGACAGGTAAAGCAGCCTAGCTGAAGCAAAAAAGACATTCTGAGGGAGAGACAGAAGGTGGTATGTGTTGAGCAAATCAACCATCATTTGTTTGACCTACACCATTTCCAATGAAATGCCATGTTAGAAATTGTGCAGGACTTAAGTACAGGAACTTTGGAAGGTGAGCAATGTTCACTTGGTCTAGAATTTCTAAGTATGACTACACAAAATCACATTAGATAATTTTCTTATTCTTGGTAGCTCCAGGAAGCTTCTGACATTATAATTGGAGATTATCACGTGTGCCCCCAAACACAGACACACACATGTATATTTCTATCTTATTGGATCAGTGAAAGTTGACATTTTCACTAGTCACTCTCTTGGCTAAGTTGTTGACTATCTTCAAAATAATATGTTCACTTTCCATCTCCATCTTCCCCCTTTTTTGCTTATAAAAGAGGATTGATCAGAGGAATTGGAAATTTTTGTCCTAGAGAAGAGAATACTTAGAAGTACACTATTACTATCTTCAAATATTGAAGGCTAACTGATGTAGGAGAATAGAATTTTTTTTATATTCTCAGAGGAGAGTAATAACTAAGTAATAAGTAAGAATGACAAAAGTCAAATTTAGAGTTGATTTTGGGTTGGTGATGGGGAAATCTCAATCAGTTAAACTATCCAAAAGCAGATTGATTGTTTTGAAAGAAATTTGGTTTCCCCTCACTGGAGATCTTCACACAATAGGTGGAAGACCACTAATTGGGTCTGTTTACAATAGCAAAATTAAATATTTGTCCTTTTGAGAGTCAGAGTTCTGTATTCTATGTTAGTCCTTTCCATCTAGCTAGTAAGAATAGATAGGACAAAAGAGTATGTGGAATATTTTGGACTCTGGAACTAAAAAGCAGGAGAGACTCTAAATAATCCTAGGATTTCCGGGTTCAGAGCCGCTTATAAGTACCTAAGTCTAAGGACTGCCTGGGTCTCGGAAACTCATGGGCTTACAGTTGAGTGTAGCTATTTTGTTATATATTGTTTATTGTTTTTATTGATTCTATGTCAAGAAGAAAAAATTACCTATAGTTAAACATGTTTTGTCTTTTCCTGTAGGGAATGATTTCATTATATCAAGGTCATATGAGGAAAATCCAGTGAAATATAAAGTTTGGGAGGAAAGTGCTAGGGTGTGCCAGTGCCAGAGCTGACTTGATCCACTTTATACTAGATGCCTGAAAACTGGACTTAAGTAGGTCTATCTTGAGGGAGACTTTGAAAGTTTACCTGTGGACTCTAGGATTATGTGAAGAAAAGTGAGTGATGTATTTTCTTCAGCCTCTTCTTTTATTCTAGCATAAGGTAAAATAGTTACAGAAACTCTTATTCCGTTAGCTTTATTTTCTGTCTTAATTTCTGAACTATGACTTTTATCACGCTGGGGGAAAACTTCGCACTAATGAACAATTCTCTCTCTTCAATGGAAAAGAAATTATTCTACCCAGAGACACTGCATGATGATAAACTATAAATTTCATTGAAGGCAGGAAACTTTTTTTTTAAATACAGATTATCCAAGTTACAATTTATATAGTCAGTACATATTTAAAAAACCAAAGGTGTTTCCTGCCCATGCATGTGGAAACAGATGACCAATGGTGTATCTTTTCTTAATAAAAAGTATGCAGCGATTCATGTCTCTAATGTGGTATCATTATTCTGTGGCTGGCTGTGGTAACTGTGGAGGAAGAGTTGTTTATAGTCACAGACTGAGCGTCAGACTGAGACTAAGGAGTTATTCCAAGAATGGTGCTAAGAACACCATGTGTTAGAAGAAGCTGCCCAGCTGGGAGATAGATTGTGTGAAGTATAAAATAACCTAAATATGCCTTCTATTAGTTGCTTTTTTTCCATCCTCAAAAGAAATTTTTCTTTTACCTGGTCTTAACAGAGCCTCCTTGGTTCCTTTTTAAAAGCTGATTTTTCTTTCATATCAAAGACTAGACTATTGCATGTCTGTCTAAGAACTTACACAGTATGACAAGTTGTCATGGGGTTATTTTGAAGGTTTTCTCTGATAAGCAGAGCTTTGCAGAATTATAGAATCTGAGAGCCTAAAAGGTACTCTTTTAGGTCATCTAGTACAATTTACACAGGCCTAAGAATTCTTTCTATTCTGTCTCCAATATGTGGTCATCCTGCCTTTACTGAAGGACTTCAAACAAGGAGAGACCCTCAACTTCCTAAAGCATTTCATTTCACTTTTAGATAACTAGTTTTGAAGTTGCTCTCATGTTAATCTACATATGTCTATAATATTACATTGGCTAAAATGGAATGCTCTCCTGTTTTTTTCATATTCTTTTATGCCTTCTTTTGCATAAGCTCAACCTTTTTTTAGAAAAAAAATGTGGTGCCTAAAATTGGACAAAATACTTTAAATATGGACTAGACAATGACTTCCTTCAACGTAAGTATGGTATGCTTCCCTTAATGCACACTGAGAGTATTCTGTTTTGATTGCCATATCACACTATTGAATTTGAAATCCACTAAAAACACAGATCATTTTAATTTCTGGACAATCTTCTTAATGCAGTATTTGGGAAATTTCTTTTTAGAACCCAAGTGTAGAATTTTATGTTTATCTCTATTTAATATAATCTTTTAAAATATATTGTCTACCCCTCTAGCTGGTGGAAATATTTTTAGATCTATTCTCTTTCTTTTAAAATTGTAGCTGAAATTTCTAACTTTTTGTTATCTGCAAATTTAGAGGGGATGTCTTTTATGTGTTTCATCAAATCATTGATAAAGATATTGAATAAAATGGGACCAAGAAGAGATCCTTGGAATTCTTTATTGGAAACTTCCTTCTAAGTTGATATTGACTAAGGATTATATTTTGTATTCTATCAGTTAGACAATTATTAACTTTCTATATTATTATATATTATAATATACCATGTATATTATACCCAAACAGAGCATGAGAAACTTTCAAATGCTTTACTGAATTATAAATATGCTGTGTTTATACAATAGATTTACTACTCTAGTAGTACTATCTACTATCCTATCATAAAAAAGCAAAGTTTGTCTGGTTTGACTAGTTTTTAAAACTATGTTAGCTTTTTGTGACCTTTGCTTTCTACTATATGAGTTCAAATCACATTACTTTTATAAAGTAGTCAGAAAATTTTTTGAAGTACTGAAGTCATTGACTTATTAAAGACTATTGTCTTTCCTCCTTTAAAAACTTTAACATTTTAAGTTTAAACTTTTAAGTTTGAAAACTTTTTTTGGAAAATTGAAATAATATTTGTTGTTTTTTCATTCTATTGCATCCTTCAAACATCCCTGATAGGCTACTCAATTCAGTATATATGACTTATTCTATTTGAGCTTGAAGATTTGAATTTATTAAGGTTAGCTAAATGTTCTCTTATAATTTCCCTGCTTAATGCATTTTAAATATTTTTATTCTTTTCTTTTCAGATCAAAGATTGTTCTCCTTGGAAGAGAAAGAAGAAATAAAATGAAATGAGTAGTTCTCCCTACTATCCATTTTTATCCCATTCACTTTGAGTGGTCATTCAATTATTTTTTTGATTCTTTTTTTATAACAAACAGAGGGGAAAAATAATCACTAATCACTAATCCTTAGCCTGGGCTTTCATTTTGGGCTTTAGCAACTTTGACTTGATTATTTCAGGACTATGCTATGATGACATCTTTATCCCTATCCTATGCCTTGCTTCTTTATTAGATAAATCTTTTAAAAAATGGATTATTGTATTTGTGAACTCCCAATATATCCATATCAATTTCCTTTGTCTTCCTTTTTCTTCTTCACTGAAATATTTTCTGTTTTTGCCTTCAGAATCTCATTCTTGAAACCTTCCCATTTTTCCAAGCTAAAATTCAAAATATTAGGTTTTTGAATCCTACCTACCCTTTTTCTAAACCTTTTTTTGAAACCCAAAATCTAGGGTATTTATATCAAAATATGACCATCTTTTCCCTTTCTATCAAGAACTATATTACAGATTGCTCTTAAGATATTTGTCATTCCTAGCTCTTTAATCAGTCTTTCTTCTTGATAAGGATTAGAACCAGAATGGCAATTTTCCTAGGTGTTTACTTTGCCTTTTAAAGGATTAAATTTCCATTAGGGTAAGTGTCACATTTCTTAGCTAGTTTTCTTTTGGAAATAGGATAGAGAGATGGGGAGAAAGAGAGAGAGAGAAAGAGAGAGAGACAGAGAGACAGAGAGCCAGAGAGAGACAGAGAGACAGAGGCAGAGACAGAGAGAGACAGAGACAGAGAGACAGAGACAGACAGAGAGACAGAGAGACAAAGAGACAGAGAAACAGAGACAGAGGCAGACAGGGAGAAACAGAAACAGAGACAGAGACACAGAGACAACAACAAAGATAGATAGATTGAGGCAGATCAGACACAGAGAGATCAGAAGATATATTCAGTTGAAATGTTTCATAATGCTTCCATGTCAGGCTTTTTGGTTTTTTCTCCATAAACTCTTCATCTAACCACTACTCCTTCTCAGATGTTCTGCTGTATTTGTATAATTTACAACAAACTGTATTATATAAATTAATTTTGTTTGTTCCTCAATTGATTCCTTTCAAAACACTCTCCATAATCCCCCCTTAAATTCATGCATTTCCTTATGATTGTATATGTTATGAATATCTGATATTAGCCCAACCAATCTATTCTATTATTTTAAAATAAGAGATACTATGCCTTCAGAGACAAATTCAATTCATGAGTCCCATTCTATCTCATCACATTGGTGCTTTTGAGATCAGATTTAACTTTTTGCTTGCAAATTTGAAGTCCGTCTTTTTTTTATTGAGGAATAACATATTATAATGGGTCCAGGGCTAGGTTCAGAATTCAAGTTTCACCTCAGTCACATAGGAAACCAGGTGATTACATGAGAGTTGGTAGGCCCCAGGAACTGCATAAATGTTTTTGCTCTGGAGTGGAAGAGGAAGGTCCTCACTCACAGCTCCACATCTACATATAAATATCTGAGGTTTGTGGTTTAGTTGTTGGAACTCTTCTTGAATATTATTTTCTGTGAATTATAGAGCTATTTTTTGCTGTGGTAACTATTACTCTCGGAGGCTTGTCAGATCTTCTCTCTTCTTCCCAGTTTGACTGAAAATTATCTTGATTACATTTATAGAATCCTACACAATTTTCAAAAAAAAAAAAAAAGACATTATTAAGAGCATTTCATCAATAGCCAAGATCCTGTCACTTGGATCAATAAAGCCATCATCAAGAAATCCAAATTTCAATTAAAAACAAACAAAAAAGAAATCCAATTCCCAATTCAGATAGTGGTTCATTTGTCAAATCTGATTTTCTCTTTTTAATCTTCTTAATGATCAAAGTAATGAAAACAGCCCCTGTCTTGCCCCCAGACGCTACCTCAGGACTTCATATTATTTAGTGATGCTTAGTTTTTTCTGACATTGTCTTTCCCCAAAGATATTGCCAAAAGTGAATGACAGTCATTATGTTAAAAAATAAAGGAGAGGTTCTTAGATATTAGAGCTTTATTTTTGCTTATATCCTCTTTTGACTATCCTCTCTTTAGGGTACCATATTCTAATGAATTTTAACCACTTGACTATCATTTGAATTATTGTGTCTTCCTTCAGCCTCATGATGCTATGTCAGGAAGACAAATCCATTTTAGTGATCTTAATTTATCCTCTGGACACTTGCCAAAATGAGCATCCTAAAACACAGATCTGACCATGTTGTTTCCCTTTTCAAAAATCTTAAGTGGCTCCCTATTACTTCTTGGGTAAAATATACTCTCTTCAGCTTGGCATTAAAGACCTTCATAGTTTGGCACAGATTGATTTACAGATTTTCATGTGATCTCCCTTTGCATATGCTGTGTTTCATCCAAAATAACCTCTTTGCTTTTTTTTTTTTAAATTCAACATTCCATCTCCTTGAAATATATTTCTTCCTCATTTCTACGATTAAAATCTTGAGGTTTCTTCAAGGTTCAATTCAAGTCCTATGAGAAACCTTTCTTTATCCTCTTAATCACCAGTAGATTTTCTTTCCCAAAACTATCTTACAATATTTACTTCTCTGTGTATATCATACTTCTCCTTCCCAGCCATTGCCCAAGATGTAAGTTCCTTGAGAGGATGGGTACTATCTTTCTTTATGTATTTGTAACTCAACTTACTGTACAAGATCTTAGATATTGTTGGTGCTTGGCAATATTTTTGAATTAAATTGGGGAAATAATTGTTGAATATTCAAAATTTTGAGGGAGCTATTTATGACTGAGCAATTTTATAAATGAATGAAGCATCGTGTTCTTTAAAAAATTAACAAAAGGAATTTTAATTTTTTCCAGTAGTATTTGATTTTTCCAAATGCACATAAAGATAATTTTCAACATTTTTGTTTAACTTTGCATTCTAAATTTTTTCTCCTTTCCCTTCATTTCCTGCTCTCCAAGATAGCAAGTAATCTGATATAGCTGATATAGCTTATGTGCAATCCTTTTAAGCATATTTCCATATTTGTCATGTTGTGCAAGAAGAAATAAGATTAAAAAGAAAAAAAACACAAGAAAGAAAAATAAACTGCATGTTCTCTTTTTCAGAAAAAAACAGCATAAAAATAATGTCTGGTCAGCTAACTTTTTAAATAAATAAATGGAAATGGAATCTATGTGGGTTTTTTGTTTGTTTTGTTTTGTTTTTGTACTGACGTAATAAGGGTACATATGTAAAGGGGAAATTTCAGAGAGCACAAACATTGCCTGTCTGACATTTCCAAGTTCATATACCAATTGCACTCTGGAACCCAAATTTCACATTGACATTCAAATACAGTCATGAGAAAGAAGTGGAAATCCTGGAAAAGTCAGGAGGAAGAAGCTGAGTAAGATGGAATGAGAATATCATGATGTCATGTAGGAACTCAGCAGATCTGTTGTACTCTGAACTCTACTGATTATAGGGAAAAGAAAATGAATTTCTGATCCATTCTGAGTGGAGAGATGAGTAAGAATCCCATTGTTATGGGATGTGTCCTGCAGAGCAGGGATTATTTTTATATGTTCTGGATCTGGTTTCTTATTTTTGAGGGGAAAGGGAACTCAAAATGCTCCATGTGGAAGGAGTTAACACTTCCTACAGTATTAAGTCCCATTATGAGTCCTTATTGCTGACCCAAGCAGACTTCAAATGACCAAATCTACTACCTAAAAATGCAAGGAATAATTTCTTAATCCCTCCCTGCTGTAATTTTTTCTGAGGACACTGTTCTTTTGTTTTTCTTTACTATTTTAGCAGGAAAGGATTAAATTTCCAGTAATGTGTGTGTGAGATTGTTTTCTTTATTTCTTTGCTAATTGTTTTAGTCCTGATTAAATGTTCAAAATGCATGTCTTTGACCACTGTGCCAAGATCTTGGCAAGTGGCTGGATCCAGGAGGTTATCAGCATATCTGTGGTAGGAATTTATGCGGATTAAAGTTCATATGTCCCCCATATTACTCTTACATTAAATCTAGTAATCTGTGACAATTTCATAGTAAGTGAAACTAGTTCTAATTTGGATTTCTGGACTTCTGATTGATAAGACTCCATCATTTCTAGCTTGATCCAGCTAAGGTTTCCTAGCAATCCTCAGGCTACATTTTCTATGAGCTACATCTTTTCCTCTTTCCTTCACTGATATCACATAGATGTCTTCTTCCACATCTACATAGAAAGGATGAAAGATTAATCAATGTTTCCAGACTCCTCTTTCTGTGTTTTCCCTGATCAAAACAAACTTCCCTGAAGATCATTCTTCTTTATGTATTGTCTTCCTCTCTTAGTATGTAAAGTCCTTGAGGTCAGGGAGGGTCTTTGGTATTCAGAGAAAATATTTAGTGAATGCTTTTTCAATCATTTATTTATATGTGGGTTTTATATTTTACAATTTTGAAAGTGGAAATTTCTCTTTTTTCCCTGCAAAGATTCTTTCTGTTTCTTTTTCTCTTTTTCTTGCCATATATCCACACTCTACTTAATTTTCTACTAGATATTTCTTATAAAAATCAGTGTATAATTTTCTTTTCCAATATTCATTGACATTTCAGCCCCAAATGATAAGCTAAAATGAGTCATAATGAAAAAGTCTGGTAAAACCTTTACAACCTAATAGAATCACATCTCTATTCCTTGGACATTTGATAAATATTGAGTTGGGAGTCAGACTAGCAGATAATGTCTGTTCTCACTACTGTAATTTATACTTATCAACTTATATATGCTGGAAATTAGAACAGCGATCAGACACAGCTGAAGAAAATAACATATTTAACCACAGTGAACTTTTATTCTCCTATCTCTCTATTTTGTATATAAGATAAGAACAAAGCAGGAGAAAATTTTCAGGTCCTGAAATACAGTTCAATTAATTCTAACAATCATTTATTAAATACTCTCTGGTATGTGCCAGGAAATATATATATGTTTTAACTAAAACATAATTTTTCTCTTATGAAGTTTACAATCTAATGAAGAGTACCCTGTTAGGAGATCTCTGCTTGCTCAAAGCCCTATTTCAAAGAATAAGTGCATATCAGAAATGCAAGGAAGGAAGCAAAAAAGTCTGAAGTCTAAGGAATCTCCAATAAGGTCATTACTTTGGTACATCAAAGGGAAGCTTTCCAGCAGCGATATCATTTGAGTGGATGATGGCTATAGAATTTCTAGGAAGGGAGAAGAGTTGATAAGAAACTTTCTTAAAATTATACTTGATTGTATTCTTTTCCCCTCCTTGAAGATGGTATGGTATATATTCTTTTCCCCAAAACATGTCCTTCACATTTTTTGGTACTTTGAGGATTATGGATTTTATGTTTTTGCTTGGTATTAGTATTTTTATCCTCAGAGCTTAATACAGTGCCTGGCATATGGCAAGTATTTTTAAAAACTTTTTTTTCAAATTAAAACAAATGCAAAATAGAAAAAAAAATTGTCATGTGAATAGCAGAACATGAGAGGATTCAAAATACAAAATAATAAATTTCCATATCAAGAAAGCCTTATAATAAATATTACACATTGTGTTCAGGATTGTCCATTTTTCTTTGCTTCCTTGTCAGCTTTTTTTTTGTTCTCTGTTGTGCACTTGTTACTTTATTTTTTGTTTTCCCTTCCATCCTCCCCTCCCCTCTCCCAAGAAGACTACGATTAAGTGTGGAGATAGACATGTGTTTCTCTCTCTCTCTCTATGTATATATACATATACACATATATATAGTATACACGTATACACACATATATATATATAGTATGCATATATATGTATGTGTGTATATACATATATACACACATACATACATATGCATAGTGATATCCATTTATGTATAGACACATATACACTCATGTATATCTACGTAAGTCTGTACTATGTTTGTCTTCTGTTTCTCTGAAAGTGGACAAAGTCATCCTTCATAAATCAAAGTCATTCCTTATTTTTTCTAAAGCTATCTATTCATCATTTCTTAAACCACAGCAATATTCCAATCTTATGCTATCTTGTTCTTTTAAATAGTCTAAAACAATATTGATTAAATGTGGCACTTGATAAATATTTTTTCATTCTTTAATTTATCCATTCACTTATGTCAAATATAATGTACTTGAAGTAAAATTAGCAGAATGTTTAGGTTCTATTCTCGTGACTTCAGAATCTTTTTTTTTTTTTTTTAATTTTAAAGATACAGGCAACTAGATAGACATTATTCTTGGTCATTGAGTAGACCTGAGTGAGTAACAGAATACACTTTTCAGCTTCCATAAGTCAACTGTAATTCAACAGGCTTTGGGCACTTCAAAGATTATCAAAGACATTATTTTAGTGTATACAACTGAACTCTCTAACAAAGTTGAGAATATTCTCTTGTGGAATGTCTGAGTAGATAGCCAAATGATGCTCCTTGAAAGTCAACAGATTAAAGTAGGAAGATGAGTTTTAGATGCTTCTACTTCTGATATCTTGACATTTTTATTTGGTTATTTTATATGAATAGGCTAAGCTGGTTTTTTTTAAATGTTTTTTTTTATTATTATGAACTTGACAAACACTGACAAACAAGAATATTACCTTATATCAAGAACAGAAAGGATTTTATGGCACCACAAAATTCCATAAAATATAGCTTGTTTTCTGTTCAAGCATATATTTAATTTAATTTAATAGTTCCAACTCTGCCTCTCTTGCAACTGTCTGTCTCTGAGCGTCTCTTTTTCTATTCTATGCATTTAAATCATTCACTGACATGACATTTCCTTCCCAATATTTTTCCCTTGGTATCGCCTCACTAAAACAAACTTATTCCCCAAAATTCTGTACCGTCCGCCTCCTTTGCAAAAAATAAACATAGTCAAATAAAATATAATGGCCAAATATAAAATATATGTTTCATTCTGTATTTCTAGTCTACCATCTCTTTTCCAAGAAGTGGGAAGTATGTTTTATCATCTGTCTTCTAAAATCATGATTCATCACTGAACTGATCATAATTCTTAATTATTTCAGACTTGTTTCCTTTTATAAAGGTTTTAGTCATTATGTATATAAATATATATACTCCTCCCAGGTTTCTGTGAAGCTATCTTTTTTTTTTTCATTGCATCCAAATATCATAATTTTTTTCAACCATGCAGCAATTTATGGATGGCTCCTTTCCTTCCAGTTCTTTGAAAAAAACAAAAAGTGCTGCTATAAATATTCCTCTATCTGTCTTCTGTTGCACTGATTTATTTTGATTATATTAACAAGGATGTGGTATAATCAAACATTTATATAGTGCCTACTATGTGCTAGGCACTGTTAAGCAATTTTATCAATATTATTTCATTTAATCTTCACAACTCTGTAAAGCAGGTATTATTATCAACATTTTACTTTTGATGAAACCGAAATTAAGTGACTTGCCTCTGGCCACACAGCTAGTAAATGTCTATGGCTAGATTTGAATTCAGATCTTCCTGATTCCAAGTCTCTCACTCTATCCATTGTATCACTAGCTGCCTCTAATATATTCTTATGCAGCTAATAATAGTGTTGCTGGGTCAAATGACATGTAAAATTTTGTGACTTTTTATATCCTTTTAGGATATTTTTCAAAATTACTTTCTGGATTGGGAAACAAAAATTCACAACTTCACAACAGTGCATTAGTATATGTGTTCTCTCATGGCTCTTCCAAAAACTTTCTTTTTTTTGGGGGGGGGGTCATCTCTATCAATTTAATGATTATTGACTGGAATCTCAGAGTTATGTTGATTTTTAAATTATTTTATTAGTAATTTGGATATTATTATTGATTTTTAGACATCATTATTATTTTCAAGTTTTTGGAACTAAGTATTCATATCCTTTATCTATTGGAGAATGGCTTTTACTCTTATGTATTTATTTGATTCTTTATGCATCCTGGGTATTACATGTTTAACAAAGAAAATTTCCCTTTTATTTCCTTGTAATTTTAACTTGTTTTTTGTGAATAACCCTTTCAATTTTATCTAATTTGAATTTTCCAATTTGTCTTCTACGAAGTTCTGTCATGTTTGGTCAAAAACCCTTGCTGATCTTTTTGTAGTGGCAAGGAACTGGAAAATGAGTGGTTGTCCATCAGTTGGGGAATGGCTGAATAAGTTATGGTATATGAATGTAATGGAATATTATTTTTCTACAAGAAATGATGAACAGGCTGACTTTAGAAAAGCCTGAAAAGACTTTATATAAACTGATGCTGAGTGAAGTAAGCAGAACCAAGAGAACACTATACACAGCAACAACAAGATGTGATGATCAACTGTGATGGACTTGACTCTTTTCAATAATGTGGTGATTCAACACACTCCCCCTAGACTTGTGATGGAAAGAGCCATCTGCATCCTGAGAGAGAATTATGGAGACTGAATATGGAAGAAAGAATAGTATTTTCACGTTTACTGTTGTAAACTGTTGTAGTTGTTGTTTGTTTGCTTGAGGTGTTTTTTCTTTCCCATATTTTCCCCCTTTTGATCTGATTTTTCTTCTGCAGCATGAATAATATGAAAATCTGTTTAGAAGAAAATAATGTTTAACCTATATTAGATTGTTTTCTGTCCAGGGGAGGGAGAGGAACAAGGGAAGTAGAAACATCTGAATACAAGGTTTGGCAAAAGTGAATATTAAAAACTATCACTGCATGTATTTGGAAAAATAAAATTTTAAAATTAAAAGAAACTATTAAAAATCCTTGCTTGATCCATAGTAGTAAAAAGTTTCTTTTCTAATTTGTTGGTGAACCAACATGTATTTTCCAATGTGCTAGATCCTATGCTAAATTCTGAATATGCGAAGAAAAGCATAAAGATCATCCCTGTCTACAAGGAATTCAGAACATGCAAATTACCTTTCATATCTAGGTCATGTATCCTTTTAGAATTCAATATAGTATAAGGTCTGAGATTTTGGGTTAACTCACATTTATAGCAAACTCTTTTCCAGTTTTTCCAACAGATTTTTTTTTTAATATCTTCATCCTTCTTGAGTGCTTCCCTTCAGTAATCATAATTAGTGAGTTTAATGAATACTTTACTACTAGTACTACTACTATGTGTATGATTGCTTCTGGATCTTGGACTTCTGATTTGTTTTGCTGATCAGTTTCTCTATTTTAAACCAGTATCAAATAGTTTTGATGACTGTTCTCTTTGTAGGACCTTTTGCTTTCCTGTCCGCTGTTCACATAAGAGAAATTTACTATAATCCACTGAATGTAAAGAAACTTCTGACTTTTTCCATGCAGAATTTGTGGCCAGTCATTAGTGGGTCCCTGTATTTTTCCTATTTGTATTTGTTCTTTTCACCTTTTAAGTGAAGAAATTTTGAGCGCTCTGATCTTGTGAATTTTGAAAGGCAAAATGCTGAGTGACTGGATATCCAGAAAGTAGAATTGATAACAAGTCAGAATGGATAACAAGCCATGAGGATCAAAGTCCCAAATCACCCATTTGAACCAGTGTAGATAAGAAGCAGGTGAGAGAGAGCCACAGGGATTAATTCATTGACTATGTTACATACAGAAGTGAAATTGGTGTAACAACTTTTCATACCAAATGCGTTAGAGTCCACCATCCTCAGGGACAAAGGTAGTACAGGGAGAATGTGCCCCTGGTTAAGAAAATATGTTTCAAACATCTATTCTTATTATATTTCCTTAGAAAATATCCCTTTGTAAAAACTAATTGATATTAATTTGGTTAAATGAAGCTGGAATGCTAATCACTGGCAATTAACATTAGGGAAAACATACCAGAATTGATCAATAGCATTACAGAATAAAACTGTTCTCCACCCCCAAGCTTCAACTATATTCATGAAATCACAAAGGGATAATGTATTGAGTCTTGCTCTAAGAAAGTGAGTCCAGAGTCTTTCTGCAGTTATAAAAATCCCCATTAAGGATCTATATTTCCAACAAAATGTTTACAGCATCATTATTTTGTTAGAGCAAAGAATTGAAAAATTAGATACACATTAAATGGGAACTGGTTAAACAAATTGTGGTGGAAGATGAACTGGCATGGAAAGATCTATTGAATTGCTGCTGAGTAAAGTTATCAAAGTCAAGAAAATAATATACACAATAAATACAATAATATAAATGGAAAGAACAGCTACAAACAAAACAACACCACCACCACCAACAACAAAAAAAACCTTAAAAAGTGAAGAACATTATAAAGATTAAACATGACTTGAATGAAGAGATAGGAGAGGACACTTTTAACCCACCTCTTTGTATTGGTAGAATATACACAAATGGTAAGCAATGTACATTTTATTGAAAATTTTCCAATACAATGATCATTTGTGCTGTTTTTTTCTCCCTAAAAATACTTCTTGATATATCTATCAGATGGTTCTCTGGAAGGGGAATGGAGAGAGATTGGGGATAACTATAATGATGTAATAAGAAAAAGAAGACATCAACAAAAAAAAATTTTTTTTACAAGTCTAGATTTCCTAAAAACATAGCAATGGGAATTTATCTCTTTTTGCTGCCTTTTCTCCATTGAGGTTCAGAATATTGTTTACAGCATTAGAAACATATTTTCATAGCATACAGCTATAACATCAGGGGAGCAATATGACTTCAGAAGGAGTATCAGAGCTCTATTGTTTTTTGAAAAACAAAGAAATTAAAAGAAAGGATTATAACCCCCCCTTGTTAATATGCACATGCATATCTAATGAGGGGAAAAAAGTTGCTTTAACTTGGGATTCACTATGGCTTCATTTTTTTGTCAAGGCTTTAGTATGAAAAGGGAATCTATACAAGGATCTGGTCATAGAATGTTAAAGTTTTGCCTCTGATACATATTGTTTATGAACTCTGGTGAAATCGCCTAACTTCTGAGGGCTCTAGCAAAAAATTTTTTCTTATTTTTTCTGTAATTTTGCTTTTTCAATAAAAACTTTCCCCTTTCTCACTGAAAAAGAAAGGGAAAAAAAGCCCTTATAACAGATACAGTCAAGCAAAGCAAATAGTCATGGAAGAGGGAGTGGGGACTATCAGTCTGGACTCTGAGTTCATTATTTTTCTATAAAGTGAGCAGCACATTTCATTATGAACTCTCTGGAATCATGGTTTTTATTTTGATGATCAGAGTTTTTAAGTCTTACATAGTTGCTTGTCTTCACAATGTTGTTATTATATCAATTGTTTTCCTGAATGTTTGTTTAATTCTATATCATTTCATTTAAGCCTTCCCAGGTTTCTTTGAAACTGCCCTTTTTATCATTGCTTAAAATGCCACCAAAATAAGAGTTGCCAAAAATACTCTTGTATAAATGGAGTCTTTTCCTCTTTCTTTTTTTTTTTTTTCATACAGACAAAGATGGCACTCTATTCACTAACAGAGGGCTGAGTCTTTAGTCAAAAGGAACTAAGTTCAGACCCAATCTTATTATTTACTAGCTGTGTGACCCTGCCTAAGACCCTTAACCTGCTTGCCTTTCTTTCTTCGGGAAATAGCAGGAAATGGCAAACTACTCCAACTTTGCCAAGAAAACCCCAAATGGAATCATGAAGAGTTGGACATGACTGAATTGACTAAATAACAGCAATAAATATAGTAGCGGTATCATCAGGTCAGAGTGTATGCATAGTTCAGTCATAGTTCCAATTTGCTTTGCAAATATCTAGATCAGTTCACTTTCCTATCAAAAATGTATTTATGTACTGTTTTCTCATAGTTTCTCCAGGATCATTTTCTTTTCTTTTCTTTTTTTAAAGTTAACTTTGCCATGGGGATAAGATAGAACTTCAAAGTTGCTTTATTGTGTTTTTTTTTTTTTTTAATAATTTGTGATGTAGAATATTTTATCTGAGCTATTGATGGTTATCTAAAATTGCCTATTCATATCTTTTGATTATTTTTTTCAATTAGCCAATTCTAGGCAAATTTTTAAATAAATTGCAGAAGAGCTTGATCTTCATTCATAGGAGTGGCTTTGTATATGAGTTCCTTATACCAATAAAATCAAAGGGCCTAGACCTCTATAACATGACACACTTGAGAATTTATTTTTATAGATAATTTAACACTAACTATAGAGAAGGTCTGTTTAACATTCTAGAAGACTTATAAGGAAATTTTATTATTCACATATTAATAATTTTATTTAATTAGTAGAGATTCTGCTTTTTTGAATAAGTTAAAATTATTTGGGATAGAATATCGAAGAGTTTGCCTAGGTAATACAAGCAGAGCATTACTTATTTAGTGATTATATAGCTTATATCAAATACTGTTTCCAAAATACCTTGCACAGTTTATTTCCCTAACTTCACATAAACACTTTATGATATAATCTTTTGCCACTATTCATTGGCTTAGCAAATGTTTTTTTTTTTTTTTCTTTTAAAAATTAGATTTAGAAAACCAATTCAGAGCAACCATTCTAATTGTAAAAGTTTTCCTATCAGTATCACGCAGAGTTTACAAAGAGTTCTCACAGATATAATCTCATTTGATCCTTACAGCAGTCCTATGAGATGGATAAAACAGAGGTCAGTCAATTCCAGAGCCAGAATTATTATACAGATCCTATGGCTCAACTCTTCTCACTTTAAGGTCAATATTCTTTCTTCCTTTTACTTAGTAGAGCTAGGGTTAGTAGAATGACTAAATGCTATTCTTCTGTAATAATACTCATCTAAACTAAAACAGGTTTATATACATATATATGTGTGTATATATATATTTTATATTATTATGTCTCTATTTATAATTATGTATATTATTATAACTATATAGGGAACTTCTTGTAAGGAAGCTCCCTCTATCAATGCAGATTGGTACATATTCTGCAAATAAATCTTAGAATATTGACTGGAGCACTAAGAGGTTATTTTTTGCTAAATATACTACACAACTAGAATATATTAAACATGCTACTTGAACCTATGGTTTTTTTTTTGTCCAGCTCTATATCTACTAAGAGATTAAATCACCATTTGAATTCAAATATATTTGTATATATGTATAGATATATTTATGAATCAATTATGTATTGTATTCAATATGTATTCAAATAACTATAATTATAGACTTGGACTAGATTTATTTAAAAGAATACATATACATATGTTGTTGGTTTTGGTGTTCAGTCATTCAGTCATATCTGATTCTTTGTGGGCTATAGCCCACTAGATCTTTCTATCCTGCACTGTCTCTTGAAATTTGTCCAAATTTATTTTCAATGTTTCTATGACTATCTATCATTTCTTCTTCTGCCATCCCCTTTTGTCTTCAATCTTTCCTAACATCAGGTTCCTTCCCAATGAATCCTGTCTTCTCTTTATGTGGTGAAGATAGTTAAGCTTCCAGTTTCAGTAATTGACCTTCCAGAGAATAGTCTGATTTAATTTCTTTCAACATTGACTTATTTGATCTCCTTGCTGTCCAAGGGATTCTCAAAATTCTTATCTACCACCACAATTCAAACGCACTTATTGGGCAGAACTCAAGCTTTCATTATAATCCAACTCACAGCCATATGTTGCCATTGGAAAAAACCATCTCTTTGATGATACAGACCTTTGCCAGCAAGGTGATGTTTCTGTTTTTTAGTATGCTATCTAGATTTTCCATAGCTTTCCTTCCAAGAGGCAAGTATCTTTTAATTTCATAGCTAGAGTTTCTGTCTGCAGTTATCTTTGAGTCCCCAAATATAAAATCTGACACTGTTTCTATTTCTTTTCTATTTGCCAGAAATTGATGGGACCTTAAAGTCAACTTTCACACTCTCTTCTTTCTCCTTTGTCAAGAGGCTTCTTATATATAAAAATACATATATACATATTATATATATAATACCTTATATATAGTTCACAGAGATTATCTTTTGATATTCTGATAAAAAAGAGATAATCAATGACTTCTGAGCACTCTTAATTACACATTAGATGAGAAAATTCTGTTGAAATTTAAAATGTTGCTGGTCTATACATTATTCAATATCATCTTCTTCCCCCATACCATATTTCAGAAAGAACCTTCTGGTCTTCTCCTTACCCCTTGAATAAACCTTGCAAGTATAATGCTTCTCATATTTGACTCACTTTCAGAAACTATAGATAACTCTTTCTTTATCTTTAAGAGCCAAGTGAAATTTTGAGAAAAAGTTGCTTCTGCTGGCAGTTGGAATTTGGTTGAAAAATGTCTTGTTATACGCTACTTCTCTCTATGTAGTCAGGGATAGTATATTGGGTTAATTTGTATTTGTGAGGTGCTTTGAGGTGAAGCCAAAGAGAAAGAAATCCAGGATGGGCTTCTTTCTTTTGGAGATGCCTTAAGTGTTACATTATGAAGAAAATACTATAAAGAGAATTCTATGAAAATCTGCAAGAAACTGGCAAGTACAATGTATTTTGAAAATACTGCTATTTATGATGGTTAAGAAGAAGAGAAAAAGGAAAAAAAAGACATTTCTTTATTTTTAAGTGACCAGAATTAATCTTTATTTTAAGAGACATGAAAATTTGGGATAGATTGGTGTTATAGTGCAGTACTTGAGGGAAATCTGGCCTCAGACACTTACTAGGTTACCTGACCTAGTTGCCTCAAAAAAGAAGATAAAGAAAAAAATATGAAGATTCTTAAGATTTTTTAATCAATACGTTGAGTGAACTGAATAGTGTTGGATTAAGATTGATAAGTGAAGAGTAGGCATATAATGTTACGAGAGTTCGTAGTGATTCTTTTTATGATTTCCCCAATGCCACAATATTATAAATAGTACTTATATCTTTGCTTTATAGTTTATTAAATTTGTTAATAAATTTTCTATGAATAAATACTATTGGTAAAGGAGATTTTATAACCTCATTTAATCAATAAACTTGGGCAGGACTTCAATTAATTAATAAATAAGAATGGTTGAAATTTTTATTATTTAATAATAAACTATTCGATTATACCCTGGAAATACTTTAGACTTTGGAAATTAATACAGCAACAAGTCAAGTAGCAAGACTGGGTCAACCCCCAAGCCCATTTAATAACCTCCTTCATAGGGAAAGATAGCAGTAGATTCATAGCCAGGCCTGAAGTCAGGAAGAATTGAATTCCTATCCAGCCTCAGATTTATTAGCTATGTGAAAGTCACAACCCTATTTGCCTCAATTTCCTTATCTGTAACATTAACTGGAGAAGGAAATGGCAAACCATTCCAAAATGTTTGTCAAGAAAACCCCAAATAGGAGCATCCAGATTAGGAGATGACTAGGATATCAAGAGATAAATGAACAGCCACTACATGAGGAAGACAAGAATTTTACTGCAGCAGGACACAGGAGATTGGCTGGGAACTTCTTGATCCCTCCCTCTGTGATGCAGAGCAGTAGGCCTGGATACACATCTCACTAGTGACATTAGTTTCATTCAATGCTTTGTATAAAAGGCCATAGTGTTGAGAATAGGGCCCATAGGAGAGGCTAAGAAAAATCAAGGAGAACAGTGACATTTTAAAAAGTTTAACAGATAATTTCTGGATAATTAATCATTTTATTAAGAATGCTAGCATTTTATTAATGAGAGAAGTCAGTATTACTCTTAAGTTCCAAAAACTCCTCTTGGCAGTGGGTTCATAGTATATGCCTTTGAAAGAGTGGGTGTTCCTGAGGGTGGCAATTAACTCTGATTGGTTAATAATTAGTGAGAGAATGAATATGATAATGAGAAGTGGACTCCAGTGAGAGGCTAAGAGAATGGCATTATGTTATTCTTGGACAAAAAGACTATCTCTCTACTCAATACTCCCTCTCATTCCCCTCAGCTTTGGATAGACTAATCAAAGATATAAATCAAAGGTATGAAACCCAAATCTGAGTAGAACACAATGGGATACACCTACCTTGTAAAACTGGATGAGGTTTGACCAAGATGGAGGTCAGTTAATTCAATCTTATTATCAGTAATGTCTTTCAAGAAACTGAACTTTCAAATGAGGATTATCAAAAAGGAGGAGCTCTGGATTTCCCCAAACTATTAGTTAGAAATAATTTTTCTCAACAGAAAGAAAACACTTGGGAGTTAGGGCCATAAAAGCTTTAGTGATCATTTCAAAAAGCTATTATACGTATTTTTCATTTCCCCCCCTTAGTGGTACCATGTTGCCATGTCTTCTTAGTCATATAACATATAACTAAAACAGTTAAAACTTTTCCAAACATGTTTTCTTCTTCTCAGGGATAGAATTTGGGTTAATTACCACTAAAAACAATTTGCTCTAATATGATGTTCTTCAATACTATGGCCACTTGAGAATTACTTTGTGATGATCAGGATAATGGTAGATAGGCTGCTAATCTTATACAACGGAATTAATATAATTCTGTCTAAATGAGGAAATCAAAAGGGAGACTTCTACTGCCTTTATACCCATTTTGACCTGCCTTTTTTGTTTTGCTATAGCAGAGATCAGTATAAAATTCAGTTGGAATAAAAGTTAGTAAGAATTTCTCATAAAATAACTTCTAGTCCACAGGCAATGAAACCACTACCTGGACTATATAAAACAAAAATTGTTAATAAACCAAAAAGGCTCTAGACTTTTGGAGCTTATCTTGATGAGACTCTTCTGAGATTTAACAATGTCATGGTTATTGTGAATGCAGAAATGCACATTATGAATCACAAGATGTTTATTTGTTTCACTTTTAAAATTGAAAATTAAATCTACAGATACTCAAATTGTTTTCTATGGCTGATATAGACTTTTTCAAATAAAATCAGAAATTGCCTATTGAACATCCATGGGTGAAAGATACTTTATAATATACATGTGCAAAAGATAAGATAGAAGATTAGGTTAAAAAACAAAAGAAAAATAACATGTAATAAAATTTAATCCTTTTAGCAACTCTAGTCCTCTTTTATGATTTACCATAAAACTTAAATTTGTGCCTTGGTTTTAGCCAGTCCAGTGGTGTGACCTTAGGTAAGTCACTTAATTTATCTGAGACTCACCACAGCCCCTGGAGAGAGTATCTTGCTTTATCATATCTGCATTCCCAACAGCTAGCAACCTAATAATGTATATTAAGTGGAATAAATCTTCTTCTTCTTCTTCTTCTTCTTCTTCTTCTTCTTCTTCTTCTTCTTCTTCTTCTTCTTCTTTTTCTTCTTCTTCTTCTTTTTCTTCTTCTTCTTTCTTCTTCTTCTTCTTGTTCTTCTTCTTCTTCTTGTTCTTCTTCTTTCTTCTTCTTCTTCTTCTTCTTCTTCTTCTTCTTCTTCTTCTTCTTCTTCTTCTTCTTCTTCTTCTTCTTCTTCTTCTTCTTCTTCTTCTTCTTCTTCTTCTTCTTCTTCTTCTTCTTCTTCTTCTTCTTCTTCTTCTTCTTCGAGACTAGAAGAACTGTTTGAATTGTAAAATTGCAAAACTTTTCCTTTAGATTCACTTCAACAAATATGTTCCATGTTTTGAGAGACACCAGTAAATTGGATCATTAATACATGGGGTGGCAAGGTATGTTTTGGGAATATTATAGCAAGAGGTTATGGGTGAATTTGTGTGAATTCTCATTTTTTTCTACTAGCATTATGACTACAATGAATAATGCTGCAGCAATAGTCAGGACATTTGATTTTGTTTTAGTAGCACAGTGAAAAGAACATTGTACTGATTGATGGGAGACTGGGGTTGTAGCCACACAACTTTTGTGACTTTTGTGACTCACCTGTGCCCCCCTTTGGGTCTTACTTTTTTAACCTATAAAATAAATGAGTTGAATAGGGGATCTAGAATATTAGGGCTGTCCTCAAGTCTCAACCTTTTGTTTCATGAGAGAGAGATTCGTTTAGTGGATACTGGATTTGAAATCAGGAAGATCTGAGTTAAAAATCTAACTTTGACAAGTCCTAATAAACCATGTCACTACTGGACTTAATCCATTTAACTTCTTAAACTTACATTTCAGTAAAAGATAATAATAATAATAATAATAATAATAATAATAATATATAAAGTGCTTGATTCTTGGGGATGCTCAAGTAAGATAAGTTATGTGAAGTAGTATACTAATATCAGATTTAAAAAAATATATTAGGAAATCGAGGTCTATATAAGTTAAATAACTTGCCTAAATTTATAGAACTTATTAATAGGTAGAATTAGATCTAAAATATCAATTGACTCCAATCTATCTACCCAACTATATTTCATCTTTTCACACAATTTCACAATCTCTATTCAAACAGAAATTCCAATATTCCATCTTCAACCCCCTCATATTTTCACAAATTGTTGTTCATGCCTGAGGTGTACTTCCTCTACATATACTTTCATCTTCCTTCAGGACAATTTTAGGTCTTTTTAGGGAGCCTTTCTCCCTCTGCAAATTACTTTGTATTTCCTATCAGTGTATACATTTTATCTTCTTGAGAGAATGTGAAGGCAAGGACTATTTAATTTTTGTCTTTACAATTCTAGCACTGTGCACTACTGGGCTTACATCCCAAGGAAATACTAAAGAAGGGAAAGGGACCTGTATGTGCCAAAATGTTTGTGGCAGCCCTTTTCATAGTGGCTAGAAACTGGAAAATGAATGGATGTCCATCAATTGGAGAATGGTTGGGTAAATTATGGTATATGAATGTTATGGAATATTATTGTTCTGTAAGAAATGACCAACAGGAGGAATACAGAGAGTCTTGGAGAGACTTACATCAACTGATGCTGAGTGAAATAAGCAGAACTAGGAGATCATTATTCACTTCAACAATGATACTGTATGAGGATGTATTCTGCTGGAAGTGGATATCTTCAACATAGAGAAGAGCTAATCCAATTCTAAATTGATCAATGATGGACAGAATCAGCTACATCCAGAAAAGGAACACTGGGAAATGAGTGTGAACTGTGAGCATTTGTTTGTTTTTTCTTCCCAGATTATTTTTACCTTCCGAATACAATTCTTCCTTTGCAACAACAACAACAAAATTCAGTTCTGCACATATATATTGTACCTAGGATATACTATAAGATATTTAATATTTATGGGAATGCCTGCCATCTAGGAGAGGGGGTGGAGGGAAGGAGGGGAAAAATTCAGAACAGAAGGGAGTACAAGGGGTAATGTTGTGAAAAAAATTACCTATGCATATGTACTGTCAAAATATTATAATTATAAAAATTAATAAAAAAGGAGAAAAAAACAATTCTAGCACTGTGCCTCTAACAATAAATATTGAATTTAATAGGTCTAATGAATTTTTAAATGATTTTTTGCATATAAAACATGCTTTAAAAACATCATGATTTAGACCATCAGCAAATCACAAAATAATCCCCTTTATCATATGTATTTCTTATGTAGTCACAATGAATTTGTGCCTTAATACTTCAATGAACCTATGATCTCATAAGTATAGGAATTCTGTCCAGTATGCAAAGCATATCCCACCACTGCTTTCTTTTTTGAAACTATTGTCTATGTCTTTTCATACGTCCTCCATAGGAGACTCACTAAATATGTTCAAACAATTGGGCCTTTAAACAATATGTGGGTACCAGAATCCCATTCAAAAGTCTTTACCTGTTATTCCTTCTTCTCAAGCTAAGACTGTTTTTTTCCAATTCTAGGAATACATTTATTGATTATATCTTTTATATCACTGATTACAAAAACATTCCCATTGATAATATGTAGCAACCTGTTTATACCCATTATTTACCTCTACTTTGTCCTTTGGCATACTCCCAACTTCATCAGGAATTAACAGTGTCTTATTATCTACATTTATATGGTATTCTTAGGATCACAATAATGTAAAAAAATGAGTTTGACTATCAAGTTGTAGCCTGAAAGTGGTATATAACTTGTCAAATGCCATCCCACCTGTTCTCTTCCCTTTACTCAATTCTAGACTCAGATCATTATTTATCTGTAGAATCTGTTCTAACTATATGAACCGATGTACTAACTCAATAGGTTCTCATCCAGCAATATATGTCATTTGTAAATAGGCCATCTTTAGCTAGTCTGCTTTCTCTCAGTTTCACTTCATGGACTTTGTGGTTTTCTCAGCCTTGGTGAATTATATACAATGACTAATAGAAACATCTGGAGAAATTCCTTTTTGGGCTTTTCATCAGGTAGTCCCCATATGGTCAAACAACTTTTGCAAGCATAAACACATTTGTTTTATGCTTTACTTAATAAAGATCAACATTATCTCTTGTTTTTTCAAACAAGGGATTGTGTATGGTTATAACATGTATATGGAAAACATTTTGTTGGAGGAAAATCTTTAAGATTTCATTTTGTCCATTGAATCAATTGTGTTTTCTTTTGGTAATCAAAAATTTTAAAAAACATAATGGGCTTTTATATTTGCTTTCATTCAATTTAATAGCTAAAGATGAGATTTTCCAGAAAATACAGTTTGAGAATCTTTGTCTTTTTTCCTTCTCATAGTTTTATCAAGGATACTCTGAATGAAATCATTGCAAATCATTTTCATAAAGATTTCTCATTCATTTCATTTTTCCCTTAGCACCATTCACTTAAAACCACTTCCCCAGTATTCCATTACAGATTTATCTGCACCTTCCACTGTACCTTATGGAATAACTACATCACAATTAACAGACTCCCTTTCATATTTATCATCCCTTCTTCTATATCGGGCCCGATTGAGATATGGTTTCCTCTTGATGATACTTATCATTCTACGGACTTTCCTCTCATGCCCTTTGACTCATTGATCATTCTAAAAGAGTCATATTTATTCCTTATTGTCACTTCCAGAATCTGTCTTCACCACCTTCTCTAATTCAATTGTCCTATTTACATGTTCACAATATTCAAATTTATCATCCAATCTAAAGCTTCCTGGCTATTATATAACATCATTCATTATCAAGGAATTCAATGCTAGACTACTAGTCTTGCTCATATAACTTGGAGTCTTCAACATATATATTGACAACCCCTTAAACACTGTGACTTCCCAATTTACTCAAATCCTATGACTTACTTTTCTAATCCACCTCAATAACACATATCAGTGATTACCACCTTGATCTTGCCATCACCAATAAGAATACTATTGCTTAGTTTGTAAATCCTGAATTTTATCTGATCATAATTTTTTGTTCATTCTATAGCTATGCTTTTCATCCTCATCATGACATCCATTCTCTTCATTCCTTATTTTTTTTCCAATTTATCACTCCATTCTTATCCTTCCTTACTTATATATTCCCCTTGGTGAATCAGGTCAGCACTATACTATCTTTTGTCTTCGAATCTTATATCCAATTTTGTCTTTATCAAATCCTAGATTTCCTTCATTGTATGCCTTTTTTTTTGCTCTTAGTCATATATAGCTGAACAGGGCTAGTATATTTTCTAAAACACAGCTGACTTGGCCTTTTAAAAATGTGTGTTATTTAATCTCAACAAGTCCCACGTTGCTTCAAGGTAAATATTTTATTCTTTACTAATTAATTCATTATCTTGCTCTCCATTATCCTGCCTGTTCCAAACCTTATCATCAGTCTTCAAGTCTCCAATAATAACCCACTTCCAAAATGTCTTAGAAGTGAAATACTTTGACTCATAATTCATAAGATCAAATAATAGCCAAAAACAATTATGGAGAAATTTCAGCAAGATCCTTCACTCAACCCAAGATTGAATAGGAATCTTACCAACGAAGCAAGAAGGGGAAAAGCTTATGGAAAGTTGGCAGAGTAAGTTGGTAAATTTCAAGCTCTCCAGAATTCAAAATTGAACAAATTTGTGTCTCAGGTCAAACATAAATTGGTGAAAAATCAAGATGATTTGGGACTCAACAGGGGTCCTCCTGATACAACCTAACAATACCATGAAGAAAGACCCCAGGTCCACCAGATTAACTTGTGTGAAATGCAAACACCTCCAGGTTAACTCTGCAGAAATTACAAGTGGGGATCCCTCAGGATAGTTGTTGTAGAAAAGCCTCAGCAAGAACTACAAATACTTTCACTTCCCACACTGTTTGTGAAAAACAAAGACTGAGGAAGACTGAGGCAACCTCGGCTGATTGAGAATGCCAGGCCCAGCTCTGCTATTGAGATGTCGCCCTGGGAAAGAAGGAACCAGTCCCTAGTGAGTGCAGAAGCAGTGGGCCAGAGATGCTACTGGCTAGGGGCATTTGCAGGAGAGTAAGGCTTGGTTTGGATATCCTAGTCAGAGTGAAGAACTGAAGGGAAGCTTGAGGTACCATCACCCACCCCATGATTAGAAGTACTTATACTAATACATCTTATTTTTTTTTAAATTAACTGGCAAAGAAGAAAGAACCCTACCATACAAACTTACTATGGGAACAGGGAATACTGGGGATCAACTTCAGAAGAGGACATTTAGTAAAAAAAAAATTCTATCCCGAAGAGAAATGTGAAATACCTCCCTGCCCAGAGAGAATTTATAGATGAAGTTCAACAAAAACATTTTAAATCAAATGAGAGACATTGAGAAAAAACTTGTCAAAATAAAAAACAAACTAAAAACCATCCAAGAATAACAAAAATATGAAAAATAGTTATCCAACTAGAAAAGGAAATACAGAATCTCAAAGACAAAAATAATTCTTTGAAAATCATAATCAGACAAGATGAAGCCAATGAAACTATGTGAGATGAAAAAATAACAAAACAGATTATAAAGAATGAAAAAATAGAACAGAATATGGAACAGCTTATAAGAAAAATAAAAGATCTGGAGAACAGATCAAAAAAACAAAATATAATAATGTCACTGTCTGAAAGCTGTGATCTAAAAGAGAACCTTGACAATGCAGGAAATAACCCAAGAAAATTGTCTTAGAGTGATAGAACATGAAGGGAAAGTAGAAGTAGAAAAAATCCACTGATCACCACCTCAAAGGGATGTGTTGTGGAAAACATAAAGGAATATTATTGCCAAATTTCAAAACTCCCATATCAAAGAGAAAATTTTGCAAGAAACAAGAAAAAATTTCCAATACACTGGAGCTACAATTAGAATTGTACAGGACTTCTCAGCAGCTACAAGAAAAGGCTACAGGTTCTGGAGTCATATATACCAACAATCAAAAGAACTAGATCTAAGGCCAAAATATCATATTTGGTAAAATTATCTATAGTTTTGAATGAGAAAAAATGGACATTCAACAAACTTGCAGATTTTCAGGACTTTCTATCGACCAAACCTGAACTTAAAAGAAATTTAACATATAAGAGCCAATATCAAAGATCAGTTTCAAGGAACTCAACATGAACAAATTATTTGTTTTTTCTTTTTACATGGGAAATGTTTACTATATAGTTAAGATTCATATCAGCAATAAGATAGTTCAAAAGAGAGGTTGGCAGAGTTAAGGTAAACATAGTAATCATGTTTTACAAATGAAGTGAAAAGGAAGAATAGGCATAGAGGCATTAGAGGGAGGAAGAAGGCTTGTGATTCTAAAAACCTACTCACATTGGGAATGGGTTTAACAGGCAACACTACATATATACTAGGAAGAATATAGCATCCTCCAAAATTTATAAAGAAATAAGTGGGGAAGGATGGGAAAGCAAAGACTGAGGGAAGAAGACACCAAAGGGATCCTTGGGTGGGGAAAAGTTAAGTAACAGCAAAGCAAGTTATGGAACAGAATTAAAGCAAAGAGTTTGCAGGAATAAGAAATGTTAAGGTCCAAGCTAGCTCCTCTGAAGAGCTCAGAATAAGTCCTTGCCCCATGTTGGGGACCAAATTGTAGTGTCCTGTTTTCTCTCAATTGTAATCCTTCTATGGGAAGAGGTTTCTTTTCTGTATAATCTTTTCCTCTGTGAGCAGGTTTCTTGGTAGGTTTCTGGAGCCTCCAGCCAGAGTGAAGGTAGAATCTCAAATCCTCTTCTTCCCCTCCAAAAGTGTGGGATTGCTGGACTTGCGAATCCACAGGACGTCTTCTCCTTGACCCAATCCAGACTTGACTCTTCCAGACTCTAACTTCTCCTTTTATCCTTCCAGAGAATGGGCTTGTGGGCACTTCAGGGGCTTGTGGGAACTACTTATAGCCAATGAATTGGCTCCTTTTTAAAGGTGTGTAAACTCCTTTTCAGAAGTTTAAAAGTGTAAAGGTTTGAACTAAAGGTGTGAACTCTGAGCTAGAGAATTGCCAAGTACTGATTTACCACTTAGTAAGAACCTAACAAAGAAAGTTGTGTGTGTGTGTGTGTATGTGTGTGTGTGTGTGTGTGTGTTTGTGTGTGTGTGTGTGTGTGTGTGTGTGTGTGTGTCTGGGTATCTGTGTGTGTCTACGTATATACACATAAATATATATTTTTTTAACTATAGCTTGCTTCTGGGAGATGAAAGGGGGAAAATGAATAAAGTAAATAAGGTACACAGCAGAGAACAAAAGAACAATTTACAAGGAAGTAAAGAAAAAACAGACATCCATAAATATAATTCATATATATTTTTCTACTTTCTTGATCTAATAATTTGTTGTTGTTATATATTTTGAATCCTCCCTGATGTTCTGCTGGACACATGACAACGTTCTCTTTTATTTTACTTTATTTTGATTTGTATTCTTTTTCTGTATTTTTTATTCTTTTTTTTTTCAAATAAAATAAATTTAAAAAGAAGTCAGCATGAATGCATAGCAGAGATCACCACTGGTGGAGAAGCCAGGTAAACAATCACTACACTGCTGGGAAAACCCTAAACAGGCAGAATCTAGTCAATGTCTTGACTAGAAGATAATTACATGGGATACAAAAAGGTCCTTACCAAGGAAGCCTCAAGATGAACAGAGGATCTTTCCAGGGGCAGCCAATTGTAGAGCTCTGACTAGGAATATTAAAGCCTCTCAGTCTTCTGAGTACAAGTAGACTAAAGGAAATGGAAGCCAGTAGCAAAAACATAGCAAAATGATATTAGAACCATCTAGAAACTGGCCCTATTTGGACAGAGTATAGAAGGGGTCAAAGCCTGACAGTAAAACTAAATTTCAAATCAAGAGATATAAGTATATATAAAGAGATATGAATAAAGAGAAAAAGATACCAAATACTATGAGTCAATATTATGAATGAAGAATCCTTCAAGAAGAAAAATGAGAATAATGCTAAAATCATTACAAGAAGAGACTCAGAAAGATGTCTTGGTACCTTGAAGAAATGAAGGGATTATAAATGATATGAAAACTATGGAAGAAGTAAGACTTGGGAAGGATTGAAGATGGTAAACTTTAACCAAGAATGAGATATCTTGAAAATTAGAATGAACCACACAGAAATAAATGATTTTGTAAAGAAAAAGAAAAGAATTATTAGAACAAAAAAAACAAAATCAAAATAATGTAAAGACAGAAGAAAATGTATGGTATCTTCGACAAAAGTTTTGTGGTTTTTTTAAAAAAAAAACATGACTTAGAAAAGAAGTCAAAGAATGATAAGCTAAGAATTGCTAGGCTTTCTGAAAAGTAGAATGTAGAAAAATCCTGGATATTATATTTGAAGGGATCATAAACAAGAACTGTCTAGTGTTATAAAAAATCAGAAAGGAATAGGAAAAATACACCTTTCACCTATGGGAGAAAATATCCAAAATTCAATCTCTTCAGAACATCATTACCAAAATTTGGATCTTCCAGCTCAAAAAGAAAATATTGCAAGTAGCCAGAATGATTTTAAATACCAAGGAACCACTGTTGTTATCCCTTAATACTACAAAGCTACTACTATGAGTGAGAGGAAATATATTAACTTATAACAAGAATAATTTCCTGCAAAACTGATCATATTCCTAAAAGGGGGAAAATAGATCTGTTAAGGGCATGGAGGATTTTCTATGATTCCTGAAGAAAAATCAGAACCAAATAACAGCTTTGAAATGCAAACATAGAGTTCAAGAGAAAACTAGAAAGGTAAATACATTTGAGCACTTGGAAAGAGCTGTAGGATGATGAAGTGCTTACATTCTAATAAGGAAAGAAAAAAACAAGTAATACTTCAGAACTGTAATATATTTAAAGGTCATAGGGGAATTTTAAAATGACAAATAACAGATGGTCTTGTAGTTTTGTTCGGTTTTGGCAGTCGTATGAGAAGAAAGAAAAGTGAGATAAAAGTGAACATTCTGAAGAAGAAAGAAGGAAAAAAGGATGGGTCTAAGTAACTTGCATAATAAGGATGCATAAAAAGAACAGTATATAAACAATGATGATGGGAAAACTGTCATCATATGAATTTTTCACCTGAATTGGAGAAAGAATGATACATATACATATACATACAAACACACACACACACACACACACACCATCTCATATATTCATACTTGATGTAAAAGTACATTTAACTCCAAGGAAATAAACAGAAACAAAAGGAGAAAAAGAGGGAGAGAGAGAGATATAGAGTGACTCTCTCTCTCTTACACACACTCACATACAGAGAGAGAGAGAGAGAGAGAGAGAGAGAGAGAGAGAGAGAGAGAGAGAGAGAGAGAAAGAGAGAGAGAGGGAGAGAGAGAGAGAGAGAGAGAGAATTAGAGAAAGAAACAGAGAGACAAAGATTGACATACAGAGAAAAGGGGGAGAAGGAAAGGGAGAAGGAGGAGAGAGAAAGAAAACTTAAGAAGTAAGGAAGGATCAGTGAGGAATAAATCATAAACAAAACAAGTTTCAAAGTTGGCAGGTAGATTGTGAAAAGAAGATTAAAAGTAAAGAAAGAATAAGAATTTGCAGTTGAGACTAGGCAAAGAAAAGAGAAAAACAGAAGTAGGGCCAAAAAGATTACCTGAATTATAGTTCACTAGTCTTTTTATTATTATTATTAAAAACTTTTTATTTACAAAACATATGCATGGGTAATTTTTCAACACTGACCCCCTTGCAAAAAACTTTTGTTTCAAATTTCCCCTCCTTTCCCCCATCCCCTAGATGGCAGGTAGTCCAATACATTTTAAATATGTTAAAATATAAATTAAATACAATATATGTGTATGTATATATGTATATATGTATATATATATATATATATATATATATATATATATAGTTATCTTGCAGCACAAGAAAAATCAGATCAAGAAAAAAGGGGAAAAAAAAACTGAGAAAGAAAACAAAATGCAAGCAAACAACAGAGAGAGTGAGAATGCTATGTTGTGATCCATAGTCCTCTCTCTGGGTGTAGATGGCTCTCTTCATCACTGAACAATGGCACCGGTTTGAATCATCTCATTGTTGAAGAGAGCCAAGGCCATCAGAACTGATTGCTGTATAGTCGTCTTGTTGCCATGTATAATGATCTCCTGGTTCTGCTTATTTCACTTAGCATCAGTTCAGATAAATTTCTCCAGGCCTCTTGGAAATCATCCTGGTGGTTGTTTCTTACAGAACAATAATATTCCATTCCTATACCATAATTTATTCAGCCATTCTCCAATTGATGGGCATCCACTCAATTTCCAGTGTCTTACCATTACCAAAAGGACTGCCACAAACATTTTTGCACATATGAGTCCCTTTCTCTCTTTTAAGATCTCTTTGGGATACAATCCCAGTAGAAACACTGCTGAATCAAAGGGTATGCACAATTTGATAACTTTTTGAGCATAGTTTCAAACTCCTTTCCAGAATGGTTGGATCCATTCACAGTTCCACAAGCAATGTATGAGTGTCTCAGTTTTACCACATCCCCTCCAATATTCATCATTATATTTTCCTATCATCTTAGACTATCTGACAGGTGTGTAGTGATATCTCAGAGTTGTCTTGATTTGCATTTCTCTGATCAGTGATGTGGAGCACCTTTTCAAATGGCTCAAATAGTTTCAATTTCTTCATCTGAAAATTGTCTGTTCATATCCTTTCACCATTTATCAATTGGAGAATGGCATGAACTATTATATATTTGAATCAATTCTATATATGTTTTAGAAATGAGGCCTTTATCAGGACCTTTGAATGTAAAAATGTTTTTCCAGTTTATTGCTTTCCTTCTAATCTTGTCTGCATTAGTTTTGTTTGTACAAAAACGAAAATTATCTATTGTGTGATCAATAATGTTCTCTAGTTCATTTTTGGTCACAAATTCCTTCCTCCTCCATATATCTGAGAGGTAAATTATCCTATGTTCTTCTAATTTGTTTAATAATATCATTCTTTAAGTCTAGATCATGAACCCATTTAGACCTTATCTTGGTACAGAGTATAAGGAGTCGGTCAATGCCTAGTATGACAGTATTCTGTCATACTAATTTCCAATTTTCCCAGCAGTTTTTGTCAAATAGTGAATTCTTATAGCAAAAGCTAGGGTCTTTGGGTTTATCAAATACTAGATTGCTATAGTCATTGATTATTTTGTCTTGTAAACCTAACCTATTTCACTGATCAATTATTCTTTTTCTTAGCCAGTACCAAATAGTTTTGATGACTACTGCTTTATAATATAGTTTTAGATCTGGTACAGCTAGGCCACATTCATTTGCATTTTCTTCATTAATTCCCTTGAAATTCTTGACAATTTTTTTCTTCCATATGAATTTTGTTATTATTTTTTCTAGGTCATTAAAATAGTTTCTTGGAGTTTGATTAGTATAACACTAAATAAATAGATTAATTTAGGTAGTATTGTCATCTTGATTATATTCACTCAACCTATCCAAGAGCACTTGATATTTTTCCAATTGCTTTGATCTGACTTTATTTGTGTGGAAAATGTTTTGTAGTTTTGATCATATACTTCCTGACCTCCCTTTGCAGATAGATTTCAAATATTTTATCCTATTGACAGTTATCTGAAATGGAATTTCTCTTTGTATCTCTTGCTGTTGGATTTTGTTAGTGATGTATAAGAATGCTGATGATTTATATAGATTTATTTTGTATCCCACAACTTTGCTAAAGTTGTGGATTACTTCTAATAATTTTTAGTTGATTCTCTAGGGTTTTGTAAGTATACAATCATATCATCTGCAAAGAGTAATAATTTGGTTTCCTCATTTCCTACTCAAATTCCTTTAACGTCTTTTTATTTTCTTGTTGCCAAAACTAGCATTTCTAATGCAATATTAAATAGTAATGG
This sequence comes from Sminthopsis crassicaudata, assembly GCF_048593235.1. Lineage (NCBI taxonomy): Eukaryota > Metazoa > Chordata > Mammalia > Dasyuromorphia > Dasyuridae > Sminthopsis > Sminthopsis crassicaudata. Next base: position 273,015,856 of record NC_133619.1, on the reverse strand, counting down.
TGATAGTGGGGAACCTTGTTTCACCTCTGATCTTACTGGGAATGGTTCCAATTTATGCCCATTACATGTGATGCTTGCTGATGGTTTTAAATAGATGCTACTGACTATTTTAAAAGAAAAGTCCATTTATTCCTATGCTCTCTAGTGTTTTTTAGTAGGAATGAGTTTAGATTTTATCAAATGCTTTTTCTGCATCTATTGAGATAATCATATCTTTTTTTTTGTTAATTTGGTTATTGATACAGTCAATTATGCTAATAATTTTCCTAATATTGAACCAGCTCTGCCTTCCTGGTATAAATCCTGCTTCGTTGTGGTGTCTTATACCTAAGGATACTTTTTTGAAATCTCTTTGCTAATATTTTATATAATATTTTTGCATCAATTTGATTCACGAGGGAGATTGGTCTATACTTTTCTTTCTCTGTTTTTGTCCTACTTTGTTTAGATAGCAGTACCATGTCTGTGTCATAAAAAGAATTTGGTAGGACTCTTTCATTCCCTATTTTAAAAAAATAGTTTATATAGTATTGGAGTTAATTGTTCTTTAAATGTTTGGTAGAATTCACATGTAAATCCATCTGTCCTGGGGATTTTTTCTTAGGGAGTTGATTAATAGCTTGTTCTATTTATTTTTCTAAAATGGTACTATTTAAGTAATTTATTTCCTCTTCTGTTAATCTGAGCAATCTATATTTTTGTAGATATTCCTCCATTTCACTTATGCTGTCAAATTTATTTGCATAAAATTGGGCAAAATAACTCCAAATTATTGCTCTAATTTCATTTTTATTTCATTTTTGAACTAAAATTTGATTTTCCTCTTTCCTTTTTCTAATCAAATTAACTAAAGGTTTATCTATTTTGTTGATTTTTAAAAAAATAAAACCAACTCTTATTTTTTTTATTAGTTCAATAGTATTAATAAATAATAGTTATTATATATTAACAATTAATAAATAAATATTATTTAAATAACATTTACTTTTTAATAATATTTAATTATTTAATAATAAATATTATGTAAATAATTAATAAATTAATTAATGTTCACCTCTTTAACTTCTTTGTTATTTATTTTGTGGTGTGATTTATCGAATTCTTAGAGTGCAAGTTTGAGATCTCCCACTATTATAGTTTTGTTGTATTTTTCTTATCACAACTTTCTTAACTTCTCCTTTAGGAATTTAGATGCTATACCACTTGGTGCATATATGTTTAATATTGATATTATTTCATTATCTATGGCACCCTTTAGCAAGATATAGCTTCCTTTCTTATCTCTTTTAATTAGATCCTTTTTTGCTTTTGCTTGATCCCAGATAAGGATGGCTACCCCATTTTTTTTGTTTTTTTTTTTTTTAAACTTTAATAGATAATAGATTCTACTCCAGACTCTTACATTTATTCTGTATGTATTATTCTGCTTTAAATGTGTTTCTTGTAAACAACATAGTGTATGATTTTGGCTTTTAATCCAATCTGCTATCCACTTAAGTTTTATGGGAGAATTCATCCCATTCACATTTTCAGTTAAAACTACTAATTTTGCATTTCCTGCCATCTTATTAACTCCAAATTATAGTTTTTTCTTTCCTTTTCCCTTTTCCTTCCTCCTCAGTATTTTACTTATGAATACTACTTGCCTCAATCAGTCTTCCCCCTTTAAAGACCCTTCCCCTTTCTTATACCTTTCCCCTCTTGTTTCTGTTTTCCTATCTATTTAACTTACACCTTCCTTTTTCCCCTTTCCCCTACCACTTTTTATAATGTGAGAGAAGTTTTTTAGTGAAACCAAATATGTCTAATATTCTTTCTTTGACCCAAATCTGATGAGAGTAAGATTCACACATGTTCCTCACCCTCCCTTCTTTCCCTCAATTATATTAGGTTTTCTTTGTCTCTTCCTTAGATGTAATTTCCCTCATTTTACCTTCACTTTCCCCTTTTTTTGGTACATTGCTCTTTCCCCATCTAGTTTTTTTTTCTTTTTTTTTTTATTATAACAGTAAAATCAGATTGTACATGCACTCTCTATGTATACCCATAACAGAAATACAGTTCTCCAGAATTCTTTTCTTTTTATCTTTTTATGATTCTCTTTAGTTCTATATTTGGACATCAACATTTTTGTTTAGCTTTGGTATTTTCATCAAAAATAAATGGAATATACTTGTTTCATTGAATGTCCATCTTCTTCCTTGAAAGAAAATGCTCAGTTTAGCAGGGTAATTTTTTCTTGGCTGCATTCCAAGTTCCTTCACCTTTTGGAATCAGATTCCAGGCCCTTTGATCCTTTAAAGTGGAAACTTCTAGGTCCTGGGTAATCCTTATTGTGGCCCCTTTGTATTTGAATTGTTTCTTTCTGGCTGCTTGTAATATTTTTTCATTGGTCTGGTAGTTCTGAAATTTAGCCACGATATTCTTTGGGGTTTTAATTTTGGTATCTCTTTCAAGAGGTGTTCGGTGAATTATTTCAATGCTTATTTTACCTTCTGATTCTATGATATCCAGGTAGTTCTCTTTGATTATTTCCTGAAAAATAGTGTCTAGGCTCTTTTTTTCATTATAATTTTCAGGGAGTACAATAATCTTTAGATTGCATCTCCTAGATCTATATTCCAGGTCAGTTGTTTTCCCAATTAGGTATTTTATATTTTTTCTATTTTTAATTTTATTTTTTAGTTTTGCTTGACTGATTCTTGTTGTCTCATTGAGTCATTCATTTCCATTTGTTCAGTTCTGAATTTTAGTGAAATATTTTCTTCATTTACTGTTTTAACTTCTTTTTGTATTTGTTTAATTGGATTTTTAAATGAGTTGTTTTGTTCTATGGGATTTTTTTCCACTTCACAAATTCTGTTTTTAAGGAGTTATTTTCTTTTTCACAAATTCTCTTTTGCTGTGAGTTTTCTTCTTTTTCCATCATCAAATCAATCTTTAATGAGTTATTGCCTTTTTTCCTTCTTGCAAATTTCTCATTTCCTTTACCTATTTTTCTTCTACCTCTCTCTTTTAAGATCCTTTTAAAATTTCTTCTAAGAGAGCCTTGTATGATGGGGACCAGTTAATTTCACCTTTTGGAGCTTCATCCAGAGATGATCTGCTTTTAATCTCCTCAAGGTTTGAAATCTGTTCTTCTCTTTCACCTTAAAAAACTATCTATTGCCAGAGTTCTCTTTGCTTTTTCACTCATTTTTTTTAACTTAAGTTCTGCTTTTAGGGCAGGGGAGGTTTTTCAAGCTTCCTCTTCAAGCAGCAGATTCTTCTATAAATGGCCACGGCTGCCCTGAGTCAGTGCTGATTCACTCCAGGTGCTCTATGGGCATGGCCAGGTCCTGTGAAGTTCTGGCGTTTCCAGGCTCACTATTTACCTTTTGAGTTGTGTTGGATCTTTTATAACTTCTCTGATGATTTACTGGCTAGCAGCCAAGGCAGAGTAGTCTACACTGTGGTAGAGTCCTCCTCATAAGTTCTCTGCCATGTGGAGTCTTTATCACCCCACAAAGTCCACATTGCCCAGGGACTTGTTGTGTGCTTTCTAGAGCTCCCAAATTGGGGTGGCAAAATATATCATCTTAGTGGAAGAGTAATTAAGGCAAGAGATCCACAAGGATGGTCATGATATGGAGTCCATTTATTTTAAATTCTCTCCCCCTTCTATATACTGATACCCTTATATAACCAAAGCAACACTGAACATGTGCTAACTATATATTGAGTATGCTCTTTGCCACGTGGTATCACTCTGCTTCAATCACAACATAGGTTGTCATCACCTGATGACTTCTCAAGAAGCCCGAGAGCCCTTAGGGGAGATGGGGAGCCAATCAGACATTGTCAGTTCCTTCAGAACTCACCCAGAGTTCCCCCACTGTCTGTGGTCTGTACAGGGACTCTGTGCTGTCTGCGCTGACATCTGTGCTCAGCTGCTTATGCTTGGCTGCCTCCCTCTCAGTTCTGATTGAAACAGACCTTTTCTGGTAATTTTCGAGATTATCTTCTGCTGGTAATTTGCTGCAGTCTTAATATATGTGGCTTCTTCTGGTCCAGAGCTAATTCAGAGGCCTGGATTTTTTTTTTTTGAAGAAAAATTATTATTTTTTAATTTAATTTTAATTTTATTTTATAATTATAACTTTTTTTTGACAGTACATATGCATGGGTAATTTTTTACAACATTATTCCTTGCACTTACTTCTGTTCAGATTTTTTCCCTTCCTCCCCCAACCCCCAGATGGCAGGCAGTCTAATACATGTTAAATATATTACAATATATTCTAGATACAATATATGTGTGTAGAACCGAATTTCTTGTTGCACAGGAAGAATTGGATTCAGAAGGTAAAAATAACAGTTTACACTCATTTCCCAGTGTTCCTTTTCTGGATGTAGCTGATTCTGTCCATCATTAATCAATTGGAATTGGATTAGCTCTTCTCTATGTTGAAGATATCTACTTCCATCAGAATACATCCTCGTACAGTATCATTGTTGAAGTGTATAGTGATCTTCTGGTTCTGCTCGTTTCACTTAGCATCAGTTGATGTAAGTCTCTCCAAGCCTCTCTGTATTTCTCCTGTTGGTCATTTCTTACAGAACAATAATATCAGAGGCCTGGATTTGCTAATTGGTCTGAGATTTGTAGGAGAAGGTCAGAGAGAAATATGTGTCCTCTCCACCATCTTGGCTCTGCTTCCAGAAGTCCTATATATCACTAGTTTAAACTTTTTCACTTTCTTTATTGTAAAGAATAGGATGGGTACTAAGCTGGTGGTTAAGAGTGGAAAGGCACAGTAAGATATATTATCATGAACATGAATTTGATGAATGCATGCATAAAACATCAGAGGATAGCAGAATTGTTTAGGATGCATAATCCAAAAATATGCTTTTTTTTTTGGTAGATTTACACAATTAAAATAAATGGCTGAATTAAAATTGATTTCAGATTAGCTCAAAAATGAAGAAGTAGCAACCATGAACTCAAGATAGCAAAATACAAAAACAAAAAAAAAATTAAAATGAAAAGAAAAAATAAGTGGAATCCAGAGAACAATTTATACACTATAACAATATTGTCAAGAAAAACTATTTTGAAAGCTGTTCAATGAAGTAAGTCACAAAATTACAAAGGAATGGTGATGGAGCAGGTTATCCATCTCCTGCTTTAATGTGAAGCACTAAATAAGCTGAGTATACCATGGGAATCTCTTAGTATTATTTAAAATTCCCTTAATTGACCTTAAAATTAAGGTCAAGATTCAGGACATGGTTTATGTAAACCTTATCTTTTGTGACTTCATCTGTATTGATGACAATAAAATAAGTCTGAATATCACTAGATAGATAAGCTTCTTTACACTAAAGAGTGTGAAGATATATATATATATATATATATATATATATATATATAAGGAAGCAGAGAGTGCGGCTCAGTTGATTTAGGGAAACCAGGACTGTTTAAAAATTTCCAGTAAAAGCTTTGTGACTGGACAAGCAAAAAGTGCATCGTGAGTATAGGTGCCGGTTAGAGAACAGTGCTGATTTAACACTTTGACACTCTATGCTGTTAATTCCTATGGTTTTTACTTTGTTAATGTTCTTTTTTTTTTTTTTTTTTTTTTTTTTTTTTGTCATATGACTTCAGCTAAAATTTCCTGTAACTGGCACATAATTCCTCTAGAGGGGAGATTTTGAGAGTTAATTAAGTCTGAGGGATATGTATATGTTGCCATTTTACTGTTTCTATCATCTGGAAGTTCCAATTCCCTTTTATTTTGAATCAGAAACATCCTTTTCTATTATTATAAGAATTATTGCTAACCATTAAGTGATAAATGTACAGTTTGGTTTCTCTCCTTCCCCGCCTCCAACTTGCCTCTTCCTCTTCTCTTACTTTGTAGTTAGATAGAGAATGAACATAGATTATCTTATGCTGAGCTATGTCAGGACCAACTCAACCATGATTACTGTGGCTCATTTCATAAGTGTCATATGTAGTTCTTTTAAAAAAAAAGTATTTTGAATTCATGGAACAAAACAAGCATTTCTATAACACAATACAATAAAGAAGATTATTGCACATGAAGCAGCAAATCTATCATATACAACTTGCAATTCCTTCCAGATATATAACAAAGTTATTGTCTAATTTTTTTTGTTTTCTTCCCTTGCACTCTAGAGATTCATGTATATTATTATTAGATACAAATCATTTATGTATAAACATATTGTATACATACTTTTATTTATTTATTTCTCTAGTTGCAAATAGCATCTTTTTTCATATATCCTTTATCTTTATTTGTATATTCATAATAGTCAAAATGATTCAGTCAGTCAAAGTGGTTCTTAAAACAATATTGCTATTTCCATATACAATGAATCTTGATTTGATTTACTTTGGTTTTCATTATTTCATGCAAGTCTTTCCCTGCCTTTCTAAGATCATTGAGCCCTTGATATCTGTCTCACAGTAAATATAATGATATGCTTATGATTTCAAATCTTTGCAACTTTTTCTTTTAAAATGTGGGTAAATAAAATGTTTGTGGCAGCCCTTTTTGTAGTGGCTAGAAACTGGAAAATGAATGGATGCCCATCAATTGGAGAATGGTTGGGTAAATTATAGTATATGAATGTTATGGAATATAATTGTTCTATAAGAAATGACCAACAAGAGGAATACAGAGAGGCTTGGAGAGACTTACATGAACTGATGCTGAGTGAAATGAGCAGAACCAAGAGATCATTATACACTTCAACAACAATACAATATGAGGATGTATTCTGATGGAAGTGGATATCGTCAACAAAGAGATGATCTAATTCAGATCCAATTGATCAATGATGGACAGAATCAGCTACACCCAGAGAAGGAACACTGGGAAATGAGTGTAAACTGTTTGCATTTTTATCTTTCTTCCCAGGTTATCCTTACCTTCTGAATCCAATTCTTCCTGTACAACAAGAAATTTGGTTCTGCACACATATATTAGAAATTTGGTTCTGCACACATATATTGTATCTAGGATATATTATAACACATTTAATATGCATGGGACTGCCTGACATCTAGGGGAGGGGGTGGAGGGAAGGAGAGGAAAATTCAGAACAGAAGTGAGTACAAGGGATAATGTTGTAAAAAATTACCCATGCATATGTACTGTCAAAAATTATAATTATAAAATTAATTTTAAAAATTAAAAAAATAAAATGTGGGCAAATTCACTTGCCAGAGAATGTATATATGCCTATACATTTGTTATTTCCTTCTAGTTCATCATGTAGATGTAAAAGGCATCACTAAACAAAAAACTCTGGGTGAATTTTAACATCTTTTTGACATTTATAGGATTTTGCAGAGTCGGGAGACTGGTTCAGGATGATTGCGTCAAATGGGAATTCAGATCATGAACAGACTTGCTGCCAGCTTTGTTCTTTGTTTTATCATGTTTGAATTTATGGTCCACAAGTGTAAGGGATGAGGCAATGTAGCTCTGAGAAAAAAAAAATCTCAGAGTATACAGTGAAGGCCATGAAAGAAAACTTGTATCTTTTGGAAAATGGGACTAATATTATAATGGCTTTATGCTTAAATCATACTCTCTCCTGATTTCTCTCCTTGGTACCCTCAACCCATAATAACACTCAGATATCTCTTGTTTATAGATTTGGGATTGAAGCTAAAGGATAATATCTTTTTTTCCATATCAATCATTACTTGAGAATCTATTTTGGGGTACAATAAAAACTCATAAAACATCATTGATACACATAAGAGATAGGACATTTCTCATATAAAAAAGATACTTTCAAATCCTCCTTTGCATTCCTGGTACCCCAAGATGGTCTGACACTACAGGCAGATACTCAGACATAACCACTAGAGGTTAACTTTGAGACGCAAATTTAAAAATCCCTCTTCCCAGCACACACTATCTCCAGCCCTCCTGAAGCCTCTCTCAGCTATAATAATATCTTTCAATAAATGCTATTCAAATAAGTAATATTCAAATCTCCTATGGTCAGGCTCTCCAAAATACAAAGCAACAGCACCCCTAAGGGATTTAACTGGCATCTTCAGGCTTAATTTATTGTTTTTCCTTATAGAAGACCTCATACTAGCCATATGGTAAGACTACAAATAACCAATATATTCTGTATAGGCTATTGTTACAATAAACTTCCATGGTCTGGGGTCTTGCTTATTCTTAATTCTTTTTTAAGATAGCTTTTTATTTTTCAAAATACATGCAAAGATAGTGCTCAATATTCACCCTTGCAAAATCCTATGTTCTATATTTTTCTCCCTCCCCTATATAGCAAGCATTCCAATATAGATTATAAATGTGTAATTCTTCTAAATATATATCTACGTTTATCATGCTGCACAAGAAAAATCAGATCAAAAAAGGAAAAAAAATGAAAGAAAAAAACAAGCAAACAAACAACAGCAATAAAAAGGTGAAAATACTAAAGCCTGTGTTTTAGAGTCAGAATTATGATCTTTCCTAAAAGATTGTTTTGACTTACTAATATAATCAATAGTGGTGATTTTGCTTGCAAGTAAAGGAATGAATCAATAATGAATGCTCTTTGTAACCTCTATTCTTACTGATTTATATTCTATAATATTCCTGATAAAATCAATTATCCTGGAAAGTTACCAAAATTTATTTATTCCTTACTCAGTATTAGTGCTATTCTTAATGAAGTAAGTATGTGGCAATGTGCAATTACAGGTATTTTGATAGTTGTTGCACTGTGGTTAAGAGAGTGATATTGTTGAAGGAATGCTGGCTTTGCAGTCAAAGCACCTGGATTATGATACCAAATGTTTCCTTCTGGGTTTACCTCAAATGCCACTTCTTTCAAGAGGCCTTTCCTAAATCCCCTAGTTCTTAAGGTGTTCCTCAATTCCTTTGTATTTATTCTGAATATATATTTTCTTAATAGTGAACATATTAACAAGGAAGCAAATTGAGAATACTTAGGTCACTGGATTGTGGGGCTTTTGACTAAATTAGCTCACAAGCATTTATTAAGCTTCTACTATTTGCCAGACACCATGATAAGATATGCAGATACAAAAGCAAAAATACTTTAAGGAGTTCACAAACTCAGGAGGGAGCAACATATAAATAATTATGAACATAAAAGATACATGCAGAGTAGATGGAAAGTATTCTCCAAGGAAGTAACACTAAAAGTTGTCCAAAGTCAAGAAAATAAAGGCTTCCTGCAGATAATGACATTTGAACTGAGTTTTAAAGGAAGACAGGGAAGAAAAGTGGTGAAAATGAAGGGTCAGAGCATCCTAGGTATAGGAGGCATCTAATACAATGATATTGAGATGGAAATGGAGTACTATTCTTTTAAATGTTACATTTTTAAAAATATATTTTTATTTAAATTTTTTTAATAATAGCTATAGAAGGATAACATGGTCTTACTTCAGGAAAATCACTTTGAAAGTTGAGTGGAAAATGGATTCTTTTGGGGAGAGACCTGAATCAAGGAGATCTGTAATAGTCTACGTGAGAGAACATTTGAACTTGTACTAGGACGTTGGTTACATTGGTGGGGAGAAGGTGACTTCTGGAATAGATGTTTTAAAAGCAAAAATAATAAAATTTGACATTAAATTGAATTTGTGGGGTATATAAGAATGAAATATCTAGGATAAAAGTATGATTGGGAGCCTCATATTGATTGGGGGCTCTCCTGATTACTACACTTACACTTTTATCAGGGCTTAAATATCAGCATATATCTATATAGACATCACTATAAATGTATATATAAATATATATGCACACACATGTGTGAATGTATATATGTGCCTATATATGTATATAATCACAGTATATAGATATGTGCACATATGCATACAAGTACATAGTGTGTGGATATGTACATATATGTATACAAAATATGCATATATGTGCATGTTTATATGTATGCATATACATATATGTATATTATGTTCATGAGAGCAAAACTTCTTATACTAAGGGCTATGACCCCATATTGGGGTTACATAACTGAATGGGGGGTCATGAAATATTTGGCAACAGTAAAACATATCATATATTCCAACAAGATTTAATTTTTATGTAAAAATAAATACACCCATCCAGTAGTACGCAAGTTTGCTTTCATCTTTAATAATAAATTCATAAGCATATCAAATAATTATTTTAAAATAAATTTCTTTATTATTTACTATAATAAATGTTTTATTTGTATACCTGTTTTATATACCTGGAGTTGTGTCAAAATTTCTCAGGTAAAAATGGATCAGTGGAAAAATTTTTTTAAAAAGCTCTGTCCTAGAGTAACTCCAAATGTGCATTATATTTAATGGTTTTTCAAGAAATGCTTCTTAAGTTTCCTGAGAGGTGTTGGCATAATACTTATCCTATTGATGAAGAAATGTGAAAGTTAACTGGTGAAACATTTGAAATCAGCCAGGATGAAGGGAATTTTTTGAGAAAGAAAAAGTAAATTGGATGAATGAGGTTCTTGATGGTAGATTCAGGTTCAGAGGAATTGACAGAAAAGATGGCTAAAGTTAAGACAGCATTCAGAATGCAAAAAGGCAGTTCATTTCATTTTAGCAAACACTGAGGAAGTAAACTAATGTATTAGCAGACATTGGAGAGAAAAACAAAAAAACAAAAGCAAACCATAAAAAAAGTCAATAGCACTATTTGAAGAGCTGACATTCTAATACCTTATCTTATTTATTTTCTCTCAATTTTAGTTTCCTCATCTATATAATGGGAACAAAAGTAATAAAGCATACTCCACAGGACTTTTGTAAAATTTGAATTACTAATGAGATCCTTTAAACTTTAAAGTGATATATTGATGCCAGCTATTATTATTACTTTATTAATCCATCTTGATCTTTAGCCCCTGGACTCAGATGAGTGGAGGGGAAAGTGAGAAGACCTTGCACAACTCTTCCTCACTTACATACAATTCACTTGCATTTTATGGCATGACTTTTCTGATGTCATGGTCCTCTTTGAAAATGAAGGACAAACAACAACAGTCAATTAATTAGTTAATTTAGTTACCTATACATAAAGGACCATAGGATTTAGAAGTGAAGGAGATCTAAAGATCCTGGGATCTAATTTCTTTATTTTATACATATGGAAACTGAAACCAAAGAGGTTCTTAGATATAACTTTTGCTAAACA